>NC_045778.1:8928733-9303062 GCF_008692025.1 Phocoena sinus | reverse complement strand
TGTCCTTCAATAGGTGAATGGACAAATAAACTCTGGTACATCCAAACAACTGCATGCATTTAACACTAAAAAGTAATGAGCAATCAAGCCATGAGAAGACATGGAAGAACTTAAACGCTTATTACTAAGTAAAAGAAGCCAATCTGGAAAGGCTACATACTGTATGATTCCAACTATATGACATTTTGGAAAAGGCAAAACTATGAAAACAGTAAAAAGATGAGTGGTTGCTGGGTGTTGAGTGAGGGGGGCAGGGGGATCAATAAGGGGACTACAGAGGATTGTTAGGGGAGTGAAAATACTCTGCATGATACTGTAATGATAGATGCATGTCAACGTACATTTGTCAAAGCCCAGAGAATGTACATCAAGATTGAACCCTTATTTAAGCTATAGATTTTGGGTGATTATAATGTGTCAATATAGAGTTATCAGTTATAACAAATGTACCACTCTGGTCAGGGCTGTTGATAGTGAGGGAGGCTGCTCATGTTGAGGGCAGGGAGTATTTGGAAACTCTTTGTACTTTCTGCTCAATTTTGTGGGATCCTAAAACATGACAAAAAATAAAGTTTATTTTAAAAAAAGAAGAAAGAAAGAAAGAGAAAAAATGGACTACACTCAGAGCTGATTCATTTGGCTTCTGAAATTTGTTGCTGTAGGAGAGAATGTGTTTTATTCCCTCCACATATTTTCAATGCCCTGAGTTATATTTTCTGCCTCCACACTATTTGTCCTCCATTCTCAAGTCAGAAATCCTTTTAAAACTGCTGCAGGCACAATTAGTGACCTGAAATTTCCTCTTCCTGCAGAAAGGTATGTAAGTGGAATATTATCAAGTTTTAATTCTGTATAACATTTCTCATGGAATTGTAAATAGTACAGAATAACTAGCATAATGCTAGACTTCAGTAATATTTTGGATTAAACATAAGTTTGAGATATTGCTCTAAAATTTAATGGGAAAAGAATATTTTCTCCCATGACTGAAACATATTACATGATAAAAGTCTCTAAGGATACAATTTGTATATTATCTTTCACCTTATTTAAGTAGCTACCTAACATCATGAGGGTTTTTTGTTTTGTTTTGTTTTGTTTTTAGTTTGAGTTTCAACTTTCTCACCTAAGAAGTTGGAATCAATTAAAATTCCCTGATGATATTTAAGTAAAAAATAAATAATACAGGCAAAAGCAACAAATACAAGACTAACATTCAATAGTATTTGTGTATTTTATCCTGAAGAGCCATTTCAATACGTTCTTTCAAACCCAAATATTTATGTTTTAAACAAGATTGGATCATCCTTAGACCAAAAACTCTTAGTTAAGTGTTCTTACTCACGTTATATTTTGAGTTCTTATTCATTTTATTATTCTATTCACGTTATTTGTTCATTCAACCAACATCTTTCCCTACCCCTTTCTCTCCTTCTCCCTTCACCCCATTCCCGTTTAATAAGAATTTGCCACAAATTTTGTTCCCCTACATCGACATAGATGTTATAGAGATAAATGCATACAAAAGATAAGCTGGTAAACTGATACAAAAGATACCTTTATATATCAAAATCAGTTATTCTACAAGGGGCACAAGTACAAAATTCTACAAGGGGCACAAGTGTGTAGCTCAACCCTCTTCATGTTATTCACATGATTTGAGTTTCCCTGTGCATGCATTTTCCTATTTATATCACATGTCAGTGATCAAGGACCAAAACATTCAGCTCTACAGAGTATATTTCATATGTTCAGCTTTCTAGGTCTACCTTACATTATTAAAAAGCACAGACCACAGCAATGTTAATTACCCATAAGTCAAGTAAAAAACTTAATGGATCACTTGAAACAATGGATAAATTATATTTATGAAAGTGCATACTTGAAATAGTGTGCACATGCTTTTGATTATCTTAATCAAGACACTTTTCCTAGATTTTTATAGATGTGCTAATAATTACATAACATTTATTTTACATACGTTTTTCAAATTACATTCAATATGAAAATACAACCTTGAAAACGTGAAAATAGATACATTATGATTTTAAATATCATATAAAATTTTGTGATTTAATAGGCTACTAGTCAAACCATTAATGCATACTTTATATTTGTTTATTATTATAAGTATATATAAGATATATATATATCAGTCTGATATTAGAAGAACTCCCTGTGGACTTGAAAGCTAAATTGCACATTGAAAATATCGGCAAACTATAATATCTTTATCAGATTCCTAATTTTTTTATATTTCTCAAAACTGTAGTTATAGAAAATTATAAATACAGAATCCTAATATTATTAATTTTGGCCTTAATATAATTCTTTTTAAATGGAATAATACAAAGTTTACAGACGATTATATGAACATTCTACATTTCTACAAAATGTATAAAAGGACTGTGATTCCCTTATATCAGTTTCTAGACCCCCATTATCTATCCAGTAGCCAGTAGCCACATGTGGGTATTGGACACTTGAAATATATCTAGCCCAAACTGAGATGGGCTGTAAATATAAAATAAACACTGGATAACAAATACTTAGTTTAAAAATATGTAAAATGGACATTTATTTTATATTGATTACATGTTGAAATAATGATATTTTGGATATACAGTCAGCCCTCAGTATCCACAGGTTTCTCATCAGTGGATTTAACCAACCATGGATGGAAATTGAGATCCACCCCATTGTTTGAATCCATGGATGAGAACCTGTGAATATGGAGAACCAGCTGTATGTTAAAAAATTATGTATAAGTGGATCCTTGCAGTTCAAACCTGTGTTGTTCAAGAGTCAACTGTATTGTGTTAATTAAAATTTAATATTAAATGATTATCACCAGATTATTTTTATTTTTTAATATGACTACTAGAATATTGAAAAATACATATAAAGCTCTCATTATATTTCTTTTGAACAGCTTTTCTAGAAGAAAATATCACAAAACTCCTGATAAGTCACACTTTTATCAGTTCTATAGTTGTGGCACATCTGATGACTCATAAGATGTGATAAATTCACTCAAGTTTTTTTTTTACCTTGGTGATATGATTTGATGGATTTTCAACAAACTGAATTTGTCTTTGAATTTTGGCATTGAGAAGACACAAGTCAGAAAGCACCGCTGTGAACCTGTCAAAATTTTAATTCAAAAGCAGCATGTATGAGAGTTGTCTGGAGTAATAATTTTGGAATTTTTAGCTTTGGCTATGCAAATAGGTAACAATCATTAAATGTAAAAGACTGAAACATCTATCAAAATTAGTACAGCTGGTAATTTGCATTTCATTAAAATTTACATATGTTTTCATTTGTAAATTTTCTTACACTGTGAGATCCATAAAACCTTTTGAAGTTTAAAGATAGATATCATGAATTCAGTAAAAATGTATGGCACATTTTGTGGATTTGCTCATTTTTCTTTCCTGAAGACAGAAGTCAAAGACTTCATCATTTTCCTGAAGGACCTGAGATTTAAAAAGTTTAATTTCCTACTTTAGAACTAACTAAATTACTTTCTAGTACTGTGACTTCTCTTTGTTTGAGATAAAGACTGCATAAATTTCTTCAATTTAGTCTGTGTTAAATTTTTTTTTGAGTTTTCGAGTTTTAAGAAATTAACTGGAACTATTGAGAGATAGCAAGTCCTCCAGGCAGGGAGTGGGAAGGTAAGGGACTGCTTTCTGGATGAAAATTATAGAAATTTTATATGGTTTAAATTATAACTGAAACATCCTGAATATCTGCTATTGATAGTGGAAGAGTTAGCACTTTCATTAAGAGTAGTTGTTAGGTCTATGTTCTCAAAACGTAGTTAAATTAATTTCATATGATGGTGATCATCAAGTTTTATCCAAAGGAAACTTCTTTTTGGTATTCTCAGACATCTTTAACTTCAGTCACATAAAGTAATACAGCGCAAAACATCCCCTACGGTCTATAAACATAAAAACAAACAACTCCCCCGCCCTGCCATTGCAGACTTTAGCACGTGAAACAGTTATTTTTTATTGCAAGAGCCAGATTTACTTTGGGAGCACTCATTTCACAAATTTACCTCCAAACTTAGTATAGTCTGAACATACAAACCTTCAACAGAAAATGGCCAATAGTCTTAGGAAAACTGAACCATTTCTGAAAATAAAATTGATGGCTTTATTTCCTCTTATGTCTATGTCAGCATCATAAAACAGTCAATGCTCAGCCCAATAATTTCAAAAATTTGAACCCCAGATATGTATTTATTAGTAAATAATGGGTTGTTTGACTTTCTCAATTATTCCCATAATGTAAAATAGCCCAAATTATAGTAGGTTTGGAGGCAAGCAGCCACTGCTATACAAGCGGTGGGATATGCAGGGAGCCAGCTGAGTCTCATGGTGCCAACAACTCAGAAGGGCACCAGCTTGCGCAGGGGTGGAGTCCTAAAGAGCAGTGGCTAGGAGATGCCCCTTAGGTGGTGTATCACCTGTGAATAATGGGAGTCCAGAGACAAGAACTTGGTCTAGAAAATGGGGTGAATACCAAGAGATTCAGGACAGTGGATATATGTCAAATCTTAAAGATGTTTTTGATATTAAACTAATCTCTACAGAAAAGCCATAAACCCTGACCATACATCATAATTTGAGACCATTTCAGTGGCTCAGAGACATCAAAACTATTTTCATAATAATACCAAGATTTTGTATTATTTTCACTGCCATTTTTTTATGAGTGTGGAGTGGAGTTTTCAGAGGCTGTATGAAGTATAAAAGGTGATAAATAAATAAATGAAATACATTCATTTATTTCATTTATTTGAAATACAAATAAATGAAATAAATGAAATACATAAAGTGTGATAAATGGATTCAGGAGCAAATATAAAAATACAGCCAGATATTAAAGACATTTGCAGCAATGTAAAACAGTTTCATTCTTCTCAGAATGTTTTTCTTGTTTTCCAAAATATAGTTATTTATTTTTAATTGTTTTAATATTTACTTTTTTTTCCAGTTTTATTGAGATAAACTAGATATACAGCACTGTACTGTATGAGTTTAAAGTGTATAGCATAATGATTTGATTTACATACATCATGACAAGTTTACCATAATAAGTTTAGTGAATATGTATCATTTCATATAGATGCAAAATAAAAGAAATAGAAAAATACCTTTCCTTATGATGAGAACTCATAGGATTACTTTCTAAACAACTTTTATATATAACATACAGCAGTGCTAATTATATTTATCATCTTGTGCATTACATCCCTAGTGCTTATTTATATTATATCTGGAAATTTGTACCATTTGACCACCTTCCTCCACTTCCCCTTCCCCCTAACCCCCACCTCTGGTAAGCACAAATCTGATTTCTTTTCCTATGAGTTTGTCTGCTTGTTTTTGAAGTTTAATTTGACCTACCACACTATGTTAGTTTCTGTTATACAACACAGTGATTCGATATTTCTATACATTTCAAAGTGATCACCGTGGTAAGTCTAGTTACCATCTGTCACCATACAAGGATATTACATAATGATTGACAATATTCCTATATTGGACATTTTATACCTGTGACATTTATTCTGTAACTGAAAGTTTGCACCTCTTAATTTCCCTTACCTATTTTTCTCCTCCCAATTCTTCCCGCCCTCAGGCAACCACCTGTTTGTTCTCTGTATCTATGACTCTGTTTCTGTTTCTTTATGTTTTTGTTTGGTTTTTTAGATTTAACATACAGCATTAATCTTTCTCTGTCTGACTTATTTCACTTAGCATAATACCCTCTAGGTCCATCTATGTTGTTGCAAATGGCAAGATTTCATTCTTTTTTATGGCTGAGTAACATTCTTTGGGAATATATACCACTTTTATTTTTAACAACCTTATTGGAGTAAAATTGTTTACTGTGTTGTGTTAGTTTCTGCTATATAACAAAGTGAATCAGCTATATGCATACGTATATCCCCATATCCCCTCCTTCTCGCATCTCCCTCCCATCCTCCCTATCCCACCCCTCTAGGTGGTCACAAAGCACCGAGTTGATCTCCCTGTGCTATGTAGCTGCTTCCCACTAGCTGTCTATTTTACATTTGGTAGTGTATATATGTCCATGCCACTCTCTCTCTTCGTCCCAGCATACCCTTCCCCCTCCCCGTGTCCTCAAGTACATTCTCTATGTCTGCGTCTTTATTCCTGTTCTGCCCCTAGGTTCTTCAGAACCATTTTTTTGTTTTAGATTCTATATATATGTCTTAGCATACAGAATTCGTTTTTCTCTTTCTGACTTACTTCATTCTGTATGACAACTCTAGGTCCATCCACCTCACTATGGGTATTCCTTATGGGTATTCCATTGTATGTTATTTGTTGCTTTTCCCTTGCTGCTTTCATATTTTTTCTTTGTATTTAATTTTTGATAGTTTGATTATTATGTGTCTCGGCGTGTATCTCTTTCGGTTTATCCTGTATGGTACTCTCTGTGCTTCCTGGACTTGACTGACCATTTCCTTTCCCTTGTTAGGGAATTTTTCAACTATAATGTCTTCAAATATTTTCTCAGACCCTTTCTTTTTCTTTTCTTTTTCTGGGACCCCTATAATTTGAATGTTGATTCTTTTAATGTTGTCCCAGAGGTCTCTGAGACTGTCCTCAATTCTTTTCATTGTTTTTTCTTTATTCTGCTCCCTGGGAGTTATTTTCACCATTTTATCTTCCAGGTCACTTATCCGTTCTTCTGCCTCAGTTACTCTGCTATTGATAAAGTATTTTTAATTTCAGTAATTGTGTTGTTCATCACTGTTTGTTTGCTCTTAGTTCTTCTAGATCCTTGTTAAATGTTTCTTGTATTTTCTCCATTCTGTTTCCAAGATTTTTGATCATCTTTACTGTCATTACTCTGAATTCTTTTTCAGGTAGGTTGTTGATTTTGTCTTCATTTATTTGGTCTTGTATGTTTTTACCTTGCTTCTTTGTCTGTAACATATATTTTTGTCGTTTCACTTTTTTTCTTTTTCATGGGTGGTGCTGTATTCCTGTCTTACTGGTTGTTTGGCATGAGATGTCCAGCACTGGAATTTGCAGGCAGTTGGATAGAGCTGGGTTTTGGTGCTGAGATGAGGACCTCTGGGGAGCCTCACTCCAACTGATATTCCCCGAGGTGTGAGGTTCTCCATTAGTCCAGTGGTTTGGACTCCTAGCTCCCACCACAGGAGTTCAGGCCTGACCTCTGGGCTGGGAACCAAGATCCTACAAGCTTCATGGCACAGTTTAAAAAAATAAAAAAAAGAAGAATGAAAGGAGCAGTACAATATCAAAGAATAAAAAACAACATAAAATTAGAAAGAGAAAAATATATTATGGAAAGTATAACTATAACTGAAACAACTGCAAGAAGGTAAAATAAAAGCATCACAGAAAAAAGAAAAAAAAGGGGCAGGGAGGCCAAAAGGAGAGAACAATCACAAAGTATAAAAATAAAATATAATTAGAAAAGTAAAAGATTTGGAAAAATAAAAATATAAAAGAATCAACAATAATGAATCAACAATGTAAAACAGAACCCCAATCTAAAAGAGGAAAAAAAAAAAGCCTTGGCTCTGGAGGCAGAGTTCAGACGGGTGTGGAACTTAGGCAGAGGTGGGTTTTTGTGTGGGGCAGGACCTAGGCAGGTTGGGGAGGTGACGTTCAAGCGTGGGGCAGGCCCTCTGCTTAGGACCTGCACAGAAGGGTAGAGGCAGTACGTCAAAAGGAGGGCCTCTGGAGTGTGGCGTTCTGGAGTTTGGAGGTAGAGCCCTGGGTGAGGGTGTGTGGGTAGGATCTACACCCAGCTCTTTGGAGGGGGTCTCAGAGGGGGTCTCCGAGTGTAGAGGTGGGGCCCTGGGTGGGGGTGTAGGGGAGGGCTTGGGTTCTGCACAGCAGGAGGGAGGCTCCAAGGGTAGAGGATTAGGCCCTGGAGCCCAACAGGCTCCCCATGCCTAAGTGGACAGGGAAAGTACTGCTCCCATTCCCTTCCATTCCTTTGTGCTCCTTTCCCACTGTCTCCCCTGTCGCTCCTGGACTCCTAACCGTGGGTGGGTCCCACTGTGTGTAGGAACTCCTTCCCTCCCCCAGCCGCCCCTCAGGAGTGCTGGTCCCGGAGGTCCGGCCTTTACTTTTGCTCCCCCTTCCCTCCCTCCCACTCCCTTAGGACCTGCGTGGCTGGAGGAGGCCTAGGTGGGCAGAGGATAAGGCCTGGGGTCTCAGGAGGTTCCTGGGGGCCCAAGTGGGCAGGGGAAATCTGGCCATGCTCTCTTTTGATCCTCTGCCCCCCCAATGGTTCCCCCAATTTCCCCCTTCGGGCATGGGATCCTTTCCCCTCCCCCGGCCACCCCAGGAGCGTCAGTCCTGTCCAGCCTCCACTTCTCCTCCCCCTCACTCCCCCCACGCCCCATGTCCTACCCAGTCGCCGGGGGTTCCTCCCGTCCCCTTAGGTGCCCATGTCCCCCACGGGTGCCTGGCAGGTGCCCTAGTTGTGAGGAGATGGGTATTCCGCGTCCTCCTAGTACGCCATCTTGACTCTGTCAGTATACCACTTCTTATTTATCCATTTATCTGTTGGTGGGCACACAGGTTGCTTCCCTATCTTGGCTATTGTAAATAATGCTGCAATGAACATAGGCGTGCAGATATCTTTTTGAATTAGCGTTTCCATTTTCTTCAGATAAATATCCAGGAGTGGAATTGCTGGATTGTATAGTAGTTCTAGTTTTAAATTTTTTAGGAATTTCCATACTCTTTTCCACAGTGGCTGCACCAGTTTACATTCCCATTAACAGTGCATGAGGGTTCCCTTTCCTCCACATCCTATCTGACACTTGTTATTTGTTGTTTTCCTAGAAATAGCCATTCTGACAGGTGTGAGATGATATTTCATTGTGGTTTTGATTTGCATTTCTCTGATGATTAGTGATGTTGAGCACTTTTCATATGTCTGTTAGCCATCTCAAAATACAGTTATTTTAAACAAAAATATGTTAACATATAATGGATGTAGTACTGCTATTTTAAGTGAATTAAAACATACTTAAGATTTTTCTCAGTTTTAATTTGTAATGTGGTAAATATTAGTAGAAATAACCCATACAAAGTCTCTTTGAGATGCTCAATAACTTTTAAAAATATAAAGGAGTCATGAGTCAAAAAATTTGGGAATCATTATTGTACATTAACAGATTAAATTGAGAAATTAAACTTCTCAAAAGATACAGAAAATGCATCTTATAAAATTAAACATATTTTCTGATAAAGAAATAAGCAGGAATTATTCTTAATAATTTTCATCACAGATTTATTCAAACTATATTCAGATGTAGAAAGAAAAGTTTCTACCTGACTGAATAATCTGAAAATTTACACTTTCAAATCAATAATAATTTGGTCTTTTCAAGTTTAATCGTCTTTCTTTCTTCATTTAAATAGTCAATATATGTAGTAGCCAAGGTTTAGATTCCTATTTGTTGCTGAATTTAAAAGTCTTTTTAGAGATTCTCTCCCCTGAATTAAATGCTTTCAGAATGCCACTTCTTTCTTCTCCTCAAAGAGCATCTGGAGATTGAGGATGTCCACTCCATCTTTATGAAAGCACAGAAGATCTGTGCTGGGATGCATATGGTGTCTTAAAAATTCACTTTCTGCTACAGTTTCCATCTGGACTGTTATCTGGGTTGGCAACTCTCAAGTGTGATATTGATAGGTTCCACTGGGAATTTTGAATTATATTGGGATACAGTATCTGAGTGAATGCCTTGGCTATTTGCACATGCTCTCTGTTCTCTGATTAGTCCTCTAGGTGTCCACGGACCCTTTTAGAACTTATGCTTTTTTTTTCATTCAGGTCAGCAGTGAATTGCCTCACACCAGAGGCAGAGTGCATGACCCCAGGAGCTTGCTGTTGGACTCTGCAATATTCTTCAACATTTATTCAGGAGTTTTTTTGTTTTAGTTTTTATTGGAGTATAGTTGATTTACAATGTTGTGTTAGTTTCAGGTGTACAGCAAAGTGAACCAGTTATATGTATACATATATCCACTTTTTTTTTTTTTTTTTAGATTCTTTCCCCATATAGGCCACTAGAGTTTTGAGTAGAGTTCCCTGGGCTATACAGTAGATCCTTATTAGTTATTTATTTTATACATAATAGTGTGTATATGTCAATCCCAATCTCCCAATCTATCCTTCCCCCCTTTCCCCCGGTATTCAGTTTTTAAAGCAACACTTCCTCATCAATGATCAGTGTGAAGGAGTGGATAGAGGAAACCAAAACCTGGCATATTAATCACTGTCCTACTGTTATCTCCCTTCTACACTCACTCCCCATCTCTTGGGAACAGAGGGACAAGCTTTACTCCCCTTCCAGTTTTACTGGGACCACCCTTGACTTCCTCCTCTTCCTTCTTGATTCCATTTTCCCTGATAAGCTCTCATACTAATAAGAGAAAACAAATCAGAACTTACAATATTTCAAAAATTATATATCTATTATGTTTATATTTTTATGTAACCTGAGAAGAGATGAAGAGATATCTTCAAAAATCTATAGCAAACTTTATACCAAATAATACTAATCATTATACCAAATAATAAAATGTTAAAAACATTTATAGGAAAGTCAAGAACAAAACATGGATGTTCACTATCATCTGTAATATTCAATGTTTGCCTGCAGTTCTTATATAACACTCTGAGACATTAAAAAAAAAAAGAGGTGTAAATAAAATGGAAGAGACGTAACAGATATATTTACGCTAATGTTATGGCCAATTTGGAAAAACTAAGAGAATTATCGGTCACATTGGTGTTGAATAAATGTGTAAGAATTTTTAGTAAGGTTGTCTGCTGTAAAATAAATATGAGAATGTCAGTAGCTTCAGAATGCCTTTAAAAAGCAAGTAAATTAAAATCAAGTTCACAGTAGCTATACATCGGCGCGAGTGAGAACTTTCCTGTTCCTTCTTTTATTTCTCCCTTCCCTCTCCTTTCTCAGAAACTACAGTTAACACACTGGAGAGGAAAAACAAGTAAAGAAAAGAAGAAGCCAGAAGTCAAAGAGGAGACCTTTGCTGATCAAATAATCCCTTCCTGCAGTACCCATCTGGGAATGGCAGATATACTTAAAATTAATTTCAAAGCTTTCATTATATAATGGTGCCAGACAATTTAATTTGTGAAATGAGATGATGTCTTAATTTATAATGTAAAAACATGACATGTGATTACAAAAATCCTGACACTACCTGAGCTTTCATGCAAGGCAATGGGAAAAAATTCTACTGAATGTGTCTTAAAGAAACATGGAAGACAAAACTAAGTTGCTTTGTAATTTCATCTATGAGTAATGCTAGTTCAACTTACTGGTTATGTTATTTCATAAAAGTATATGTCTTTTACTGTCTAACTTTATTCCATCATAAAATAGGTTATGTAGAACATATTTTACATAAGTAAGTCATCAAATCATCGATCTTTGCTTTGGCAAATGTCAGGAAAATTTGGAAATAATTTTTAAAAACTGTAAACTTCTGATATCAAAATATACATGTGCATGTGTACTAACTAGAAGGAATTGCAAGTACTTTTGCAATGTATCAATAATACGGATTATAGGAAACCAAATTTTTACATCTTTAAGATATTTACACTATTTATTATATATACCTATAAAATCTTATACTTTTAACATGAAGCCCAATGGCCATGAACCCTGTCAAACCTTTTTCCTAAGCCTCAAATTAGAATTATTTGCTTCCTCTCTGTGTGCTCCCATTGTTCCTCTTAAATAATGCCTGCATTTTGGGGTATTGCAGTGGGGTCAGCTCTCCTATTAGATTAGGCTCCTTAAGAACAGGACTAATGAATGTCCTCTTAATTTCTGTATTCTCTTTGCTTCATATATTCTAGATACCTATTAGAAAAGTAATGCAAAATAATTCTGTTAAAAGAAATATTAATATATAACTTAGAATTCTCAGAGTCATGAATTTTTTTACTATTATGAATGGTTATGATGTTTTTCTAAATTTACTACTTTCCTTTTGCTATTTATTACATTGTTAATCATTGTTACATTACATGATTATACATGACCTATGCTTACAAATCCTCAAGAATGATTCCTTTGGCTTCTATCTTCAAATAGTTAAATTTACATAAACCAAGCAAACTATTATAAAATATATATTAAAAATTATGATCCATTGGAGTGACATTGCTATTATACATATTAAAATATTATGTAATTTTATTTTCTGACACTAAATAATGGAAATTTTAAGACATTTGCCTGTCATGCTATGAAAAATGAGAAAAGATTTACTTTGAAAAAGTAAAACAGCCATAAATCTGTGTAATGGTTGATAACAGCCAATATTTTAAAGAAAACAAGATAGTGGCTTAATATATTACAACTGAATTTTAAATTTTATAAATAAAATATAAGTAGCTAGGAAAGAAACTCACATTCCAAAGGGAAAATAAAACACAGTACATCTAAGGCAGAAGCAAACTAAAAAAGGTGATGAAGATCTCTGGAAGGTATTCTACAATTTCATAGTATACCCTGAAATGATCTACATACAATCTGTCTGATAATGACATTTATTGCCCCAATTTAGCATAATATAAGAAATACAAATGGCATATTTACCCTATTTTCCTCTTTTTAAAAATGTCTATGTCTCCTTGTTGGAATGTGAAATTTACAATGTGTATACGACGCACTGTATTTACAACCCTACCTTCCCCTTCCTTCTACTTTTCATCCACCTATTTTTTCTCTTTCTCTTTCTTTTCTTTTTTTTAACCTCTTTTTCTTAATGAAACTCTGTTTCTTGCCTCCTTTGGCCTTTACAATGCAGGGTATATATGCCCATCTCAAGTCCAGGAATAGGTTTTGATTGATTTAAGTCAATCATAATGGTTCTATTCCCTTTATCAATGATTGGTTTAATGATGCTACGGGTCACAATTTTGACTAATGAGAACAAAGAGAAACTTCTGAAGGGCTTCTAGGAAATGTGTTCTTGCTCTTATTGATTATGGGAGAGTCCCTTTTATAACCCTGGATTATAGGGGTTAAAAGATATTTTGACACGGATGAACCAGCCTAAGATAATATAACATAAGCTAGCAAAGCAAAAACATTTGAAAACCTGGGTCCCTGAAACCATTATTGAACCATGATGTCTCCATCAGTTTGGGCTGCTATAAGAGAATACCATAGACTGGGTGACAACAAACATTTATTTCTCAGAGTTCTGAAGGCTATAAGTCTGGTGGGTGCCCTCTTCCTGGTTTGCAGATAGTTGTTTTCCTGTTGTATCTTCCCATGGTAGAGAAAGAGAGAATGGAAACAAGCTCTCTCATGTCTCTTCCTGTAAGGGCACTAATCCCATCAAGAGGGCTCCAATCTCCTGACCTAATTACCTCCAAAAGTCTGCATCTCCAAATACCATTACATTGGGGATTGGGGTTTCAACATATGAATTTTAGGGGAACACAAACACACAGTCCATAGCACATGGGTTCAACATGTTCTGGAGCTCCCCTAACCTGGACTTCTTTCATGAGACAATAGGTTTCTTTGTTGTACAGACAAATTTGAATCTTAGCATTAAATAACTGAAAAAATTCTACAGGATATAAAACAATTCTACAGCAACATCACAGGTGATAACACTTTTGAAGACTGACGCAGTAATTCTCTGAATGTACCAATATTGTGATTTTTTTGTACCCCTTTTCATTGAGACTCCTTTGAAATCCATCATGCATTAAGAATGCTTCTTCTTTTCTTGGTAATTTCCACATTTTCTTGGTAAAATTAACATTTCCCATTTTTAACCTTTCTTAAAGGTGAGGTATAGTAATACATTCTGTGCCTTAAAGGTAAGAAGAACACACTTGCACAACTCAGTGGTCAACAAAGTAAATGATAATGTAAACACAACTCAAATCAAATAAGAACTCTGGAAGCTGCCTGCATACCTCTGCCCAATCACAATCTTGACTTCTAATACCATAGATTAGCTTTGCTTGTTTTGGAACTTGTCATAAATGGACTCATAAAGGATATATTATTTTTATTAGATCATTTCTTTTATATAGAGTATGTTTCTAAAATCCATGTATTTTTGTAAGTAGCTACTAATTACTCATTTTTTTGCTATATGGAATTCTGCTTAATGAATATATCACCATTTACCATCAATTTTAATATTATTTATAATATTAAATATATATAAGTATTATTATTAATTTATTAAAAGTTATTAAAAATGTGAAAATGTAAGCCACAAACCATACAAGGTACCTGAAATATATAAAACTGACTGAGATCTCACATCCAGAAACATAAAGAATCCCTAGAATTAAGTAAGATAAAGACAGAAAAACAAGTAATAAAATGAGTGAGAAATTCACAAGTGCTGTACAATGGAAGACACCTAAGTCTCCAATAAAAACCTGCTAAGATTATTTTTATTAGTAGTCATAAAAATACATATTAAAGCATAATTAAATTCCACTACACATTACATTCCTGAGAACTGCCAAGAAAAAAAAAAAAGACAACACCAAGTATTAGCAAACAAGTGGAGCAACAGGAAATTTTAGACTGTGCCATTAGGGTTGGGAATTAAATCAATATTTTAGAAAATATTTTTCTTGCTCTTACAAACTTGACTATATGCATTTTATGACATGAAAATTTCATTCATAGGTATATCTTTACCTGGTGGCCATTTGTTTCGAGGGACATGTGCTTGAATATTTTTAGTAGAATCAATTTGATTGGTCCATAAAACTGGAAAGTACTTTTTAAAAATCATCCGAATGTGTGCTTTAATATCATTCAAGTTTCTGTATCAGTTCAGTTGTGTGGGTGGTATAGTAATTTACAAACAACTGAGCACTAAAGAATGGAGAAAAATAAGGAATAAGAGTTTAGTGTTGAACCTTGACAGAAATTCCCTGGAAGTCTATTGTGTTCAAAATCCAAGAACACTAAACCTAGCTATATCAACTATAGAATCCATTATTATGTTTTTGAGCTAACTCTCATTGTCCACAACAATTTTTCACACACTCTCAACTATTCTCAAGCCTGATGTAGCAGCCATGGATGTGTATTGCTCAGCTCTCCCTTTAAGAGAGACCCAGTGGAAGCACTGTAGTTGGTTTACTGACTCCAGCTGCCAAAACTTTGAATCCATCAGAGCATTCAGGGATATATTTCTCCCTGGGCTGCTCCCAGCCAATGATTGTGCATGGCAGAGAGAACAGAGCACTGTTTCTGTCTGACAAAGGACTCTTTAAATGTACACTCTTTGCCCCATCAGACTGGTTGAGAATTTCTCAGAAGTGCACTGTAGTCTGTGACTTCTCCTATTCAATCATCTTTCTTTTCCTATTCCCTTTAATAGTTGGCAGACCAGCATTTGGTCTAAAACTTTCATTGCTTACTGCTACTACTTCTGTCCTTTGCCCCCTGCATTGACTTTTCCTCAAATGAATCTTTTGCACATCCAATTCCATCTTGGTGTTTGTTTCCAAGAGGACTTGAACCAGCATGTCTAATAACCTATGCCTTCTCCAAAAACTCTCAAAAGTATTATCTCACCGTCTTACCTTACAGAGATTCTAAAAGCAAACTTACATTTTTATCAATTAATTCTTCCTTCCAGATTATCAAATAAAAGTTGATCTTCTGCTTTAGATTAAAGGTGACTGAAAATTATTTGCCACTTTCCAATGAGTAGTGAAATCTAATTTTTATACCTTTAAAACTGAACTGGAGCTTCTGAGACCAGATCACATGAAGCCTTGCAGATTTCAACCAAGTCTCTTAGAACACTCTTTCGGGGAGGCCTGGGGCACTATGTAAGAAGTTAGATTACCCTGAGACTAGAAATAAATCACATACTGGCCTCCGATCCATAACCCCAGCTAAACCCAGCCTTCTGGCCATTTCTACCAAGGCACAAGGCATGAAGGAAGTAATCTTGGATGGTCTAGACCCACCCATCTACCAAAAATCTCTCAACGGCACATGGTACAGAAGAAGTGCCCAGCTAAGCTTGCCCTAAATTCCAGACCCTCAAAATCTTAAGCTATAAGTAGATACAGTGAAATTATTATTGCTAAGTTTCAGAATAGTTTATTATACAACAATGGATAACATGAACACTCTTTCCTCTCTGTGGGCCATTTCTCAACCTTTTATTCTGTCCTTATCCATATGTTTTGTGAAGGATATAGAGCTATAGTTTGTCTCCTTTGCCTCTAATATCCAAGTTCACACTCTCTTCTGATACCATTTTTAATACGCTTAAATCTTAAAAACACGGACTCTGTGGACTAGACCTGTTTTTTTTTTCTTTTGCAGTACGTGGGCCTCTCACCGTCGCAGCCTCTTCCGTTGAGGAGCACAGGCTCCAGACGTGCAGGCCCAGCGGCCATGGCTCACGGGCCAAGCCACTCCGTGGCATGTGGGATCCTCCCGACCGGGCACGAACCCATGTCCCCTGCACTGGCAGGCAGATTCTTAACCACTGCACCACCAGGGAAGTCCCAATTATGAACAGTTTTGAGGTGTTCCTCTATCGTGCCTGGTGTATAAATCTTCTGTGCCCCTTTTTCTGTCTCTTCTCTCTTCTGTATGATAGAGGCAGACTATGATGATCCCTCAAGGATGGATACACAAGATGAGAGGAGCACAAGTATTTGAATGATCATGTAGTAGAGCTCTTCTGACCATCTTAACTCTTCCCCAGGACTCGAACAATAACAAGATATACATTTTTATGTTATTAAACCACTGAAATGCTGGTGTCTATTGTTAGCTCAAAAGGTCTAGTCGGGGCTTCCCTGGTGGTGCAGTGGTTGAGAGTCCGCCTGCCAATGCAGGGGACATGGGTTCGTGCCCCGGTCCGGGAGGATCCCACATGCCACGGAGTGGCTTGGCCCGTGAGCCATGGCCGCTGGGCCTGCACGTCTGGAGCCTGTGCTCCTCAACGGAAGAGGCTGTGACGGTGAGAGGCCCACGTACTGCAAAAGAAAAAAAAAACAGGTCTAGTCCACAGAGTCCGTGTTTTTAAGATTTAAGCGTATTAAAATGGTATCAGAAGAGAGTGTGAACTTGGATATTAGAGGCAAAGGAGACAAACTATAGCTCTATATCCTTCACAAAACAATATGGATAAGGACAGAATAAAAGGTTGAGAAATGGCCCACAGAGAGGAAAGAGTGTTCATGTTATCCATTGTTGTATAATAAACTATTCTGAAACTTAGCAATAATAATTTCACTGTATCTACTTATAGCTTAAGATTTTGAGGGTCTGGAATTTAGGGCAAGCTTAGCTGGGCACTTCTTCTGTACCATGTGCCGTTGAGAGATTTTTGGTAGATGGGTGGGTCTAGACCATCCAAGATTACTTCCTTCATGCCTTGTGCCTTGGTAGAAATGGCCAGAAGGCTGGGTTTAGCTGGGGTTATGGATCGGAGGCCAGTATGTGATTTATTTCTAGTCTCAGGGTAATCTAACTTCTTACATAGTGCCCCAGGCCTCCCCGAAAGAGTGTTCTAAGAGACTGGTTGAAATCTGCAAGGCTTCATGTGATCTGGTCTCAGAAGCTCCAGTTCAGTTTTAAAGGTATAAAAATTAGATTTCACTACTCATTGGAAAGTGGCAAATAATTTTCAGTCACCTTTAATCTAAAGCAGAAGATCAACTTTTATTTGATAATCTGGAAGGAAGAATTAATTGATAAAAATGTAAGTTTGCTTTTAGAATCTCTGTAAGGTAAGACGGTGAGATAATACTTTTGAGAGTTTTTGGAGAAGGCATAGGTTATTAGACATGCTGGTTCAAGTCCTCTTGGAAACAAACACCAAGATGGAATTGGATGTGCAAAAGATTCATTTGAGGAAAAGTCAATGCAGGGGGCAAAGGACAGAAGTAGTAGCAGTAAGCAATGAAAGTTTTAGACCAAATGCTGGTCTGCCAACTATTAAAGGGAATAGGAAAAGAAAGATGATTGAATAGGAGAAGTCACAGACTACAGTGCACTTCTGAGAAATTCTCAACCAGTCTGATGGGGCAAAGAGTGTACATTTAAAGAGTCCTTTGTCAGACAGAAACAGTGCTCTGTTCTCTCTGCCATGCACAATCATTGGCTGGGAGCAGCCCAGGGAGAAATATATCCCTGAATGCTCTGATGGATTCAAAGTTTTGGCAGCTGGAGTCAGTAAACCAACTACAGTGCTTCCACTGGGTCTCTCTTAAAGGGAGAGCTGAGCAATACACATCCATGGCTGCTACATCAGGCTTGAGAATAGTTGAGAGTGTGTGAAAAATTGTTGTGGACAATGAGAGTTAGCTCAATAAACATAATAATGGATTCTATAGTTGATATAGCTAGGTTTAGTGTTCTTGGATTTTGAACACAATAGACTTCCAGGGAATTTCTGTCAAGGTTCAACACTAAACTCTTATTCCTTATTTTCTCCATTCTTTAGTGCTCAGTTGTTTGTAAATTACTATACCACCCACACAACTGAACTGATACAGAAACTTGAATGATATTAAAGCACACATTCGGATGATTTTTAAAAAGTACTTTCCAGTTTATGGACCAATCAAATTGATTCTACTAAAAATATTCAAGCACATGTCCCTCGAAACAAATGGCCACCAGGTAAAGATATACCTATGAATGAAATTTTCATGTCATAAAATGCATATAGTCAAGTTTGTAAGAGCAAGAAAAATATTTTCTAAAATATTGATTTAATTCCCAACCCTAATGGCACAGTCTAAAATTTCCTGTTGCTCCACTTGTTTGCTAATACTTGGTGTTGTCTTTTTTTTTTTTTCTTGGCAGTTCTCAGGAATGTAATGTGTAGTGGAATTTAATTATGCTTTAATATGTATTTTATGACTACTAATAAAAATAATCTTAGCAGGTTTTTATTGGAGACTTAGGTGTCTTCCATTGTACAGCACTTGTGAATTTCTCACTCATTTTATTACTTGTTTTTCTGTCTTTATCTTACTTAATTCTAGGGATTCTTTATGTGTTCTGGATGTGAGATCTCAGTCAGTTTTATATATTTCAGGTACCTTGTATGGTTTGTGGCTTACATTTTCACATTTTAATAACTTTTAATAAATTAATAATAATACTTATATATATTTAATATTATAAATAATATTAAAATTGATGGTAAATGGTGATATATTCATTAAGCAGAATTCCATATAGCAAAAAAATGAGTAATTAGTAGCTACTTACAAAAATACATGGATTTTAGAAACATACTCTATATAAAAGAAATGATCTAATAAAAATAATATATCCTTTATGAGTCCATTTATGACAAGTTCCAAAACAAGCAAAGCTAATCTATGGTATTAGAAGTCAAGATTGTGATTGGGCAGAGGTATGCAGGCAGCTTCCAGAGTTCTTATTTGATTTGAGTTGTGTTTACATTATCATTTACTTTGTTGACCACTGAGTTGTGCAAGTGTGTTCTTCTTACCTTTAAGGCACAGAATGTATTACTATACCTCACCTTTAAGAAAGGTTAAAAATGGGAAATGTTAATTTTACCAAGAAAATGTGGAAATTACCAAGAAAAGAAGAAGCATTCTTAATGCATGATGGATTTCAAAGGAGTCTCAATGAAAAGGGGTACAAAAAAATCACAATATTGGTACATTCAGAGAATTACTGCGTCAGTCTTCAAAAGTGTTATCACCTGTGATGTTGCTGTAGAATTGTTTTATATCCTGTAGAATTTTTTCAGTTATTTAATGCTAAGATTCAAATTTGTCTGTACAACAAAGAAACCTATTGTCTCATGAAAGAAGTCCAGGTTAGGGGAGCTCCAGAACATGTTGAACCCATGTGCTATGGACTGTGTGTTTGTGTTCCCCTAAAATTCATATGTTGAAACCCCAATCCCCAATGTAATGGTATTTGGAGATGCAGACTTTTGGAGGTAATTAGGTCAGGAGATTGGAGCCCTCTTGATGGGATTAGTGCCCTTACAGGAAGAGACATGAGAGAGCTTGTTTCCATTCTCTCTTTCTCTACCATGGGAAGATACAACAGGAAAACAACTATCTGCAAACCAGGAAGAGGGCACCCACCAGACTTATAGCCTTCAGAACTCTGAGAAATAAATGTTTGTTGTCACCCAGTCTATGGTATTCTCTTATAGCAGCCCAAACTGATGGAGACATCATGGTTCAATAATGGTTTCAGGGACCCAGGTTTTCAAATGTTTTTGCTTTGCTAGCTTATGTTATATTATCTTAGGCTGGTTCATCCGTGTCAAAATATCTTTTAACCCCTATAATCCAGGGTTATAAAAGGGACTCTCCCATAATCAATAAGAGCAAGAACACATTTCCTAGAAGCCCTTCAGAAGTTTCTCTTTGTTCTCATTAGCCAAAATTGTGACCCGTAGCATCATTAAACCAATCATTGATAAAGGGAATAGAACCATTATGATTGACTTAAATCAATCAAAACCTATTCCTGGACTTGAGATGGGCATATATACCCTGCATTGTAAAGGCCAAAGGAGGCAAGAAACAGAGTTTCATTAAGAAAAAGAGGTTAAAAAAAAGAAAAGAAAGAGAAAGAGAAAAAATAGGTGGATGAAAAGTAGAAGGAAGGGGAAGGTAGGGTTGTAAATACAGTGCGTCGTATACACATTGTAAATTTCACATTCCAACAAGGAGACATAGACATTTTTAAAAAGAGGAAAATAGGGTAAATATGCCATTTGTATTTCTTATATTATGCTAAATTGGGGCAATAAATGTCATTATCAGACAGATTGTATGTAGATCATTTCAGGGTATACTATGAAATTGTAGAATACCTTCCAGAGATCTTCATCACCTTTTTTAGTTTGCTTCTGCCTTAGATGTACTGTGTTTTATTTCCCTTTGGAATGTGAGTTTCTTTCCTAGCTACTTATATTTTATTTATAAAATTTAAAATTCAGTTGTAATATATTAAGCCACTATCTTGTTTTCTTTAAAATATTGGCTGTTATCAACCATTACACAGATTTATGGCTGTTTTACTTTTTCAAAGTAAATCTTTTCTCATTTTTCATAGCATGACAGGCAAATGTCTTAAAATTTCCATTATTTAGTGTCAGAAAATAAAATTACATAATATTTTATTATAATATGTATAATAGCAATGTCACTCCAATGGATCATAATTTTTAATATATATTTTATAATAGTTTGCTTGGTTTATGTAAATTTAACTATTTGAAGATAGAAGCCAAAGGAATCATTCTTGAGGATTTGTAAGCATAGGTCATGTATAATCATGTAATGTAACAATGATTAACAATGTAATAAATAGCAAAAGGAAAGTAGTAAATTTAGAAAAACATCATAACCATTCATAATAGTAAAAAAATTCATGACTCTGAGAATTCTAAGTTATATATTAATATTTCTTTTAACAGAATTATTTTGCATTACTTTTCTAATAGGTATCTAGAATATATGAAGCAAAGAGAATACAGAAATTAAGAGGACATTCATTAGTCCTGTTCTTAAGGAGCCTAATCTAATAGGAGAGCTGACCCCACTGCAATACCCAAAATGCAGGCATTATTTAAGAGGAACAATGGGAGCACACAGAGAGGAGCAAATAATTCTTAATTTGAGGCTTAGGAAAAAGGTTTGACAGGGTTCATGGCCATTGGGCCTTCATGTTAAAAGTATAAGATTTTATAGGTATATATAATAATAGTGTAAATATCTTAAAGATGTAAAAATTTGGTTCCTATAATCCGTATTATTGATACATTGCAAAGTACTTGCAATTCCTTCTAGTTAGTACACATGCACATGTATATTTTGATATCAGAAGTTTACAGTTTTTAAAATTATTTCCAAATTTTCCTGACATTTGCCAAAGCAAAGATCGATGATTTGATGACTTACGTATGTAAAATATGTTCTACTAACCTATTTTATGATGGAATAAAGTTAGACAGTAAAAGACATATACTTTTATGAAATAACATAACCAGTAAGTTGAAACTAGCATTACTCATAGATGAAATTACAAAGCAACTTAGTTTTGTCTTCCATGTTTCTTTAAGACACATTCAGTAGAATTTTTTCCATTTGCCTTGCATGAAAGCTCAGGTAGTGTCAGGATTTTTGTAATCACATGTCATGTTTTTACATTATAAATTAAGACATCATCTCATTTCACAAATTAAATTGTCTGGCACCATTATATAATGAAAGCTTTGAAATTAATTTTAAGTATATCTGCCATTCCCAGATGGTACTGCAGGAAGGGATTATTTGATCAGCAAAGGTCTCCTCTTTGACTTCTGGCTTCTTCTTTTCTTTACTTGTTTTTCCTCTCCAGTGTGTTAACTGTAGTTTCTGAGAAAGGAGAGGGAAGGGAGAATAAAAGAAGGAACAGGAAAGTTCTCACTCGCGCCGATGTATAGCTACTGTGAACTTGATTTTAATTTACTTGCTTTTTAAAGGCATTCTGAAGCTACTGACATTCTCATATTTATTTTACAGCAGACAACCTTACTAAAAATTCTTACACATTTATTCAACACCAATGTGACCGATAATTCTCTTAGTTTTTCCAAATTGGCCATAACATTAGCGTAAATATATCTGTTACGTCTCTTCCATTTTATTTACACCTCTTTTTTTTTTTTAATGTCTCAGAGTGTTATATAGAACTGCAGGCAAACATTGAATATTACAGATGATAGTGAACATCCATGTTTTGTTCTTGACTTTCCTATAAATGTTTTAACATTTTATTATTTGTATAATGATTAGTATTATTTGGTATAAAGTTTGCTATAGATTTTTGAAGATATCTCTTCATCTCTTCTCAGGTTACATAAAAATATAAACATAATAGATATATAATTTTTGAAATATTGTAAGTTCTGATTTGTTTTCTCTTATTAGTATGAGAGCTTATCAGGAAAATGGAATCAAGAAGGAAGAGGAGGAAGTCAAGGGTGGTCCCAGTAAAACTGGAAGGGGAGTAAAGCTTGTCCCTCTGTTCCCAAGAGATGGGGAGTGAGTGTAGAAGGGAGATAACAGTAGGACAGTGATTAATATGCCAGGTTTTTGGTTTCCTCTATCCACTCCTTCACACTGATCATTGATGAGGAAGTGTTGCTTTAAAAACTGAATACCGGGGGGAAAGGGGGGAAGGATAGATTGGGAGATTGGGGATTGACATATACACACTATTATGTATAAAATAAATAACTAATAAGGATCTACTGTATAGCCCAGGAACTCTACTCAAAACTCTAGTGGCCTATATGGGGAAAGAATCTAAAAAAAAAAAAAAAAAGTGGATATATGTATACATATAACTGGTTCACTTTGCTGTACACCTGAAACTAACACAACATTGTAAATCAACTATACTCCAATAAAAACTAAAACAAAAAAACTCCTGAATAAATGTTGAAGAATATTGCAGAGTCCAACAGCAAGCTCCTGGGGTCATGCACTCTGCCTCTGGTGTGAGGCAATTCCACTGCTGACCTGAATGAAAAAAAAAGCATAAGTTCTAAAAGGGTCCGTGGACACCTAGAGGACTAATCAGAGAACAGAGAGCATGTGCAAATAGCCAAGGCATTCACTCAGATACTGTATCCCAATATAATTCAAAAATTCCCAGTGGAACCTATCAATATCACACTTGAGAGTTGCCAACCCAGATAACAGTCCAGATGGAAACTGTAGCAGAAAGTGAATTTTTAAGACACCATATGCATCCCAGCACAGATCTTCTGTGCTTTCATAAAGATGGAGTGGACATCCTCAATCTCCAGATGCTCTTTGAGGAGAAGAAAGAAGTGGCATTCTGAAAGCATTTAATTCAGGGGAGAGAATCTCTAAAAAGACTTTTAAATTCAGCAACAAATAGGAATCTAAACCTTGGCTACTACATATATTGACTATTTAAATGAAGAAAGAAAGACGATTAACTTGAAAAGACCAAATTATTATTGATTTGAAAGTGTAAATTTTCAGATTATTCAGTCAGGTAGAAACTTTTCTTTCTACATCTGAATATAGTTTGAATAAATCTGTGATGAAAATTATTAAGAATATTCCTGCTTATTTCTTTATCAGAAAATATGTTTAATTTTATAAGATGCATTTTCTGTATCTTTGAGAAGTTTAATTTCTCAATTTAATCTGTTAATGTACAATAATGATTCCAAATTTTTTGACTCTGACTCCTTTATATTTTTAAAAGTTATTGAGCATCTCAAAGAGACTTTGTATGGGTTATTTCTACTAATATTTACCACATTACAAATTAAACTGAGAAAAATCTTAAGTATGTTTTAATTCACTTAAAATAGCAGTACTACATCCATTATATGTTAACATATTTTTGTTTAAAATAACTGTATTTTGAGATGGCTAACAGACATATGAAAAGTGCTCAACATCACTAATCATCAGAGAAATTGCAAATCAAAACCACAATGAAATATCATCTCACACCTGTCAGAATGGCTATTTCTAGGAAAACAACAAATAACAAGTGTCAGATAGGATGTGGAGGAAAGGGGAACCCTCATGCACTGTTAATGGGAATGTAAACTGGTGGCAGCCACTGTGGAAAAGAGTATGGAAATTCCTAAAAAATTTAAAACTAGAACTACTATACAATCCAGCAATTCCACTCCTGGATATTTATCTGAAGAAAATGGAAACGCTAATTCAAAAGATATCTGCACGCCTATGTTCATTGCAGCATTATTTACAATAGCCAAGATAGGGAAGCAACCTGTGTGCCCACCACAGATAATGGATAAATAAGAAGTGGTATACTGACAGAGTCAAGATGGCGTACTAGGAGGACGCGGAATACCCATCTCCTCACAACTAGGGCACCTGCCAGGCACCCGTGGGGGACATGGGCACCTAAGGGGACGGGAGGAACCCCCGGCGACTGGGTAGGACATGGGGCGTGGGGGAGTGAGGGGGAGGAGAAGTGGAGGCTGGACAGGACTGACGCTCCTGAGGGGTGGCCGGGGGAGGGGAAAGGATCCCATGCCCGAAGGGGGAAATTGGGGGAACCATTGGGGGGGGCAGAGGATCAAAAGAGAGCATGGCCAGATTTCCCCTGCCCACTTGGGCCCCCAGGAACCTCCTGAGACCCCAGGCCTTATCCTCTGCCCACCTAGGCCTCCTCCAGCCACGCAGGTCCTAAGGGAGTGGGAGGGAGGGGAAGGGGGAGCAAAAGTAAAGGCCGGACCTCCGGGACCAGCACTCCTGAGGGGCGGCTGGGGGAGGGAAGGAGTTCCTACACACAGTGGGACCCACCCACGGTTAGGAGTCCAGGAGCGACAGGGGAGACAGTGGGAAAGGAGCACAAAGGAATGGAAGGGAATGGGAGCAGTACTTTCCCTGTCCACTTAGGCATGGGGAGCCTGTTGGGCTCCAGGGCCTAATCCATCTACCCTTGGAGCCTCCCTCCTGCTGTGCAGAACCAAGCCCCTCCCCTACACCCCCACCCAGGGCCCCACCTCTACACTCGGAGACCCCCTCTGAGACCCCCTCCAAAGAGCTGGGTGTAGATCCTACCCACACACCCTCACCCAGGGCTCTACCTCCAAACTCCAGAACGCCACACTCCAGAGGCCCTCCTTTTGACGTACTGCCTCTACCCTTCTGTGCAGGTCCTAAGCAGAGGGCCTGCCCCACGCTTGAACGTCACCTCCCCAACCTGCCTAGGTCCTGCCCCACACAAAAACCCACCTCTGCCTAAGTTCCACACCCGTCTGAACTCTGCCTCCAGAGCCAAGGCTTTTTTTTTTTCCTCTTTTAGATTGGGGTTCTGTTTTACATTGTTGATTCATTATTGTTGATTCTTTTATATTTTTATTTTTCCAAATCTTTTACTTTTCTAATTATATTTTATTTTTATACTTTGTGATTGTTCTCTCCTTTTGGCCTCCCTGCCCTTTTTTTTCTTTTTTCTGTGATGCTTTTATTTTACCTTCTTGCAGTTGTTTCAGTTATAGTTATACTTTCCATAATATATTTTTCTCTTTCTAATTTTATGTTGTTTTTTATTCTTTGATATTGTACTGCTCCTTTCATTCTTCTTTTTTTTATTTTTTAAACTGTGCCATGAAGCTTGTAGGATCTTGGTTCCCAGCCCAGAGGTCAGGCCTGAACTCCTGTGGTGGGAGCTAGGAGTCCAAACCACTGGACTAATGGAGAACCTCACACCTCGGGGAATATCAGTTGGAGTGAGGCTCCCCAGAGGTCCTCATCTCAGCACCAAAACCCAGCTCTATCCAACTGCCTGCAAATTCCAGTGCTGGACATCTCATGCAAACAACCAGTAAGACAGGAATACAGCACCACCCATGAAAAAGAAAAAAAGTGAAACGACAAAAATATATGTTACAGACAAAGAAGCAAGGTAAAAACATACAAGACCAAATAAATGAAGACAAAATCAACAACCTACCTGAAAAAGAATTCAGAGTAATGACAGTAAAGATGATCAAAAATCTTGGAAACAGAATGGAGAAAATACAAGAAACATTTAACAAGGATCTAGAAGAACTAAGAGCAAACAAACAGTGATGAACAACACAATTACTGAAATTAAAAATACTTTATCAATAGCAGAGTAACTGAGGCAGAAGAATGGATAAGTGACCTGGAAGATAAAATGGTGAAAATAACTCCCAGGGAGCAGAATAAAGAAAAAACAATGAAAAGAATTGAGGACAGTCTCAGAGACCTCTGGGACAACATTAAAAGAATCAACATTCAAATTATAGGGGTCCCAGAAAAAGAAAAGAAAAAGAAAGGGTCTGAGAAAATATTTGAAGACATTATAGTTGAAAAATTCCCTAACAAGGGAAAGGAAATGGTCAGTCAAGTCCAGGAAGCACAGAGAGTACCATACAGGATAAACCGAAAGAGATACACGCCGAGACACATAATAATCAAACTATCAAAAATTAAATACAAAGAAAAAATATGAAAGCAGCAAGGAAAAGCAACAAATAACATACAATGGAATACCCATAAGGAATACCCATAGTGAGGTGGATGGACCTAGAGTTGTCATACAGAATGAAGTAAGTCAGAAAGAGAAAAACGAATTCTGTATGCTAAGACATATATATAGAATCTAAAACAAAAAAATGGTTCTGAAGAACCTAGGGGCAGAACAGGAATAAAGACGCAGACATAGAGAATGTACTTGAGGACACGGGGAGGGGGAAGGGTATGCTGGGACGAAGAGAGAGAGTGGCATGGACATATATACACTACCAAATGTAAAATAGACAGCTAGTGGGAAGCAGCTACATAGCACAGGGAGATCAACTCGGTGCTTTGTGACCACCTAGAGGGGTGGGATAGGGAGGATGGGAGGGAGATGCGAGAAGGAGGGGATATGGGGATATACGTATGCATATAGCTGATTCACTTTGTTATATAGCAGAAACTAACACAACACAGTAAACAATTTTACTCCAATAAGGTTGTTAAAAATAAAAGTGGTATATATTCCCAAAGAATGTTACTCAGCCATAAAAAAGAATGAAATCTTGCCATTTGCAACAACATAGATGGACCTAGAGGGTATTATGCTAAGTGAAATAAGTCAGACAGAGAAAGATTAATGCTGTATGTTAAATCTAAAAAACCAAACAAAAACATAAAGAAACAGAAACAGAGTCATAGATACAGAGAACAAACAGGTGGTTGCCTGAGGGCGGGAAGAATTGGGAGGAGAAAAATAGGTAAGGGAAATTAAGAGGTGCAAACTTTCAGTTACAGAATAAATGTCACAGGTATAAAATGTCCAATATAGGAATATTGTCAATCATTATGTAATATCCTTGTATGGTGACAGATGGTAACTAGACTTACCACGGTGATCACTTTGAAATGTATAGAAATATCGAATCACTGTGTTGTATAACAGAAACTAACATAGTGTGGTAGGTCAAATTAAACTTCAAAAACAAGCAGACAAACTCATAGGAAAAGAAATCAGATTTGTGCTTACCAGAGGTGGGGGTTAGGGGGAAGGGGAAGTGGAGGAAGGTGGTCAAATGGTACAAATTTCCAGATATAATATAAATAAGCACTAGGGATGTAATGCACAAGATGATAAATATAATTAGCACTGCTGTATGTTATATATAAAAGTTGTTTAGAAAGTAATCCTATGAGTTCTCATCATAAGGAAAGGTATTTTTCTATTTCTTTTATTTTGCATCTATATGAAATGATACATATTCACTAAACTTATTATGGTAAACTTGTCATGATGTATGTAAATCAAATCATTATGCTATACACTTTAAACTCATACAGTACAGTGCTGTATATCTAGTTTATCTCAATAAAACTGGAAAAAAAAGTAAATATTAAAACAATTAAAAATAAATAACTATATTTTGGAAAACAAGAAAAACATTCTGAGAAGAATGAAACTGTTTTACATTGCTGCAAATGTCTTTAATATCTGGCTGTATTTTTATATTTGCTCCTGAATCCATTTATCACACTTTATGTATTTCATTTATTTCATTTATTTGTATTTCAAATAAATGAAATAATGAATGTATTTCATTTATTTATTTATCACCTTTTATACTTCATACAGCCTCTGAAAACTCCACTCCACACTCATAAAAAAATGGCAGTGAAAATAATACAAAATCTTGGTATTATTATGAAAATAGTTTTGATGTCTCTGAGCCACTGAAATGGTCTCAAATTATGATGTATGGTCAGGGTTTATGGCTTTTCTGTAGAGATTAGTTTAATATCAAAAACATCTTTAAGATTTGACATATATCCACTGTCCTGAATCTCTTGGTATTCACCCCATTTTCTAGACCAAGTTCTTGTCTCTGGACTCCCATTATTCACAGGTGATACACCACCTAAGGGGCATCTCCTAGCCACTGCTCTTTAGGACTCCACCCCTGCGCAAGCTGGTGCCCTTCTGAGTTGTTGGCACCATGAGACTCAGCTGGCTCCCTGCATATCCCACCGCTTGTATAGCAGTGGCTGCTTGCCTCCAAACCTACTATAATTTGGGCTATTTTACATTATGGGAATAATTGAGAAAGTCAAACAACCCATTATTTACTAATAAATACATATCTGGGGTTCAAATTTTTGAAATTATTGGGCTGAGCATTGACTGTTTTATGATGCTGACATAGACATAAGAGGAAATAAAGCCATCAATTTTATTTTCAGAAATGGTTCAGTTTTCCTAAGACTATTGGCCATTTTCTGTTGAAGGTTTGTATGTTCAGACTATACTAAGTTTGGAGGTAAATTTGTGAAATGAGTGCTCCCAAAGTAAATCTGGCTCTTGCAATAAAAAATAACTGTTTCACGTGCTAAAGTCTGCAATGGCAGGGCGGGGGAGTTGTTTGTTTTTATGTTTATAGACCGTAGGGGATGTTTTGCGCTGTATTACTTTATGTGACTGAAGTTAAAGATGTCTGAGAATACCAAAAAGAAGTTTCCTTTGGATAAAACTTGATGATCACCATCATATGAAATTAATTTAACTACGTTTTGAGAACATAGACCTAACAACTACTCTTAATGAAAGTGCTAACTCTTCCACTATCAATAGCAGATATTCAGGATGTTTCAGTTATAATTTAAACCATATAAAATTTCTATAATTTTCATCCAGAAAGCAGTCCCTTACCTTCCCACTCCCTGCCTGGAGGACTTGCTATCTCTCAATAGTTCCAGTTAATTTCTTAAAACTCGAAAACTCAAAAAAAAAATTTAACACAGACTAAATTGAAGAAATTTATGCAGTCTTTATCTCAAACAAAGAGAAGTCACAGTACTAGAAAGTAATTTAGTTAGTTCTAAAGTAGGAAATTAAACTTTTTAAATCTCAGGTCCTTCAGGAAAATGATGAAGTCTTTGACTTCTGTCTTCAGGAAAGAAAAATGAGCAAATCCACAAAATGTGCCATACATTTTTACTGAATTCATGATATCTATCTTTAAACTTCAAAAGGTTTTATGGATCTCACAGTGTAAGAAAATTTACAAATGAAAACATATGTAAATTTTAATGAAATGCAAATTACCAGCTGTACTAATTTTGATAGATGTTTCAGTCTTTTACATTTAATGATTGTTACCTATTTGCATAGCCAAAGCTAAAAATTCCAAAATTATTACTCCAGACAACTCTCATACATGCTGCTTTTGAATTAAAATTTTGACAGGTTCACAGCGGTGCTTTCTGACTTGTGTCTTCTCAATGCCAAAATTCAAAGACAAATTCAGTTTGTTGAAAATCCATCAAATCATATCACCAAGGTAAAAAAAAAAACTTGAGTGAATTTATCACATCTTATGAGTCATCAGATGTGCCACAACTATAGAACTGATAAAAGTGTGACTTATCAGGAGTTTTGTGATATTTTCTTCTAGAAAAGCTGTTCAAAAGAAATATAATGAGAGCTTTATATGTATTTTTCAATATTCTAGTAGTCATATTAAAAAATAAAAATAATCTGGTGATAATCATTTAATATTAAATTTTAATTAACACAATACAGTTGACTCTTGAACAACACAGGTTTGAACTGCAAGGATCCACTTATACATTAATTTTTTTAACATACAGCTGGTTCTCCATATTCACAGGTTCTCATCCATGGATTCAAACAATGGGGTGGATCTCAATTTCCATCCATGGTTGGTTAAATCCACTGATGAGAAACCTGTGGATACTGAGGGCTGACTGTATATCCAAAATATCATTATTTCAACATGTAATCAATATAAAATAAATGTCCATTTTACATATTTTTAAACTAAGTATTTGTTATCCAGTGTTTATTTTATATTTACAGCCCATCTCAGTTTGGGCTAGATATATTTCAAGTGTCCAATACCCACATGTGGCTACTGGCTACTGGATAGATAATGGGGGTCTAGAAACTGATATAAGGGAATCACAGTCCTTTTATACATTTTGTAGAAATGTAGAATGTTCATATAATCGTCTGTAAACTTTGTATTATTCCATTTAAAAAGAATTATATTAAGGCCAAAATTAATAATATTAGGATTCTGTATTTATAATTTTCTATAACTACAGTTTTGAGAAATATAAAAAAATTAGGAATCTGATAAAGATATTATAGTTTGCCGATATTTTCAATGTGCAATTTAGCTTTCAAGTCCACAGGGAGTTCTTCTAATATCAGACTGATATATATATATCTTATATATACTTATAATAATAAACAAATATAAAGTATGCATTAATGGTTTGACTAGTAGCCTATTAAATCACAAAATTTTATATGATATTTAAAATCATAATGTATCTATTTTCACGTTTTCAAGGTTGTATTTTCATATTGAATGTAATTTGAAAAACGTATGTAAAATAAATGTTATGTAATTATTAGCACATCTATAAAAATCTAGGAAAAGTGTCTTGATTAAGATAATCAAAAGCATGTGCACACTATTTCAAGTATGCACTTTCATAAATATAATTTATCCATTGTTTCAAGTGATCCATTAAGTTTTTTACTTGACTTATGGGTAATTAACATTGCTGTGGTCTGTGCTTTTTAATAATGTAAGGTAGACCTAGAAAGCTGAACATATGAAATATACTCTGTAGAGCTGAATGTTTTGGTCCTTGATCACTGACATGTGATATAAATAGGAAAATGCATGCACAGGGAAACTCAAATCATGTGAATAACATGAAGAGGGTTGAGCTACACACTTGTGCCCCTTGTAGAATTTTGTACTTGTGCCCCTTGTAGAATAACTGATTTTGATATATAAAGGTATCTTTTGTATCAGTTTACCAGCTTATCTTTTGTATGCATTTATCTCTATAACATCTATGTCGATGTAGGGGAACAAAATTTGTGGCAAATTCTTATTAAACGGGAATGGGGTGAAGGGAGAAGGAGAGAAAGGGGTAGGGAAAGATGTTGGTTGAATGAACAAATAACGTGAATAGAATAATAAAATGAATAAGAACTCAAAATATAACGTGAGTAAGAACACTTAACTAAGAGTTTTTGGTCTAAGGATGATCCAATCTTGTTTAAAACATAAATATTTGGGTTTGAAAGAACGTATTGAAATGGCTCTTCAGGATAAAATACACAAATACTATTGAATGTTAGTCTTGTATTTGTTGCTTTTGCCTGTATTATTTATTTTTTACTTAAATATCATCAGGGAATTTTAATTGATTCCAACTTCTTAGGTGAGAAAGTTGAAACTCAAACTAAAAACAAAACAAAACAAAACAAAAAAACCCTCATGATGTTAGGTAGCTACTTAAATAAGGTGAAAGATAATATACAAATTGTATCCTTAGAGACTTTTATCATGTAATATGTTTCAGTCATGGGAGAAAATATTCTTTTCCCATTAAATTTTAGAGCAATATCTCAAACTTATGTTTAATCCAAAATATTACTGAAGTCTAGCATTATGCTAGTTATTCTGTACTATTTACAATTCCATGAGAAATGTTATACAGAATTAAAACTTGATAATATTCCACTTACATACCTTTCTGCAGGAAGAGGAAATTTCAGGTCACTAATTGTGCCTGCAGCAGTTTTAAAAGGATTTCTGACTTGAGAATGGAGGACAAATAGTGTGGAGGCAGAAAATATAACTCAGGGCATTGAAAATATGTGGAGGGAATAAAACACATTCTCTCCTACAGCAACAAATTTCAGAAGCCAAATGAATCAGCTCTGAGTGTAGTCCATTTTTTCTCTTTCTTTCTTTCTTCTTTTTTTAAAATAAACTTTATTTTTTGTCATGTTTTAGGATCCCACAAAATTGAGCAGAAAGTACAAAGAGTTTCCAAATACTCCCTGCCCTCAACATGAGCAGCCTCCCTCACTATCAACAGCCCTGACCAGAGTGGTACATTTGTTATAACTGATAACTCTATATTGACACATTATAATCACCCAAAATCTATAGCTTAAATAAGGGTTCAATCTTGATGTACATTCTCTGGGCTTTGACAAATGTACGTTGACATGCATCTATCATTACAGTATCATGCAGAGTATTTTCACTCCCCTAACAATCCTCTGTAGTCCCCTTATTGATCCCCCTGCCCCCCTCACTCAACACCCAGCAACCACTCATCTTTTTACTGTTTTCATAGTTTTGCCTTTTCCAAAATGTCATATAGTTGGAATCATACAGTATGTAGCCTTTCCAGATTGGCTTCTTTTACTTAGTAATAAGCGTTTAAGTTCTTCCATGTCTTCTCATGGCTTGATTGCTCATTACTTTTTAGTGTTAAATGCATGCAGTTGTTTGGATGTACCAGAGTTTATTTGTCCATTCACCTATTGAAGGACATCTTGGTTGCTCCCAAGTTTTGACAGTTAAGAACAAAGTATTATAAATATCTGTGTGTAGGTTCTTATGTGGAAGATAGTTTTCATCTAAACTGCTGGATTGCATGGTAAAAGTATATTTAGTTTTATAAGAAACTGTCAAACCGTCTTCCAAAGGGACTGTACCATTTTGCATCCTTACCAGCAATGAATGAGAGCTTTTCTTCACATCTCTTCAGCATTTGGTGGTGTCATGTTTTAGATTTTACCCATTCTATTAGGTATATGGTGGTATCTTATTGGTTAACTACAATTTCCTAATGGTATCTTATTGGTTAATTGCAATTTCCTAATGACATATTATGTAGAGCATCTTTTCATATGCTCTTCGCCATCTGTATATCTTCTTTCATGAGGTATCCAGATCTTTGGCCTATTTTTAATAGTTTAGTTTTAAATAGTTTGTTTTCTTATTGTGGAGTTTTAATAGTTCTTCTTATATCTTGGATAACAACAGTCCTTTATCAGCTATGTTTTTTTGAAAATATTTTCTCCTAGTCTGTGGCTTGTCTTCCCCTCCTCTTGACATTTTCCTTTGCAGAGCAGAAGTTTTTAATTTTAAAGAAGTCCAGCTTATCCAGTTTTTCTTTTATGGATCATGGCCTTTGGTATTGTAGCTAAGAAGTCATCACCATAACCAAGGCTATCTAAGTTTTCTCATACGTTAACTTCTAGGAGTTTACAGTTTTGTATTTTATATTTAGGTCTATGATCCATTTTGTGTCAATTTTTGTGAATGGTGTAAGGTCTGTGTCTAGATTCATTATCTTGCATATGAATGTCCAATTGTCCCACTACCATTCGTTGGAAAGACCATGTTTTCCATTGTATTGCCTTTATTCCTTTGACAAAGATCAGTTGACTATATTTATATGGGTCTGTTTCTGACTTTCTATTCTGTTCCACTCTTCTAGTACACTGTCCTGATGACTGTAGCTTTATTGTAAGTCTTGAAGTCAGGTATTGTCAGTCCTCCAACTTTGTTCTTTTCAATATGGTTTTGGATATTCTGGGTCATTTGCCCAATTTTTAACCTATTGAGTCTTTATATTTAAAGTGTTTAGTTTTTATTTTTGTTTTTGTAGACAAAGTATAGTTGAGTCTTATGTTTTTACCCATTCTGAAACTCTTTCTTTTAATTGGTATATTTAGACCATTCTCAGTTGAAGTGTTTATTCATAAAATTGGACTAGTATTTACCATATTTGTTGCTTTTTCTATTTGTTGTCTTTGTTTCTTTTTTCCAACAGCTCTTATGTTATCTGAACACTTTCTGTGATTCTATTTTATCTTCTCTCTTAGCGAATCAACGAAACTTCTTTAAAGTAATTTAGTGTTTCTCCTAGAGTTTGATACACATATAAAACAGATCTAAGTTCACTTTCAAATCATACTTCTTGGGTAGTGGAATGGTATCTTAAATAAGTATATTTCCAATACCTCAATTGTGTGCCTTATGACATTGATGTTATTCATTTCAGTTATCCATGCAATAATCACCAATGCATTGCTACTATTATTACCTTAAACAGTTATCTGTTATATTAATTGAGGATATAATATGTGTATATACTTTATATTAAAATATATATTATGTATGTAACCTGTATATTAATAATGAAAAGTCTTTATTTTACTTTTATTTATTCTTCCTCCAATGCTCTCTTATTTTTCTTATATAGACCCAGGTGTCTCTCCTACATACTTTTCCTTTTTTTTTTCCTGAAAACTTCTTTTAACATTTCTTGAAGGGTAGTGCTCCTAGATATACATTATCTTAATGTATTTGTTTCTAAAACTATTTATATATCCTGAAATTTGAAGGATAATTTCACCGGGTACAGGATTCTCAGTTGGTAAAATTTTCTTTCAACACTTTAAATATGTCACTCTATTGTCTTTTGTTTGCATAGTTTCTGACTAGATGTCCTCTGTAATTCTTACCCTTGTTCCACGACAGGTAGCATACTTTTCCCCTCTGTATTTTTTCATTATTTTGTATTTGTCTTCAGTTTCTGCATTTGAAATATAATATGTCTAGCTGTGGCATTTTTGCTATTTGTCCTGCTTTGAATTCTCTGAGCTTCCTGTATTTGTGATTTTGTGTCTGTCATTAATCTTGAAATATTCTTGGCCATTTTTATTTCGAATGTTTTCTGTACCATCTTACTTTCTTCTTCTTCTAATACCCAATTGTGTGTTCTAACACCTTTTGAAATAGTGACTTTGTTTTGGGATGCTTTGCTCTGTTTTTATTCAGTTTGAGATGTATCTGTTTGCCTCAGTCAAGCTCAACAATTCTTTCATTGGTCTTGTTGAGCCTATTGTTGAGTCAATAGAAGATATTCTTTGTTTCTGTTACCATTTGTTGATATCTTGGATTTCCATTTGATTTGTTTTCTTAGATTTTACATTTCTCATCTTACATTACCCAACTTCTCTTTCATATTCCTACTTTTTGCCATTAGAAACATTTACACATTAATCTTGGTTATTTTATGTTCTCTCCTGATAATTACAGTCTGTGTCATATCTGAGTCTGGTTTGGTTGCTTTTTTTGTCTCTTCATACTGTGATTATTCTTGCCTTTCACAAACCTTGCAGTTTTTTCTGTTGAAAGTCTACTATGATGTGTTGAGAAATAGGAAATGTGGAAAATAGGATTTTATTGTGAGATTTGATATAAATTTGGATAGACATTGGGTTGTTTAATATTTTCTCTAACTATAATTTCCAGAGGCTTCATATTCCTCTAATGCCCTTGTTTCTACTCCCCTGTTATCTTTAAACTTCCCTATGATCTCCTCATTAAATAGAGCTTTTGCCTCATGCTTCTTCAGCTGTAATCCAGTTATTACACTGTAGTCTTGTTGCTGTGATGTTAAGGTGTGAAGCAGGGGAAGCAGCCTGTCATCTTATGATTGATCTTGGTATTTATTGAAGAATAGGCTTCTGTTTTAAGAAATGTTCTGGTTAATGTTCTGGTTCAAATGGTTAATTTTCTCCTCCTTCTGCCAGAGCTATGAGGTGATCCTTTTTGGATCTTCACTTTGAGAACATGATGGTTTCCTTGAGGCAAAATCCACAACATCGTGGGGAACCCCTAAGACTGTGGTTCCCAGAACTTTCTCTCTTGAGCTAGTTCCCACTCAGCCTCTAGCAATCTCCCAAATTGCCATTTAAGTGTTCCCACCTGCTTATTGCTCCTGTGGCTTCTACTCCAAGTAAGCAAATCACAGCTGTAACTCTCTCAATTTACCTCCATCTCCAGATTTGGGGATGCAGATTTCCCTGTGTCCTCAGTTATCTGATGCGTTCAAGAAAATTTACTGAAATTTAGTTTGTTCAGCTTTTTCTTACTATAGTGATGAGAAGGATGAAATTCAAATGCTTTGCATGTCAGAGCTGAAACCATAACTCCCTAACTCTCTCTCAATAATATTTTTGTGGCAAATCACATAAGAATTCTCTTATTCTCATGCATTACTGCTTCCCATTACCCTCTTACATGTACACGCATTCAGTCACATGCATGCACATGTCTCAGGATGTTTTTCTGTTAATTTTAACACTTCAAAGGTGTATTGGAAAGGTACTTATGGGTGTGAAGGGCATATATGTAAGAGGTTGAGAATGCCTACATGTAGTGATTTTCTAAGGCCTTGGGAGTTTTAATGCTACTCCAATAGATGTAAACTGTTCTTTTAACAAGCTTTAACTGTTCTTTTAACAAGTTTTAATATTCTGAACATTATTTTGAAATACTCACACTAAGATACTTTCTGTTTTATACAGAACCGGACAATACATTCAGTTTGCATAGGAATCTGTCTGGTCTTCTGAAACAGAAGGATATAATCTTAATATATTTTAACATTTGGCTCAGGTATGCATGTATCCATTTTTACACACACACTACCTTATCTAGGAATGGGTTAATTTCTACATTTCAGACATAATACATGAATTTTTACCAATACTCTGCAGAGCTATAAATTTCTGTCTCAAATTCAATATTATTCATAGGTTATCCTCATACTCCAAAACTTATTTTGAAAAACAGAATAACTACTGCTTAGCTACAGATTCTTATAATGGGGGTAAAGAATAAAATATGCATAGAATTTAAAATAAAATTTATTTTTATTTACATGTTTAGCTTTAAGGTTATTAATGACACAGGATATACGCTCCTCATTTGGGAGAGAACATCCCACATCAGTGTGGCACAGGCAATTTGATCTTGGAAGAAATTGAAACTCCTATACATGGCAGGAATTTCAATTCCATCCTTGTAATCATTATGTTGTTAAAAGCATTCAGCAACCACATTTTGAGAATGTAGTCTCACTGTTGATGAGATAAAATGTCATGAGTAGAACAAGTTAAAATAAAATTTAAAGGCATATATATATTCAATGGTTTCTACTAAAATCATTCTTTAAACAAGCATATTCTTAAAAATTGCCAAGAAATTTAGGAATTTCAGCTGCTTCATAATCACTATACCATGGTCAGCTTTACCAAGCATCTTTTTTGTGATTGACTAAAATTTTGCTGATTACTTAGCCTGTTTTAAAAAAGGAATATTTAAAATATTGGAGGCATTGGGCATACTAACCAAGGCTTTCTCTCTGTCTCTCTTTTTTTTTTTTAACATTAAGGATTTAATTACAGACAGACTTTATGAAAGAGGAACTACTGAATAAGAGAAACCGTTACTGTCTGGTATAACTGATGCAAAGATGAAAAATAACTAATAAGATAATGCATTATTATTTTCTCTCTTCTTTTTTTTTTTTTCTTGTGGTATGCGGGCTTCTCACTGTTGTGGCCTCTCCTGTTGCGGAGCACAGGCTCCGGACGCGCAGGCCCAGCGGCCATGGCTCACAGGCCCAGCTGCTCCGCAGCATGTGGGACCAGGGCATGAACCCATGTCCCCTGCATCGGCAGGCGGACTCTCAAGCACTGCACCACCAGGGAAGCCCTCTCTCTTCTTAGATAAACAAATGTAATTTGATATATAGTGTTCTAGGAGATAAAGGAATAAACAGAAGCACTTCCGTGTGTGTGTGTGTGTGTGTGTGTGTGTGTGTGTGTGTTTCTGTACCATCTGGTATAGGGAAAGAGACATTAACAATTTTACCTCTGGTCTCCAAAGCAAAACTTAGTGGCAAGAACTAATAGAAAGTCAAACTGTTTTCTTGGAAAGATATATCTTGTATAATCAAACACATTTGTTCATTGATAGATACATGACAGTATACTTTTCACCCTTTGAAAATGAGAAAAAAAGATGTATATTTCAGAGCTTTCTCTGAAGAACATTTAAAAATTTATGCCATTTTCCCCCACCCTATTCTCATTATAGAGAGAGCATTTTTAAATTGAAAGGAACTCTATGTTCAGATTACCTCAATAGTTTAGATTCAGAGAAAGTTTGGAATTCTGAACAGTTCTGGCAAAAGGAAATGACTTGATAAACGTGTGTTTTAACTTATATTAATTATGTTAACTTTGCTGAGAAAGTCTATCTAAATTACATAGAAAGCATCTGCAACGTCTGTAATTTAAATAAATGTATAATTTCGTAGTAGTATGCATAAAATTCTTTTAATATTTATATCAATCAATACATTTTCTCCATATGTACACTGCTTTGTGAAAATAAATGCTATAACTTGCCATTAGAAACAAATTTTTTTTCAAATTGTAGAATTAGAGGCATTTATGCTATAATTAATAATTTGGACTAACCATTTCATAGTAGATGGGCTTTGAGGGATCTCCTCATAAACTACAACAAGCTTACATTTGATGGATGGCCAATCAGAATGATCTGATGTTACATTAGACTTTTTTTTTTTAGTTATTTCTGAGATATACATTTTAAAGTAATAACTAGAATTATGACTTATAACATTATACCAGAACATATAAGATTTTAAGAAATTTCATGTAATGTCTGAAACATTTATATTAACATATTTCCATACAAATAACTGAAAGAAAGTTTAGTATTAGTTGGTTTTCTTTTGTTTGTTTTTTTATACTGCAGGTTCTTATTAGTCATCTGTTTTATACACATCAGTGTATACGTGTCAATCCCAATCGTCCAATTCAGCGCACCACCATCCCCCACCCCACTGCGGTTTTCCCCCCTTGGTGTCCATACGTTTGTTCTCTACATCTGTGTCTCAACTTCTGCCCTGTAAACCGGATCATCCGTACCATTTTTCTAGGTTTCACATACATGCGTTAATATATGATATTTGTTTTTCTCTTTCTGACTTACTTCACTCTGTATGGCAGTCTCTAGATCCAGCCACATCTCAACAAATTACTCAATTTCATTCCTTTTTCTGAATGAATAATATTCCATTGAATATATGTACTACATCTTCTTTATCCATTCATCTGTCAATGGGCATTTAGGTTGGTTCCATGACCTAGCTATTGTAAACAGTGCAACAGTGAACATTGGGGTGCATGTATCTTTCAGAATTATGGTTTTCTCTGGGTATATGCCCAGTAGTGAGATTGCTGGATTATATGGTAATTCTATTTTTAGTTTTTTAAGGAACCTCCATACTGTTCTCCATAGTGGCTGTATCAATTTACATTCCCACCAACAGTGCAAGAGTGTTCCCTTTTCTCCACACCCTCTCCAGCATTTGTTGTTTGTAGATTTTCTGATGATGCCCATTCTAACTGGTGTGAGGTGATACCTCATTGTAGTTTTGATTTGCATTTCATTAATAATTAATGATGTTGAGCAGCTTTTCATGTACTTCTTGGCCATCCATATGTCTTCTTTGCAGAAATGTCTATTTAGGACTTCTACCCATTTTTGTATTGGGTTGTTTCTTTAATATTGAGCTGCATGAGCTGTTTATATATTTTGGAGATTAATCCATTGTCCCTTGATTCGTTTGCAAATATTTTCTCCCATTTTGAGGCTTGTCTTTTCGTCTTGTTTATGGTTTCCTTTGCTGTGCAAAAGCTTTGAAGTTTCATTAGGTCCCATTTATTTTTTTTATTTCCATTACTCTAGGAGGTGGATCAAAAAAGATCTTGCTGTGATTTATGTCAAAGAGTGTTCTTCCTATGTTTTCCTCTAAGAGTTTTATAGTGTCTTGTCTTACATTTAGGTCTTGAATCCATTTTGAGTTTATTTTTGTGTATGGTGTTAGGGACTGTTTTAATTTCATTCTTTTACATGTAGCTGTCCAGTTTTCCCAGCACCACTTATTGAAGACACTGTCCTTTTCCCATTGTATATCTTTGCCTCCATTGTCGTAGATTAGTTGACCCTAGATGCATGGATTCATCTCTGAGCTTTCTATCTTGTCCCATTGATCTGTGCTTCTGTTTCTGTGCCACTACCATATTGTCTTGTTTACTGTAGCTTTTTAGTATAGTCTGAAGTCAGGGAGTCTGATTCCTCCAGCTCCGTTTTTCTCCCTCAAGCCTGCTTTGGCTGTTCGGGGTCTTTGGTTTCTCCATACAGAGTTTAAGATGATTTGTTCTATTTCTGTAAAAAATGCCATTGGTAATTTGATAGGGATTGCATTGAATCTGTAGATTGCTTTGGGTAGTATAGTCATTTTCACAATATTGATTCTTCCAATCCAAGAACATGGTATATCTCTCCATCTTCTGGTATCATCTTTAATTTGTTTTGTCAGTGTCTTATAGTTTTCTGCATACAGGTCTTTTGTCTCCCTAGATAGGTTTATTCCTAGGTATTTTATTCTTTTTGTTGCAATGGTAAATGGGAATGTTTCCATTTCTCTTTCAGATTTTTCATCATTAGTGTATAGAAATGCAAGAGATTTCTGTGCATTAATTTTGTATCCTGCAACTTTACCAAATTCATTGATTAGCTCTAGTAGTTTTCTGATAGCATTTTTAGGATTCTCTATGTATAGTATCATGTCATCTGCAAACAGTGACAGCTTTACTTCTTCTTTTCCAATTTGTGTTCCTTTCATTTCCTTTTCTTCTCTGATAGCCGTGGCTAGGACTTCCAAAACTATGTTGAGTAATAGTGGTCAGAGTGGACATCCTTGTCTCGTTCCTGATCTTAGAGGAAATGTTTTCAGGTTTTCAACATTGAGAATGATGTTTGCTGTGGGTTTGTCATATATGGCCTTTATTATGTTGAGGTAGGTTTCCTCTACGCCCACTTTCTGGAGAGTTTTTATCATAAATGGGTGTTGAAATTTCTCAGAAGCTTTTTCTGCATCTGTTCAGATGATCATACAGTTTTTATTCTTCAATTTGTTAATATGGTGTATCACATTGATTTGAGTATATTGAAGAATCCTTGCATCCCTGGGATAAATCCCACTTGATCGTGGTATATGATCCTTTTAATGTGTTGTTGGATTCTGTTTGCTAGTATTCTGTTGAGGATTTTTGCATCTATATTCATCAGTGATATGGGTCTGTAATTTTCTGTTTTTGTAGTATCTTTGTCTGGTTTTGGTATCAGGGTGATTGTGGTCTCATAGAATGAGTTTGGGAGTGTTCCTTCCTCTGCAATTTTTTGGAAGAGTTTGAGAAGGATGGGTGTTAGCTCTTTTCTAAATGTTTGATACAATTCACCTTTGAAGCCGGCTGGTCCTGGACTTTTGTTTGTTGGAAAATTTTTAATCACAGTTTCAATTTCATTACTTGTGATGGGTCTGTTCATATTTTCTATTTCTTCACGGTTCAGTCTTGGAAGGTTATACCTTTCTAAGAATTTGTCCATTTCTTCCAGGTTGTCCATTTTATTGGCATAGAGTTGCTTGTAGTAGTCTCTTAGGATGCTTTGTATTCCTGCGGTGTCTGTTGTAACTTCTCCTTTTCCATTTCTAATTTTATTGATTTGAGTCCTCTCCCTCATTTTCTTGATGAGTCTGGCTAATGGTTTATCAGTTTTGTTTATCTTCCCAAAGAACCAGCTTTTAGTTTTATTGATCTTTGCTATTGTTTTCTTTGTTTCTGTTTCATTTATTTCTGCTCTGATCTTTATGATTTCTTTCCTTCTGCTTAGTTTGGGTTTTGTTTGTTCTTCCTTCTCTATTTCCTTTAGGTGTAAGGTTAGATTGTTTACTTGATATTTTTCTTGTTTCTTGAGGTAGACTTGTATAGATATAAACTTCCCTCTTAGAACTGTTTTTGCTGTATCCCATATGTTTTGGATCGTTGTTTTCATTGTCATTTGTCTCTAGGTGTTTTTTGATTTTCTCTTTGATTTCTTCAGTGATCTCTTGGTTATTTAGTAATGTATTGTTTAGACTCCATGTCTTTGTGTTTTTTATGTTTTTTTCCCTGTAAATCATTTCTAATCTCATAGCGTTGTGGTCAGAAAAGATGCTTGATATGATTTCAGTTTTCTTAAATTTATTGAGGCTTGATTTGTGACCCAAGATGTGATCTATCCTGTAGAATGTTCCATGTGCACTTGAGAAGAAAATGTAATCTGCTGTTTTGGGATGGAATGTCCTATAAATATCAATTAAATCTATCTTGTTTGTTGTGTCATTTAAAGCTTCTGTTTCCTTATTTATTTTCAGTTTGGATGATCTGTCCATTGGTGTAAGTGCGGTGTTAAAGTCCCCCACTATTATTGTGTTACAGACAATTTTCTCTTTTATAGCTGTTAGCCATTGCCTTATGTATTGAGGTGCTCCTATGTTGGGTGCATATATATTTATAATTGTTATATCTTCTTGGATTGATCCCTTGATCATTACATAGTATCCTTCCTTGTCTCTTGTAACATTCTTTATTTTAAAATCTATTTTATCTGATATGAGTATTGCTACTCCAGCTTTCTTTTGATTTCCATTTGCATGGAGTATCTTTTTCCATCCCCTCACTTTCAGTCTGTATGTGTCCCTAGGTCTGAAGTGGGTCTCTTGTAGACAGCATATATATGGGTCTTGTTTTTGTATCCATTCAGCAAGCCTGTGTCTTTTGGTTGGAGCATTTAATCCATTCATGTTTAAGGTAATTATCAATATGTATGTTCCTATGACCATTTTCTTAATTGTTTTGGGTTTGTTTTTGTAGGTTCTTTTCTTCTCTTGTGTTTCCCACTTAGAGAAGTTCCATTAGCATTTGTTGTAGAGCTGGTTTGGTGGTGCTGAATTCTCTTAGCTTTTGCTTGTCTGTAAAGCTTTTGATTTCTCCATTGAATCTGAATGAGATCCTTGCTGGGTAGAGTAATCTTGGTTGTAGGTTCTTCCCTTTCACCACTTTAAGTATATCATGCCACTCCCTTCTGGCTAGTAGAGTTTCTGCTGAGAAATCAGCTGTTAACCTTATGGGAGTTCCCTTGTATGTTATTTGTCGTTGTTCCGTTGCTGCTTTCAATAATTTGTCTTTAATTTTTCCCAATTTGATTACTATGTGTCTCGGCGTGTTTTTCCTTGGGTTTGTCCTGTATGGGACTTGCTGTGCTTCCTAGACTTGGCTGGCTATTTCCCCTCCCATGTTAGGGAAGTTTTCGACTATAATCTCTTCAAATACTTTCTCAGGTCCTTTCTCTCTCTCTTCTCCTTCTGGGACCCCTATAATGTGAATGTTGTTGCATTTAATGTTGTCCCAGAGGTCTCTTAGGCTGTCTTCATTTCTTTTCATTCTTTTTTCTTTAGTCTGTTCCACAGCAGTGAATTCCACCATTCTGTCTTCCAGGTCACTTATCCATTCTTCTGCCTCAGTTATTCTGCTATTGATTCCTTCTAGTGTAGTTTTCATTTCAGTTATTGTATTGGTCATCTCTGTTTGTTTGTTCTTTAATTCTTCTAGGTCTTTGTTAAACATTTCTTGCATCTTCTTGATCTTTGCCTCCATTCTTTTTCCGAGGTCCTGGATCATCTTCACTATCATTATTCTGAGTTCTTTTTCTGCAAGGTTGCTTATCTCCACTTCATTTAGTTGTTTTTCTGGGGTTTTGTCTTATTCCTTCATCTGGTATATAGCCCTCTGCATTTTCATCTTGTCTATCTTTCTGTGAATGTGGTTTTTGTTACACAGGCTGCAAGATTGTAGTTCTTCTGGCTTCTGCTGTCTGCCCTCTGGTGGATGAGGCTATCTAAGACTACAGTAGACCTTTTGCAGCACTTAGATAAAAGGCTCATTTCGAAGATGTTATATGTTAGAAAATACTCTTTACATATACTAATTTAGTAAATATAAAAAAGTAATTTTCAGTCACACAGGGCTTCACTGGTACATTATATGCAATATTTTTTAAAAATTTAAATCTTATCAACAATCTTTTCATAAAATACAGTAACAGGAGTTCTTTACAATTAGTTCCATGAAGCAGCATAATCCTAAAAGCAAAGCAGACAAAGGCATTAATAAAAATGAAAAATAATCAATACTACTAAAATGATAGCAAAATATTAGTGTCTCAAATCCATCCCTATGTAAAAACAGTTGTACACTATGACCCAGTGGAATTTATTCCAAAAATGCAATATCAATTCAACATTCAAATATCATTAATGTAATTCACCATGTTATAAAACAAATGGAAAACAGTTTATAATCATGTCAATAGGGCTTCCCTGGTGGCGCAGTGGTTGAGTGTCTGCCTGCCGATGAAGAGGACATGGGTTTGTGCCCCCGTCCGAGAGGATCCCACGTGCCGCGGAGCGTCTGGGCTCGCGAGCCATGGCCGCTGAGCCTGTGCTCCGCAGCGGGAGAGGCCACAGCAGTGAGAGGCCCACGTACCGGAAAAAAAAAAAAAAAAATCATTTCAATAGGAGACTAAAAATGATTTGTCAAAGTCAACATTTTTTCACAATACAAATTCTCAAGAAACTAAGAATTAGAGGTAATTCTTTCTTCCTGATAAAGGGCATCTACAAGAAAAAAAAAACTAACAAAAATATTATGTGTCCTATAAAAATTTTAGCACTTTCCTCTTAAGATTGAGAACAAAGGGAGGATGCCCAGTATCACATTTCTATACAAATTCACACTGCTTGTCCTAGTCAGTGCAAAAAAATAAGTAGATTACATGGTTGTCTACGTACTAAATCCTAAGAAATTGATAAAACAACTACTAAAGCTATTAGCTCAATGTAATAAGCTTGTAGGATACAAATTTAGGATATAACAAGTAAGTGTAATTAATGTGTTCAATAAATGATGCCTGCTATATATTTTTTTTCTGTTCTAAACTGAGAAAATTAAAATAACTTCCCAGACTGCCTCATAGTTTGTTGAAGGAACAAAATGATGTAATAAATATAAAATGGCTTTTTATAGTATAAAGGACTAGTTAAACAAATAGTATTATTTGTCAATAATTTCCAAATAACTTTCAGTTACTAATAACCGTAATTGAAGGTACTCAAAAATGATCAAATTATTTAATGCCTCTCAAAAATCAGTTACAGTTTTTGGTACTGCCAGGATAGAAGTATAACGTGAAATTAAAAGAATATATTTTACAATAGTGCCAAAAATCATGGAATACTTAGGGATAAGTAATATGTAAGACCTCTTCATTAAGACCACTGAAAATTGCTGGGAGATATAAAGAAGGCCTAAATAAAGGAGATTTGTTGTGCTTATGAACTGGAAGACTTAGTATTTTCAAGATGTCATTTAATCCCAGATGGATCTATAAATTCCAAACAATTCAAACAATAATTCCAGCAAGATCTTCTAGAAATTTTTTATTGTAAAATTTATATAGAAATATTAATGATACATTAGAAGTCAAAAAAATTTTAAAGCAATGAACAGAGTTGGAGGAAGATACCAATTGATTTTAACAGTTAAAGTAAATTCCAGTGCTAGCCAGGTAAGTAATGGGAAGGAATTTACCCTCCAGCCTTAAAAACCAATTAAAAAAAAAAAAAAAGGAAAAGGAAGGAAGAAAGGAAGGTAGGAAAAAAGGAAGGGAGGGAGGAAAGAAGAAAGAAAAATGTATGTGGCTTCAAATTTTCATTACATCTAATTAAATGTTTTACAATGGTTCATGTACTATCTTCCAAACTAGACTATACAGACCTTGCGAGACAGAAACATCTAATATTCTTCTTACGAATACACTTCAGCCCTCCATATCTGTGGGTTCCACATCTGTAGATTCAACCAAGCATGGTTAGAAAATATTTAGAAAAAAATTCAAGAAAGTTCCAGAAAACAAAAGTTGAATTTGCTGTGCACTGGCATCTATTTGCATAGCATTTATATTGTATTAGGTATCATTAGTAATCTAGAGATGATTTAAAGTATATGGGAGAATTGCATAGGTTACATGTAAATATTATACCATTTTACATAAGGGAATGGAGAATCCATTGATTTTGGTATGGGAAAAGGTCCTGAAACTGATCCCCCTTCGATACCAAGGGCTGACTGTACTCTGACATTCATAGAACCTAGAAACCACCAAGCTAAAATAGAGCTTCAGATCAAGCTGAAAGTGCACTAAAATGCTGTTATATAATTGTATGAAGTAAAGAAACTCTTATGAAAGAACATGTTTTGAAGTTATTCAGACATGGGTTTGAATTCAGCTCTGCCACTAACTAACTGGTTCTCCTTGGGCAAGTCTGTAATTCTTAGTTTTCTTACTAAAAATGGCTAAAAGAATGCCTGTGTTATTGATTTGTTTTGAGGATTCAATGGATTATATAAGTAAATTATTTTGCATAGTGATGGATACACACTACCTGCCCATTATAGGTAAGTTCTCTGATTTCCTCTTCCTAGCACTTCCATATTTTATCTAGAGAAAACCATTTTACAAAAAGTGTTCAGAGTTTTCTGTATACTATTGCTTCTGCATAGGAATTTGAAAGGCTGAAAGTAGATGAAAAGTCCTAAGGGGCCCGTGAACACACATACTCATTTTCTCTGATATGCAGTCACTTGTGGTTCTTAGACTCAAGCTCTGTAGTTGCTGCCTTTGAACTCCCCATGGACAGGGTTGATTTAGGACAAAACCCAGGAGAGAATAAAAAAGAAAGAGGCAATCAAAACAAAGTAATTTCCCTCAAGGGAAAAGAAAGAGGACACCCTAGGAATCTGTAGATACCATTCCAAATCCCAAGAAAGATAAATGGCTTTTAGGGAACAGATGGTTGCAATCAAATAAATGATCACAAGTCTTTACACTGAGCCAGATACCATATCATTGGAGATAAGATAAAATATAAACTTTAGCGAGTTGAGAATCAACCAAGGACTCACACAGAATATATTAACAAACTTTTCCAATAAAGAAGATTCACTTTGAACTTACTACTGCCTTTACATTTTTACTACATATAGTATTGTCAATTTTTTTTCCCATAAAATGACATATGATACTAGGTACATAGGACAAGGTATAGTAGAAATATGGGATTTTTAAATAGTTACTGATTTTAAGAATTTCTTCTTGTTTTCCTTTTTTTTCCCCACATATACTTGTTTCATATATTTTATAGCTGCAGCCATCTTTATTTTTTTCTTGAAACATTGTTAGAAGTAAATGCATACATTTCACATATAATGGGTACTTTATTTTTGAAATTATATAGTAAGTTTAGTAAATTTGAAATAATATATCATGTATTAATTGAATATTTCTTAAATGCTTATTGAGATTACTAGGTAACAGTCCATTCAGGCTGCTATAACAAAATACCACAGACTTGGTGGCTTATAAAGAACAGAAATTTATTTATCACAGTTCTGGAAGCTAGAAGTCGAAGATCAGGGTGCCAACGTGCTCGCATTCTGATGAAGGCCTTCTCCTGCATTGTAGATTGCTGACTTATTGCTGTGTCCCCACATGGTGGTAGGGGCTAGGGAGCTCTGTGGGGTATCTTTTACGAGACCACTAACGTCATTTATGAGGGCTCTATCCTCATGATCTAAGCATCTCCCAAAGCCCCCATCTCCTTAATACTAACACACTGGGCATTAGGATGTCAACATATATATTCTGAGGGACAAAAACACTTAGACCATAGCACTAGGCTAGGCTCTGAGACTAATATAGTACATATTCAAGATACTACCAGTTTAAAGAAGGAATAACTGATTATCTTACTCTATCAGAACATAGAGAAGAGACCTAAACTTGTTATAGCAAGGTCTTTGTAAGGGATTGGTCAGACATATGTATATGTATAACTGATTTACTTTGTTATAAAGCAGAAACTAACACATCATTGTAAGGCAATTATACTCCAATAAAGATGTTAAAAAAAAAAAAAAGGAATGAAACCACCAAAACGTTTTAAGCAGAGGACTGACTTGCAAGAGTTGTGCGTCAAAAATTCTATTCTGACCACATCGTTGAACTCCATTTCAAAAATTTCAGGACTGGAGTCATGGATATTATCTAAGAGAATTTCCATTCATTCACCTAACCTGAAAATAGCTTGGGGCTATGTTGTGGCTCCATGTTGATCCAGTATGGCATCCAAAAATAATTGCTAAGCAATTTAACATCTTTCCAGTAGTTTCTAAGAACATGCCAACAGGTTGAAGACAGAGTTAAATTTATAATAAAGAGCATAACTCAAATCCCTTCTCCTTCTCTCTCCTTCAATATCTTACTGTTTCTCAGTTATTACCAATGCCTTCTTTCAACTACAGACCCAAGCCTCTGAAATGTGGTTCATAAACTCTCCCTAGAACGGCTCTTTAGCCCTTTCCTCTCTTTTAAAACCTTATCTCTTAAAAATAGCTATCTTTTAACCATTTCTAATATAGATTAAGCTAGACTTTAAGTCCTAGGGAACTGCTAGTCCTAGCTTGATCATAATCTTGATCTGTAAAATAAAGCCTAATATTAGTTTAGGTAAAACAATTTATTCTATTATGCATTCATTCAACAAAAAATCACTAGGCACAGCTCCATACTGGATGCTGTTAAAATCCAGTATAGCCATTATAATACAGAGAGAGATAATTAAAGTATGAATTCAGGAAATAAGCTTCTTGTTTATCCATTCATCTTCCAACGAGCATTTAGGCTGCTTCCATATCTTAGCTATCGTAATCAATGCCACAGTGAACATAGGAGTGCATATATCTTTTTGAATTAGTGTTTTTGTTTTCTTTGGGTAAATATTCAGGAGTGCATTTACTAGATCTTTTGGTAGTTCTATTTTTAATTTTTGAAATACCTCCATAATGTTTTCCACAGTCACTATACCAATTTGCATTCCAACCAGCTTGCAAGAGGGTTCCCTTTCTCCACATCCTTCCCAGCACTTGTTATTTGTTGTCTTTTTAATGATAACTATTCTGATAGATGTGAGATGATATCTTTTTGTGGTTTTGATTTGCACTTCCCTGGTAATTAGTGGTGTCAAGCATCTTTTGATGTGTCTGTTGGCCATCTGCATGTCCTGTTTGGAAAATGGCTATTCAGGTTCTCTGCCCGTTTTTTTAATTGCATTGTTTGGGGTTTTTTTAATTTGTTTTTGTTACTGAGTTGTATTACTTTTTTATATAATTTGGATTTTAACCCATTATCAAATATTTCATTTGCAAATATCTTCTCCCATTTAAAAGGTTGCCTTTTTTTTGATGATGGTTTCCTTCACTGTGCAAAAGCTTTTTAGTTTGAAGTAGTTCCATTTGTTTATTTTTGTTTGTGTTGCCCTTGCCTGAAAAGACAGATCCAAAACAGTATTGCTCAGACAATATCAGAGAGCATACTGCCTATGTTTTTTTTCCAGGAGTTTTATTTTAGGTATTATATTTAATTCTTGAATCCATTTTGAATTTAGTTTTGTACATGGTGTAAAAAAATGGTTCAATTTGATTCTTTTGTATTTAGCTGTCCAGTTTTTCCAACACCATTTATTGAAGAGGCTTTTTCCGCATTGTATATTCTTGCCTCCTTTGTCAAAGATTAGTTGTCCACACATACAAGGGCTTATTTCTGGGCTCTCTATTCTGTTCCATTAATCTATGTGTCTGTTTTTTGTGCCAGTACTATACTATTTTGATTATTATAGCTTTGAAGTATAGTTTGAAATCAGAGAACATAATACCTCCAGCTTGCTCTTCTTTCTCAAGATTGCTTTGGCTGTTTGGGGTCTTTGTGATCTCACACAAATTTTAGGATTATTTCTTCCAGTTCTGTGAAATATGCCATGAGTATTTTGATAGGGATTGCATTGAATCTTTAGATTGCCTCAGGTAAGATGGACATTTTAATAATATTAATTATTCCAATTCATGAACTTGGTATATCTTTCCATTTATTTGTTTCATCATCAGTTGTTTTCCTCGATGTCTTAATAGTTTTCAGAGTACAAGTCTTCTACCTCCTTAGTAAAATTTATTCCCCAATATTTTATAATTTTTGATGCAATTGTAAATGGAATTGTTTTCTTAATTTCTTTTCTGATAGTTAATTGTTAGTTACAGAATTGCTACAGATTTTTGTCTATTAATTTTGTATGTTGCAACTTTACTGAATTCATTTATTAGTTCTAATAGTTTTTTGGTGTAATCTATAGGGTTTTCTATATACTATAATATCATGTCATCTGCAAGCAGTGACAGTTTTACTTCATCCTTTCCAATTTGGATGCTTTCATTTCTTTTTCTACTCCGATTGCTGTGACTAGGACTTCAGTACTATGTTGAATAAAATTGGTGAAAGTGGGCATACTTGTTTCTTATTGCTGTAAACGTCTCTCTTAGAACTTCCTTTGTTGCATCCCATAGATTTTGAAGCATCATGTCTCCATTTTCATTTGTTTACAGGTATTTTTTAAATTTCCTGTTTGATTTTTTTCAGTGACCCATTGTTTGTTTAGTAGCATGTTTTTTTGACTTCACTTCATGTTTGCATTTTTTTCTTTTTTTTTTCTTTCCTGGTAATTGATATCCAGCTTCATACCATTATCATGAAAAAATATAAGATGTCAATCTTCTTAAATTTATTAAAACTTGTTTTGTGACCTAACATGTGATCTATACTGGAGAGTGTTCCATTCTTGAACAGAATGTGTATTCTGCTGGTTTGGGGTGGAATATCTTGCATATATTTATTAAGTGTATCTGGTCTAAATGTGTCCTTTAAGGCCAGAGTTTCCTTAATGTTTTTCTGTCTGGATGATCTATCCATTCATGTAAATGGGGTGTTAAAAGTCCCCTAGTATTATTGTGGGGCCCAGTAATGCAGTCCTCTGGTCACAAGAGCCAGGTGCTCCAGGAGTGTCCTCTGTGTGGGATGTATGTGTCCTCCTGTTGTGGCTGGGCTGTGCTTGCTCTGGGCACACAGGTACACAGGGATGGCCCCTGGTACAGTTGGCTGTAAGGCCTGGTTTCAACTGTTGTGGGCACTCTGTTATATGGGGCCAGACCCCAGGGAGCAGCCAATTTGGGGGTATACTGGTACTGGCCAAGGGCACTAACTGGGACTGAGAGAACAGGGGGCCCACTCTGGAGGAGCTCTGACTGTGTCTTTTCTGCAGGTGAACCTGCAACAAGGTGAGAAAATAGGGTAGTTGTGCACCTGCCAGCCCTGGTAAAAGATGAGCCACAAACAAAAATAACAAAAAAGTGGTGCATACCAGTTTCTCCATACCCAAATAAAGTCCCCCAAATTCCTAAAATTAGTCAAAGAATCTGCTTCATGTATGACCCAGGCACTTTTTAGAGTGCTACCTCTGTGCTGGGACTCAAAGAAATTGAGTTTTGTGTGCATTCTTTAAGAGTTGATTCTCAGTTCCCTAGAGCCCTCTGGCTCTCCTGGATATAAGCCCTGATGGTTTTCAAGGCCAGAGGTTATGTCATCATCTTCCTGGTGCAGGTCTCCCTGTCTGGGGAGTCTAATATGGGGCTCGGAGCCCTTGATCCTCAGGGAGAACCTCTGAGATTGTGATATCTCTCCCGCCTATGGGTCACAGTGCTGGTGGTATGAGTCCCAGGCAGACTGCCTCTCTGCCCGTCATACCTGTCTCAATGCAACTTTTCCTTTTTACCTTTAGTTGTGGAAAATCTTTTCTGCTGGTCTTCAGTTCATTCTTAGAGATAGTTTCTCTATATGTAATTGTAACCTTGGTGTCTCCATGGGAGGAGGTGAGCCCGGGATCTCTCTACTATACCATCTTATCCCATTTCCCCATGTGGTCTATTCTTAGCATAGCAACTATAGTATTTTTTTCTTTTAATTAAGCCAGTATCAAACAAGCCAAAGACATTGTAAGCAGCTCTTACTGGGGAAATTCATTAAGCCAATAACAAATCACAAATGTATGGGCCCCTTGATGTCCATTGCATTGTAAGAAAGTGCATAGAACACTAATATGGATGGACATAAGGTACAGGGAGAGAGTGAAGTTGGCTTTTAATGGAAGTGCCCTCTGTGGCTTGATCAGGGACTGAGATCCAATAGTAAGATGGTGTGTCGAATCCTTGGCTGTAGCCCTATTCTGCCAGCTCACAGTTGCAGGAGCATAACTTCCATTGTAGTGACAAGATACTTGTGATGCCCCGTTATAGTTGCAGCCATATGATGAGATAAGCCAACAGTATAGTTTGCCCCTCAGCACTTATGTTTGGAGAGGAGGGTCCTTTGATGTAAGTCTTAGAGTTGACCAAGATTAATATTTTAATCAGTAGGCTGTAACTGATGTCCATTGAAATTTGTTAAGGCCAGCTCCTTTTCTGGGAGGCCAGCTTGCAGGAGATCATTCTTGAACAAATTAACCTTTACCTCTCGCAGGTAGTGTCACCCTCCTACTCAACAATTTCCAGTGGCGACTCACCTCACTCAGAATAAACTTCAAAATTCTTACCATGACACTTACAATCCTACATGATCCAGCCTCCTTACTTAACACCATTCTTATTCTACCTTTCTCCCCTATATCACTGCACTCTGACCACACTGGTCTCCCTTATCTTCTTTAAACACAGCTTTGCATGGGCATTTTCAGTTTCATTGCAATTCTCTTGTCATCACAAATTTGGAGATTGTTGTTTTCCAAAATCGTAGCACGTTTGCAGCCATGATAACTTCCACCGGTCTGTGTGTGATTTTATTTCTCTAGTTTGTTGATGTAGTGGATTGCACTCATTTTTTTTCAATTGTTGAAAACAATATTCTTTTAAATTTTGACATTCTAGTGGCTATGTAGTGGTACCTGATTTTCATTTTAATGTTCATATCCCTATAAATAATAATGCAATAATGTTAAGTATATTTTCATGTACTTGCCACCTGAATATTTTAATTTCCAAAGTGTCATTCAGATCTTTTATCAGTTTAAAAATTGGTTTATCTTGGGCTTCCCTGGTGCTGCAGTGGTTGAGAGTCCGCCAGCTGATGCAGGGGACACGGGTTCGTGCCCCGGTCCGGGAAGACCCCACATGCCGCAGAGCGGCTGGGCGTGTGAGCCATGGCCGCTGAGCCTGCGCGTCCGGAGCCTGTGCTCCACAATGGGAGAGGCCACAACAGTGAGAGGCCCGCATACTGCAAAAAAAAAAAAAAAAATATTGGTTTGTCTTATACTTGAGTTGTATAAGGTTGATATATACACATATATATGCATATACATATATATACATTCTATATTCTGGATATAAGTCATTGGTCTGATTTATGTTTTACAGTATGTTCTCCCTGTTTGTGGATTCACTTGTCTCATTTGTTACTGTACTCTAAAGAGTCCATTTTTTTTCATTTTGAAGAATTCTAGTTTATGAAGTTTCTTATTTTAAGAAATGTGATTTTTGCAGCCTATGTAATAAATCTTGGCCAAACCCTAAATTCCCTAAGATTTTCTCCCATATTTTCTTCTAGAAGTTTTGTAGACTTAACAACTACATTCAGGACTTTCGGCAGTAATTTTTGGATATGGCTAAAGGTAAGAGCCAAGGATTATATTTATTTCTTGTGGCATATGACTAGCCAAAGCAATGACACTATGTGTTGAAAACATTATTTTTTCACCATTTAATTACCTGAGAGCTCTGTCAAAAATCAAGTAATTGAGGTGGTTCTTTCTCTGTATTTAGTACCATTTTTCTATGTATTCATTTGTATGCAAATTCCACCCTTGATTATAGTAACTTTAAAATAATCTTGAATTCAGGTAATAATGGTGTTCTACATTTTTTTAAATTTTCAAATTTGTTTCTGGCTATTTTAGGTCTTTTGAATTTCCATGCTAATTTTTATTTTATTTATTTATTTTTTAACATCTTTATTGGAGTATAATTGCTTTATAATGCTGTGTTAGTTTCTGCTTTATAACAAAGTGAATCAGTTATACATATACATATGTCCCCATATCTCTTCCCTCTTGTGTCTCCCTCCCTCCCACCCTCCCTATCCCACCCCTCTAGGTGGTCACAAAGCACCGAGCCGATCTCCCTGTGCTATGCGGCTGCTTCCCACTAGCTATCTATTTTACATTTGGTAGTGTATATATGTCCATGCCACTCTCTCACTTTGTCTCAGCTTACCCTTTCCCCTCCGCATATCCTCAAGTCCATTCTCTAGTAGATCTGCATCTTTATTCCCATATTTGCCCTAGGTTCTTCATGACCATTTCTTTTTTTTTTTCTTAAATTCCATATATATGTGTTAGCATACGGTATTTCTTTTTCTCTTTCTGACTTACTTCACTCTGTATGACAGACTCTAGGCCCATCCACCTCACTACAAATATCTCAATTTTGTTCCTTTTTATGGCTGAGTAATGTTCCATCGTATATATGTGCCACATCTTTATCCATTCATCCGATGATGGACGCTTAGGTTGCTTCCATGTCCTGGCTATTGTAAATAGAGCTGCAATGAACATTGTGGTACATGACTTTTTTTGAATTATGGTTTTCTCAGGGTATATGCCCAGTAGTGGGATTGCTGGGTCGTATGGTAGTTCTATTTTTAGTTTTTTAAGGAACCTCCATACTGTTCTCCATAGTGGTTGTATCAATTTACATTCCCACCAACAGTGCAAGAGTGTTCCCTTTTCTCCACACCCTCTCCAGCATTTATTGTTTCTAGATTTTTTGATGATGGCCATTCTGACTGGTGTGAGATGACATCTCATTGTAGTTTTGATTTGCATTTCTTTAATGAGTAGTGATGTTAAGCATCCTTCATGTGTTTGTTGGCAATCTGTATATCTTCTTTGGAGAAATATCTATTTAGGTCTTCTGTCCATTTTTGGATTGGGTTGTTTGTTTTTTTGTTATTGAGCTGCATGAGCTCCTTATAAATTTTGGAGATTAATCCTTTGTCAGTTGCTTCATTTGCAAATATTTTCTCCCATTCTGAAGGTTGTCTTTTGGTCTTATTTATGGTTTCCTTTGCTGTGCAAAAGCTTTGAAGTTTCATTAGGTCCCATTTGTTTATTTTTGTTTTTATTTCCATTTCTCTAGGAGGTGGGTCAAAAAGGATCTTGCTGTGATTTCTGTCATAGAGTGTTCTGCTTATGTTTTCCTCTAAGAGTTTGATAGTGTCTGGCCTTACATTTAGGTCTTTAATCCATTTTGAGTTTACTTTTGTGTATGGTGTTAAGGAGTGTTCTAATTTCATACTCTTACATGTAGCTGTCCAGTTTTCCCAGCACCACTTATTGAAGAAGCTGCCTTTTCTCCACTGTATATTCTTGCCTCCTTTATCAAAGATAAGGTGACCATATGTGCGTGGGTTTATCTCTGGGCTTTCTATCCTGTTCCATTGATCTATCTTTCTGTTTTTGTGCCAGTACCATACTGTCTTGATTACTGTAGCTTTGTAGTTGAGTCTGAAGTCAGAGAGCCTGATTCCCCCAGCTCCGTTTTTCGTTCTCAAGATCGCTTTGGCTATTCGGGGTCTTTTGTGTTTCCATATAAATTGTGAATTTTTTTGTTCTAGTTCTGTGAAATATGCCAGTGGTAGTTTGATAGGGATTGCATTGAATCTGTAGATTGCTTTGGGTAGTAGAGTCACTTTCACAATGTTGATTCTCTCAATCCAAGAACATGGTATATTTTTAAATTAGCCTATTTATTTCTACCAAAAGCAGTTTGATATTTTGACTGTCATTGCATTAAATCTGTAGTTCATTTAGGGCAAGAATAGACATCTGAACAATATTGACTTTCCAAATTCATGAATAGGGTATATCTCTCCACTTAGTTTTTCATTCTTTAATATCTCTCTGCAATGTTTAAAATTTTCAGTGTATAGATCTTTTGCATCTCTTGACAGACCTTTTTTATTGTTTTATATTTTTTGATTCTATTCTAAATATGTTTCAGATTTAAAATTTACATTTTTATTTTCTAGTACATAGTATTCCAACTGACTTTTGTATATATACCTTACATTCTGCAAACTTTCAAAACTGAAGTATTAATTTTAGGTTTTTTCTTTTGTAGATTCTTTCAGATTTTCCTCAGAGAGGATCATATCATCTGTGACTAAAGATAGTTTTAAATTTTCCTTTCCAATCTCTATAGACTTGACTATTGTGAGTAGCGTATTTGTATTGACCTGGCTGAAATTACTGGTGCATAAATGTATATGTATCTTTAACCTATGCCTGTAGTATTTTTTACAAAATTTTATTATCACATACAGAGCAGGGAAACTCTCACTTCTGGAGCCTGTAAGGATATATATTTCTACGTGTCCTATGTTCGTATGTCCATGCACATGGAGAAATTTAGAGAATAGATCTGAGAGTTGAAGACATAGCATTCCAACAGCATTTGAGTTTCTGGATCCAACTAATTCCACACTCTGGCTACTTAAGACAATGTATTCCTCCTCCCTTTTAGTTTTTGCTCAACTTGGTTTAATTTGTTTTTGCATCATTTGCAAGTGAAATGAACTTGAATAATACAATAACAATGAATTGTGAGGAATATAACACTTGTACAAGCAATAGGAATGCCAAAAATAGCTGGGAGAGGGGAAATGGAAGTTTACTGATTGACAGCCCCAAAGGTAACTGCATATTTAGACGTGGGCAACAGCCACCCATTTTAAGAGGTTTTGTTCTGCGTCAAGCTAAATATAAACACAAATATGTTCCATGTAAGTCTAGTTATTAAGAAATTAGAAAACAAATACAAATGTAGAAATCAAAACCATGTAGTTCAATAAAAGAATAATATAGTAGAAATTTTCAAGACATATCAAAAATAACAAACATGTGCACAAATACATTTTAAGAGTCATAACAGGATAGATTCTGCTCTGTAAGGCAATTCTATTACAAAACATTTTTCTTAATCGTGATGAAATAATAATTCTTCCAGGCAAAAGGAGTTTACTATAAAGAAATCGAATTCTGGTTTCCAGTTCCACATATAAGGAACTAGGAAGTTGACGCTCTGTCCTAACAAAAGTAAAAAGTGGAACAGACTTGGATGCATGAGAGAGGTAGGTGCATAGGTCAAACCATGGCAGCCAAGATTGGAGAAACAAACAGGTGAATACAGGGAGTTGTAGCTTACTGAGACAGAGACTTATGAGTGGAAACCACCACAGGAACCAGTGCCAGAATGGGAAATTTTAAACCATAGTTGGTGAATTTATGGGAGTTCATTGTGGACACATCTGAGAGTTAAAAACTCTAGGGGTACCTAGTCCTAGTAGAGATCATACAGTATTATGAGATTTACCTCCAGGAACCCAACCAGGTTCTCATAGTAAATATTAGACAAAAATCCACTCATAATTTCAGTAAGGCAGGGAAGGGAAAGAAAACTTTGAAATACATCACGGCACTTCGTTCTTATAAAAACCCGCCCTCTGATAAACTAGTTAACTAGAGTCTAAACTGCAAAAGGTATTATCAGAGCATAACTGACATAGGAGAAGGGAAGTATTCAACTCTAGCTCTTGGTAGCCATCCTGTCTCACCCAAGGGAGGAGAAAAACCTGACAAATGCTTGTGAAGCTTACCATCCAGAGGTGTAAGCTCACTAAAAGACAGACCTAATCATAGGACACTGGAGCACTTCCCTTCCCCTACACCTTACTACCGTATTACTGAAGTTCCATTTACTGCAGTTCTTTTTAACTCATCATGTCTGGCTATAAGAAAAAATTACAAGACATACTAAAAGGCAAAAAACACACTTTGAAGTGATGGAACAAGCATCAGAACCATATATTTAAGGGATGTTGGAATTATCAGAGAGGGAATTTAAAACAACTATGATTGATATACTAAATGTTGTAAGGGTTAAAGTAGATGGCATGCAAAAACAGATCATGTAAACAGAGAGACTGAAATCCTAAAAAAGAACCAAAAAGAAATGATAGAGATTAAAATGACTGTAATAGAAATGAAGAATGAAGTTAATGGGCTTATAAGCAGACTGGATACAGCTGAGGAAATAGTATCTGGACTTGAGGATATATCAATAGAATCTTTGAGCACCAAAAAGTAGAGAGAACAAAGACTGAGAAAACCAAACCTATCGGATGTATAACACCAAGAATGAACCCTGAGATAAACTATGTACTTTACGTGATTATGATGTGCCAGTGTAGGTTCATCAGTTATAAGAAATGTACCACTGTGGTGAGAGAGGCTATGTCTGTGTGGGAGGAGGGGGCATATGGGAAATCTCTGTGTCTTTCTCCCAATTTTGCTGTGAACCTAAATTTGCGCCCCCTTAATAAAGTCAATTAAAACATAATTGAAAGTAGAATATCTGGATAGTCTAATAAATATATGCCAAATAGCTGTTAATGAATTACAGCCCAAGTATACCAGGTACAGATAATTTTAGAAAATAATACAATTAAGTTTCAAATAACATGCAATATAGGTAGCATAATAACCCTCCAGGCACTAGAAGAATTTGCATATTAATTTTCTCAATTTATTTGAAAAAGATAACAGGACTCTGATAGTTCCACACAGAGAGAGCCCATTTACAGAACATAAAATTTTTTTCCCAAAGCCTTGCTCCTCTCTGAGGGAGCAACTTTCTATATTTGGTTCCATTTGCAGTGCATCTGATAGAATTCCTTACAAGTTATTATATTTTTACTATTTTGACTGTTCCATGCCTTAGTTTTCAGTATTCATAGTTGCTTTTCCATGTTTTTATATTTCTTAGCTTATTTTAGAATTTTGGTAAGAAAGTATGCCATTAAGCTTCCATTATTTATTTCTAAACACTCTGGCTTGTCAAAATATGGAATTAGGGAAAGCTCATAGATCGTTGAGATTATAAAGAAGGTAGGAAGTAATAATTAATTTATTTTCCCAGCATCTGCTTGGTTGTCATTTCAACAGCTGGCTTATTGCATTTGTCCTGATTTAACTTCAAACTTTCTATTGAGAGGAACTTATACTTTAGACGATCCATTTTATTTTAAAGTAGCTCCAATCATAAGAAAGAAAGGAAAGAGAAAATGAATGTGTGTTGAGAAGTTAGCCTTTTTATTTGTACGTGTATATAATTTATTTTAGGGGGGGTGGATGTGTTTGGGATGTTGGGGTTTGGATCTGAGTTCACAGTATTAAAAACCATATATTGCTATTGAACTATGTTTTTTTCATGATGTGCCTTTTGCATATATGAATTTGAAGGCAGGGCTCTGTGCCCTAAGTGTCCCATCAAAGCTTGAATATGTCCCTTGCCTTTTCCTTAGATTTGTTTAGAGCCAACACATCTGTTGGCTCTAAAGAACCACTGTTAAATTTTTTAATTCTTTTAATATCTAAGTACTTATATCGATGTGGCAAAACTCTTATTTCTGACTTTGATTCAATTGATAATATAGAGGTGATCTTGGAAGCATTATTCTTAATTCTCACTGTAATGTGAGAATATTAACCTCATTTGTGACAGTATTAGTAAAGAATATTAACATTGTTAATGTTCTGTATGTTGTTAAATTGTAAGAAAGTTCTATTTAAAAAGAAAAATTAAAGAGAAAGTATTCATTATGCAAATTAACAGTAACAATAGTACTTCATATATATTCATGAATAGTAACCACTCACTTGTGGTTCAGTTTTCCGCTCAGCCAGCTTTTCATCCTGACATTTTGTTTTAAAATGGAGCAACATGCTTTTCTTTTCATTTTTTCTTACATGAACAAGTTCAAAGCAGCCAGTTTATAATTATCTATTCACAAACAATAGCTAATTGATTTTTGTAATTTTCTACTCTATCATCTACCTGCAGAGAAAATTAAGCACACATCAAGAAATTATGTGCTCACTTTTGGTGTAGTATAGGCTCCATTTTACCTTTGGAAATGTTGATTAGAATTTTGGTTTGAGAGTTGGAATCTAAGAGTTTGTTTGCATTCGGCTAAGGCTTATAAAGGAGGGATAATTTAATGCAACACGGCCTCAGATCTTGAAGTAAAGCAAAATAGGCTTGACACAGTAAATATAAAATGTTAAAAGATATACTTGTTAAAAGACAAAATATTAAGAATTGATTTTTGTAGAGCATCTTTGTCAATTCTTTTTTTAAAATATTTATTTATTTATTTTGGCGTTGGGTCTTTGTTGCTGCACGTGGGCTTTCTCTAGTTGTGGCGAGCGGGGGCTACTCTTGGTTGTGGTGTGGTGGCTTCTCTTGTTGTGGAGCACAGGCTCTAGGTGCACGGGCTTCAGTAGCTGTGGCACATGGGCTCAGTAGTTGTGGCTCACAGCTCTAGAGCACAGGCTCAGTAGTTGTGGCGCACGGGCTTAGTTGCTCCACGGCATGTGGGATCTTCCCAGACCAGGGCTCGAACCCATGTCGTCAGCATTGGCAGGCGGATTCTTAACCACTGCACCACTGGGGAAGCCCTGTCAATTCTTATTTTATACCACTTGAAAATAAAAAGGTTGAGTAAGTATTTCCCTGGGATAACTGGCAAAGCCACACAAAAGTACTATTGAGGCCAGAGGGGAATTGGAGAAATTTATTCTTGGCAATTGAAATAGTACAAGGCAGATTTTGTGCTTTCAGGTGCACTAGGCTTTCCAATACAGTAGCCCATAGCCACATGTGGTTATATGGTTATTTAAACTATAATTAAAGTAAAATAAAATAGAATAAATTCAGTTGCTCAGTTTCTGTAGCCACATTTTAAAGGTTCACTAGCCATCTGAGGCTATGCCAGCAGTGAACACAGAAAACATTTCCATGGTCTTAGAAGTTCAGTTGGGCAATCCAAAGGTAGACCTACAATTGGAGATGTCCAACGTTTGGTAATCTGGCTTTGAAAATGAGGGAAGGGGTGGGATTTTGTATAAAATTATTGATTTTATGGTCACCCATGGAAAAGTGAGAGTTGGCGCGAAGAAATGGATAACATTGCTAAGAAAGCTAAGGCACGACACTTTTAGAACATCTTCCGCTAAGCGCAGAAGCAGGAAGATTGGACAGTAAAAGAGAATGTTTAGTTAGAGGGGAATATTCAGTCTTGCCCATGTCATCAAGACCTTGAGTAATTGGAGAAGTAGTTTCAGGATCATCCTGGCAAGATGCATTTTCAGAAATTTGTACAGTGTGCCCTCTCACACAAGAGAGCAGAGACATTCCTCACAGCAGCCAGATCTTAAAAATACTCTCCTTTCAGGGACTATCACTGCCCACAGTTTTGGAAAGTTTGCATCTCTTTTTTGCCTTTAGGGTCTGCAGCAAGTTGGAGTTCCATGGATGCCAGATTCTCTTTCTTTCTATGTAAATGAAAGACTTGTGGCAAGTCCTTCTTTTGGACAGTTTTGGAAGTTCTTTTGTTTTTTTTTTTTAGTCTCTGAGAGATTTTAAATTATAAATGCAAATTAGTATTTTTAAATGAAATCTATTTCATAGTATCATTTGCTAGTCCAAAGGCCCTAGAACTGAGTTAGCATATATATCAGTGGATCATTCTGTTTTGTAATTAGTCTCAAGATATTTATGTCTTTCTTTCCTCTCCCCCAGATTGTAGGGCAGTAACATATTCAGCATTGCTCAAGAATGACACATTAGAAGTTTCTTTTCATAGTCTCAGTGGTTCTTGATATTGTAAGTCTTTTAAAATTTTATATATCTTATTGGTGTGGAATGGGATCTTATTTTAATTTGCATTTCCCTGAATATTAGAAAGTTTGGACATCTTTTCACATATTAGTCATTCAGTTTTTTCTTCTGTGAATTGCCCTTTCCTCTAGTGAGTTAACTTTCTTTTCCTCATTTTCATTAAGAATACATCTATTTATTTATTTCAATTCTTAATATGTTGCCTTGATTATTTATTCATGTTTTAAAAATAATTTCTCTTTCAGTGGCTTGTCTTTTAACTCTTTTTAAGGTGTCATTCTATGAACAGAAGTTTTACATTTTAATGTAGTCAGATTTATTAAACTTTACTTTCATGGCTTGTACGTTTTGTACCTATATAAGTCCTACCCTGCCCAAGGCTAATGACATGTTCTCTGACATTTTTTCCTAAATGATGTAAAAAAAAGTCTTTTATTTATATATCTATGCCAAATTGAGTTGATATTTGTTTTTGCAAGAGGTATTTTTTTAAAAAAAAATTAACAACCACTTACCAATTACTGAAGAGTTTATCATGTTATTTTGCTATAGAGCCCCTTGTGTCATATATCAAGTTTCCATGTATGTGTGGTTCCAAATGGGCCTTCTTGCTCTGTTTCATTGGTCTTTTTGTCTCTGTGTCAATACCACAGTGTCTTAATTACTATTCTTGATATTAGACCTTCATATTTGATGAGCAAAATATTCCTGTTCCATCTTCAAAATATCAATTTTATTGCTGGCTCAGGAAACTGGCTGGCTTATTTCTGAACCCAGCAATCTCTTTTGTTTATTATCACTTACAACATCGTATCTATCTTTATGGCTGGTAGTATGCATCAAATCCTGAATTTACTATGCAGTCTCGACTTTGGGAACAACTTGAGTGTCTCTGTGTTGGTCTTGTTCCTATGTTTGGTCCATTCAGCCGTGGTCATGAGGTGGCTATATAGAACACATATATTGCTTCCACTGTATGCTTGGAAATGGAAGCTTGCAGAAGGTTAGTAATTCTCAGAAAGGAATGAATCACTAAAAGCTGTGCAGACAACCCAAGTGTGTCTTCAGCACATCTTTATTACTTCTGGTATCATTGCAACTATAGTTCCAGTAGTTTCCTCTTGTTAGTTAAAGTCAATCATTCCAACCAACAACATGACCCATTATCCAGAATCAGGTGGCACTATCAGATTTCAATACTTTAAAAACATTATTATGTTCCCTAATTTAAGTTTCCTGTCCCTAAAAAGTCATATCCTAAACTGCCATATTTCAGAATCACAGGGATCAGAAACAACTATTTTAAAAGTCCATTATTTGTTGCAACTATAAGCACCACCTATGGTTTCCACCTCTTGATTTGTAGGTTCATTTTAATGTGTTAGTAAAAGGAGGAACAGTCCTTAATCATAGACCGTCTTGTATCTTTTAAGCCAGCTTCTAGCTGCCAATTTGGTATTCCTCAGTTTGTATAGTAGGCATTCTGTTGTTATGGAAGGTCTTTGATACCAGTTGATAGAGTGCATGTCAGTTATCAGTAAGTGAGTCCTATGGCTCCTCTTCCCCCAAGTCTGTTTTTAATCTAATGTGTGTTCCTGTGTTGGGAATAATGATGTGAGGACTACTCTGATGTGATATAAGACATTTAAATAGGACATTGTAATAGACTGAATGTTGGTGTCCCAGCCAAACCTGTATATTGAAACCTAATTGCCAGCGTGATGGTGTTTGGAGGTGGGGGCTTTGGGAGGTGATTAGGTCAGGAGAGTAGAGCTCTCATATATAGGATTAGAGCCCTTATAAAAGAGACCCCAGGGCTTCCCTGGTGGCGCAGTGGTTGAGAGTCCACCTGCCGATGCAGGGGACACAGGATCGTGCCCCGGTCCGGGAAGATCCCACATGCTGCAGAGCGGCTGGGCCCGTGAGCCATGGCCGCTGAGCCTGCGCGTCTGGAGCCTGTGCTCCGCAACGGGAGAGGCCACAACAGTGAGAGGCCCACGTACCGCAAAAAAAATAAAAAAAATAAATTTAAAAAAAAAAAAAAAAAAAAGAGACCCCAGAGAGATCTCTCACCCCTCTGCCACCTGAGGACACAGCAAGAAGATGGACATCTATGAAACAGGAAGCAAACCCTTACGACCCTTACTGGACATTGACTTTGCCAGCACCTTGCTCTTGACCTTTCTAGCCTCCAGAACTGTGAGAAATAAATTTTAAGCCATTCAGTCTATGGTACTTTGTTACAGCAGCCTGGACTAACTAAGACAGAAATGGGTAACGCAATTGAGTCATAAGAATAGAAAACCCAAAATTGATAATATAAATCTACCCTGGGGAGAATAGCTCACTATCTCTATGATCAGCCCCTCCATGACTAGCTGACCTGAAGAAGTACAGAATTTCAGTAACTTGTGGTTGCATTTATTACTAAATAGAACATTTGGTTGATGTGATAACCAAGTTGCATTTGGCTGTAATATTGTATCCATGTATAGAGCCTCTCTTCATGTTCCTTTGCTTATTGCACAAATAAATGGTAGACTTTCTGAGGATAAAAGAAAAATAAATTTTACACTGGCTAATTATAGAGGAAAACATCTGCTTTCTTTTTTTATTTTATGTAAACAAACTACTCTCCACCTCTCTTTATCAGCCACTTAGTTGTTATCTTTTTCCCAATTTACATTTTAAATATCAGGGTTCTTCAAGGCTTGGTTAGAGCCCATCTTCTTTTTTTCAATTTATTTATGACTTATTCTCTCCCTCCAGCAAATTCTTAAATTCTTATTCATTCATTTCGGTGCTTCCACTCAGCTTCAGTTACATATCCATATCCTGATTTGACTAGGAAAGGTCTAGCCTCTCCAATTTAGCATTTGTTTTGTTTTATTTTTAGTGGTAGCTTGTTTGTAACAATTCATTATTAATTATAGTGCCATTAAAGTAAGCTACATTTATTTCAAAGACTGTATTTTCAGTTCTGGCATAGTCTCATCTAGGAGTGTGAGATACTCGAGAAAAAATGTTTGCCTTTTCTTTCCTTTCCTTCCTTCCTCCCTCCCTCCCTCTTTCTTTCTTCCTTCTTTCCTTCCTTTCTCTCTCTCTCTCTCTCTCTCTTTCTCTTTCTTTCTTTCTTTCTCTCCCTCTCTTTTCTCTCTCTCTCTTTCTTTCCTTGAGAACATAGAAATAATGGCCAGCTGATGGAAACGTGACACAATAAATGCTAATATAAGAGAGAGAACAAAGATCCACTAAGGGATGCCCTTGAATAGATGAGACGGAATGAAGTGGAGTAGACAATTGGGAAGAGTGGTTTATGGCTTTAGGTCAAGAAATTTTAATCTTGTGTGTGTGTGTGTGTGTATTTCATGAACCCCATTGAAGTTCTGTGGTTGCCTATGGGCTTCTTATCATGAATGAGTCCTAAATGTATAAAGTGAATTTCCGTAGGATTATACAAAATTATAATTAAATACTGTCATCAAAATATTTTATAATTATAGTGTATAATATATGCTTATTATCATTTCAGTTAGATAAAACAATATAATACAGATAAATTTAAACTTATTATTTTAAAGGCATATAAATGTGAAGATTATTTTTCCTTAGATGGAATGATGGCTGAACAACTTCACTTGATGGTGATAGATGTAAAAGACAATGTAATTATCTCAGTCCCTTTGGGCTGCTATAACAAAATACCATAGACTAGGTGGTTTATAAACAAAAGAAATATATTTCTTACAGTTCTGGAGGCTGGAAAGTCCAAGATACCTGCACCATTTATAATACAATATGAAAATATTGGAGATAAAGCCATAGTATCTTGTACTGTAAACCCTGAGTGTTGTTGATTTGGGGTTTTCTTTGTTTTGTTGTTGTTGTTTTTGTTTTGTTTTGTTTGCGGTGCAAGTACATGACTTAATCTTTGATTAAGAGCCATCCACATCAAGAGGGCTATCCTGAATAAACAATTTGCCAACCACAGGAAGGACTAGATAAAGTGCCAGGCCACCTCCCCCTGAAGCTCTTTTGTTTCAGAGATCTTGGTTGATTTCAGTAACTGACCATTTGGGCCACTTGTTTGTTCTCTTCTGTTGGTTTAAACGCTCCCTCTAATGCTTTAAATTTGTCAGTGAAGAGTGAGTCAGCCCCCTAAATCCAAGGTCCCCACCTTCAACTCCAATAAAAGCCTGTGCACTCTCTCTCTCTCTCTACCCAAAACCTCGCTGTGTAGCCCCGGTGTGCTGTGCAACTTCCAGGTCTTGTAAGTAAAAAACCTTTAGTTTTTCAAAGTTTCCTGATGGTTATTGCTAAAGGGTGTCTTGGAGTCTTAATAACCACAAGGGCCAGTCCAACACTGGTCATTAATAGGATGAGACCAGCAGAAAACAAATCTGCTAATACAACCATGGTTTTTCACCTATATTTATAATCAAAATTTATAATTTTTGTTAGTGAAAATAAAGATATAATTTCATTTGTTTTTATCCCCCACCCAAGTTTATTAACTGTATGAATCCTATCCACGAAAATCAGGTTCCCAGGTTAAAATTATTTTGGATAGTAGTGTCGATTGAAAAAAATGCACAGCATGAGAGTTGTGAATTAAGTTTTATTTGGGGTGAAATGAGGGCTATAGCCTGGGAGACAGCATTTCAGAAAGGCCTGAGAAAGTGCTCCAAAGAGGTAGGAGAGGAAGATCAGTATATATATATGTGTGTGATTTTGGTGAAGGGGGAATACGTGCAATCAAGCACGTATTTTTTGCAGAAGGTTGCTGCTAGTCTCATGAAGATTACTGCTAGTCACGAGGAGTAGACATCACCATGAAGGATTTTAGTGTTTTTCTAGTTATGAGGAGATGCAACAATTGGGCTCATAAAATCTTCTCCCCAAAATACCTAACTAGCTGAAGACCTGGTCTGCCAGTTTTTTCAAGAGCACAAAGTGCCTCATTTCTCATCTTCACCCTGAACTCCTTTCGGGGGGTGTTGAAGTTCAGCAGCTGCAGCGGTCATAATTTGATCCTTGTAGAGGTAGATGGCAAGTGCCAATTTGTAGGTGACAGTAGAATGGATTCTTAGTTCACGTCAGGAAGGGAGTCTGAATAGGTGGTGTGGATACCCATGTTTGTAGGTGCACAGATAGAAATCTTCATACTATTTTAATTTTCTGAATTGAAAAGAAAGCAAAGTCCTCAAGTTTGAAGACGTGGAGGAGGTGTTGGAAATAGGAAGATATAAGGAAAACTGTGGAATAGGTATTTCAGGTCTTCAAGAGTGAATAAACTAGGGAAGCAGGATTAAGTACCCAATTCACATTAGTTGTTATGAATTCAAAGTGGATTCGGTCAGCATATTTACGTGTTTATCTACAGCCATGTTTAGGACATCATTGTATATGCCCAAAGCAGGTGGAAATTCAAATTTAATCAGTGTTATGATTCTGCTAAAGGAACACAATGCAACTGAGTGCAAATGAGTGATGTCTATCAGGAATGATGATTATATAATATAATTATTAGAAGGACATATAAATTTCATAATAATATATAAGTATAGGATTATATAAAACACAATGGTGCATGATATTGTCTTAGTTCGCTTGGGTGGCTATAATAAAATATTATAGACTAAGTGGTTTATAAACAACAGAAATTTATTTCTCATGGTTCTAGAGGCTAAGAAGTACAACATAAAGGTATCAAGGAGCTGGCAGATTTGGTGTTTGGTGAGAATCCTCTTCCAGATTTATAGATGGCAGTCTTTTCTCTATAATCTCACAGGGAGGGAGAGGTGAGGGATCTCTGTGGGATCTATTTTTTAAGGGCATTCATGAGATTGAATGCCATTCATGAGGGCTTTGCTTTTATGACCTCATCACCTCCCAAAGGCCCCATCTCCAAGTAACATTATACTGGGGATTAGGTTTCAGTATATGCGTTTGGGGGGGACCCAAACATTCAGTCCATAGTAGACAGATAATGGTGATATACAATTTTAATGGCGTATAATACATTATACAATACATAAAATGATAATGTATAATCATGGTGTAATGATTATAAGGATGATAAATACAGTATGATGCTTTGGACACAATCAGCCCGTGTACTGTTGACCAGCTGATTTTTTTTCTTTGCCCTCTGCCCCTTTATAGTGATGAAGTCACATGGTGGGCTGTGAGGTTTTTTGTTGCTTTTCCACTTGACTGAAGCAAAGATGCTGATAACCTTCTAAGCTGCATCTTCTAAATATGGTACCAGACTACTCCTTTATCATAATTTTACAGTCCTTTTAATGAACTTTACTGATATATGGAGCCATAGACACACTGAATTTTATTTAAGAAAGCATATCGCACAATGTAGAAAAAATATTTTCTAGCTTTACTTTTCCCCATTGTATTTGATGTTTGTCAAAAATACAAAATTCAGAAATGTTTTTTCCAAAATTTTCTATCTCCTTCTTCTCCCCTGCATACAAATTACTTTAACCTCCAAATTCAACATAGCCAGGGAGATGTACCTGAAGATTTTATAATTCCTGATTATCTGTATGTATATTACAGTTATTTTTTTATTAAGCAAAATCATCATATTGTTTTCAAGTTTGTTGTTAGCCAAAGTTTTAAAATAAAATTTGGAGAGCTAAAATCTAGTTTAAAATATATGCTAACCAATTGAATACATATGCAAATAATCACATGACTCTGCAATTGAACTACACATTTTATAGCATAATGAAGTCTCTTAATAATCCCGTGCTTATTTAGTAAATATATGGAAATTGGTGGGTTTAGAAAGGTTTAAAAATCACTCTTGTAGTATGTTACACTAATATGAAAATGACATTTTCTGGCATCGTACAGTTAGATTATAATTATCTTATTTTGTCTCCAGTGTGTGCAGGTTTGTGCTATCATGCTAAATGTTAGGAAATGACATAAAAGAAAAACTATGAACTCCTTTTGAAGAAGATCATAGTGGTTGAAATTCTTATCTTTCAAAATTTTTTTTAGTTTTTATTTTCACAACCACAGTGACAAAAAGTTTAAAAAGTGGTTAGGTATGTGGGACAAATTTCAAAGTAACTCATATAAATCCCACATGGTTCAATTAATGGTATGCTTCTATTTATACATTTAGATTAAATATTGAATTTATACACAGAGGTCAGCCATTTTTTTTAAGTCAGAGCAACTGTACTTCGCTAAACAGAACAGGCCACTTTTAGAGCAAAATCTATTTAATTCTGATAGTTTTAGCATATTTTAAGGAAATACATCAAGTATAATATTATTTTAAAATAGAGAATCACTATGTAAAATAACTTTATAAGTCTGAAATTATTCAGTACTGCACACATGTTCTAGGTAATTTCATTACCCTCCTAATTAACATCTAGTCTTAATTTAATTGGTGTGTTTTCTTCTTGTTACAGTTCATTTGTTATTTTTTAAAAATGTATTTACTGACAACACATAATATGTCAGACTGTATTAAGCACTCATGGAAATTATAATTCAGTAAGGGAGTAAAAAATAATAAAGTAAGCAAGAAATGAATACATAATTGCCAACTGTGAACAGTCCTAGAAGACAAAAGCAAAAACAGTCTCTGAAAACAGTGGAGAGCTTATCCTACTTACAAAACTTAAAGAGAACAGGTTAAATTTGAGGAAGGTGGAAGACGAGAGATCTGGGACCCTTGGGCCATGGCAGGTTTTTAAATTTTATCCTGAGGGGTTTGAAGTTATTAAAAAATGTCTGAAGGTTGAGGCAGTATCACATTGGTGAAATTTAAAGTCATTGAATATGAGGAAAGCAACAACTAATCCCAAATCCAGCTCAACTACTTATGAGATTGATTCAATCCATAGTAATTTTGTACTGAGACAGAGAAGAGATGTGATCATTTCAGGGAGAGAAAACTATTGGTCTCTTCTGTCCAGAAATCATTTTAAAAAAATTATGAGACACACAAAGAACCTGTAAAACCAACTGATTGATAAAGGAAGAAATAGTCACCTGAGGCAAACCCAGATATGGGACTGTAAAATAACTGAGTAACATGTTCAAGGTTCTGGAGGAAAATGTAGACAATTTGCAAAAATAAAAGAGATTTAACTCAGAAGCAAGCAGTGGAGATAAAATGAAATAAAAGAAATAGTCTAAATAGTTGGAAGGGAGGAAAATAAAGAAGAAAAATCAAACAAAGAACACATGGGAGAGGGCTTCCCTAGTGGCGCAGTGGTTGAGAGTCTGCCTGCCGATGCAGGGGACGTGGGTTCGTGCCCCGGTCCGGGAAGATCCCACATGCCGCGGAGCGGCTGGGCCCATGAGCCATGGCCGCTGAGCCTGCGCATCCAGAGCCTGTGCTCCGCAACGGGAGAGGCCATAACGGTGAGAGGCCCGCGTACCGCAAAACAAACAAACAAACAAAAAAGAATACATGGGAGAAATAGAAAATAGCAAGATGTTTATACACAACCATATTCTTCATTGCACTAAACTTGAGTGGTCTAAATGCTCCAGTTAAAAAGTAGCAAGTGATAGATTAAACTAAAAAAATAAGACTAAATTGGATGCTGTCTATAAGAAATTCACATTAAATGTGAAAACACAGATAAGTTAAAGGTAAAGAGACAAACAAAAAAACTGGAGCTGCTCTATTAATTTCAGGTAAAGGAGACTTTAGAGATAGGAGACAATTCAGCAGGAAGACGTGATAATTCTAAATGAGTATGCATTTAACAACAGAGCTTCAAGGTTCATGGAGCAAAACCTGATTGAACTAAAGTGAGAAATGAGACAAAAAATCCAAAACTATAGTTGGGACCTCTACACTCTTCTCTCAGTAACTGATGGACCAAGTGGAAAAAAAATTAGCACGATTATAGAAGACCAAAACAACAGTAGCTGTTGTTGTTTGAAAATCAATCAATGCAATTCATTATATCTACACGCAAGCTTATTTTAAAATGTATATGCAAGTGTGAAGGACCTAGAGTGGCCAAATAATACTGAAAAAAAAAAATTGTATAAATAATGTATACTTAATGTACTTAATTACATGCTTAATGTAAAGCTGTAATAATCAAAATAATGTGGTTTGGGAGCAAGGGTAGCTACACAGGTAAATGAAACAATGAATAGTCAAGATGTAGACCCCACATATACATGGGCCATTCATTGTTACAAAGAGAAGGATGAATCAGTTGAGTAAGAATAAGTCTTTTCAACAATTGATGGTGGACTGACTGACAGTCTGTAAGTCAATAATAAGATAAATTATTACTATTTTGACTATTAACACATACAGTGTAAATGTTACCTTAAAATGGATAATAAACATAAGTGTAAGAGTTAAAACTACAACTCTTATGGAAGAAAACATAGAAGAGGGCTTCCCTGGTGGCACAGTGGTTAAAGAATCTGCCTGCCAATGCAGGGGACACTGGTTCGAGCTGTGGTCTGGGAAGATCCCACATGCTGCAGAGCAACTAAGCCCATGTGCCACAACTGCTGAGCCTGCACTTTGGAGCACATGAGCCACAACTACTGAGCCTGCATGCCTAGAGCCCATGCTCCACAACAAGGGAAGCCACTGCAATGAGAAATGCTCACACTGCAACGAAGAGTAGCCCCCACTTACTACAACTAGAGAAAGCCTGCATGCATCAACGAAGACCCAATGTAGCCAAAAATAAATTAAATAAATAAATTTATTTTAAAGAAAAAGAAAACAAGAATATTTCTGTGATCCTGGAATAAGCAAATATGTGTTGAGACATACAAAAAAAACAAATCATAAAAAAATGATAAATTGGGCTTCATCAAAATTAAAATCTGTTTTTGAAAGATGCTGTTAAGAAAATGAATAGGCACACTGCATACTGGGGGATAATATTTTCAAAACATATATTTGATAACATACTTGTATCAGAAATATATAAAGAACCCTTACAACTCAGTGAGACAAAGAACACACTTTAAAGAATGAAGGAAAGATTTGACCAGACATTTCATTAAAGCAGAAGTATAAATGGCCAATAAGCATAGGAAAAGATTCTTAGCATTCTTAGTCAGCAGGCAAATGCAAATTAGAACCACAATATTAAGATTATATATACTCAGCAGAATGACAAAAGTTAAAAGACTAATAAGACCACATCCTGGCAAAAATGTGGAGCAACATGGTATGTCATCTATTGCTAGTGGGAATGCAAAATTTTACAACCACTTTGTAAATTCTTTAGCAATTTCTTAGAAAGTTAGATATTCACTTACCACACTAATAATCACATTCCTAGGTATAAAATGGGATGCTACTTGAAATAAACAGAATGAACTACTGACAAATGCAAAAACATGAATGATTCTCAAATGACTAATGCTAAATGAAAGAAGCCAGAAGCAAAATGCTACATTATGTATGAGTCCATTTATATGACTTCCTGGGACAGGCAAAATCAAAGCTACAGAAAACAAACTAGTGGTTTTTGGAAGAGGAGATTGATTGCCAAACGCTATGAGAGAATTTAAGGAGCTTAAGAGATAATCTGTATCTTGATTATTTTGGCAGTAACATGGCTGTATCTATTTATGCAAATTCATAGAACTGTGTGCTTTAAAACAGTGAATTTCATTGTGTATAAATTGAACTTTGGTATAACTCACTTAAAAATCTACCTTTTATTCCACTGGCTGGTCTGCATTGCAACAGTAGCCACCAGAAGTGCAAGCCACTGTGATTACTGGAACCTTGAATTTCTTTGGTGATGACTTTGGGGGTATGAAGGTAGGGGTCGAGGGTCAGTAGCACGGGAAAAACAGTGTGATCTGTGTTGAATAATTGTTGCTTTAGGAGCTTTAAAGTTATAGGTTTTGAGAGCTTTTAATTAAAATTACAGGCCAAGAATCTCTGTACTTAACTAGATTGTAACGTTCGCTAAGAGAAGAACTCGTTTTTGTTTGCTTGTTTTTAGACTTTTTTTGGTCCTTTTTAAAATATTCCTATGAACTAAAAGAGTAGTAGGTGCTTAATAAGTGTTTATTAAATGAATGAAGGAGTGTGAATGAATGCATTTAACAATTATAATCACAGATGAATAAAGACTGTTAGAAATGAATTTTTCAAAAGACTGGTGTGGCCTACAAGAGAAAGTTTATTTGGATACTTTAGTGACTGCATTTCAGTAGTTTTCAGTTGCTGGGATAGAGGGAGAAGGCAATTCCATACTTCACTGCAGATGTCTTGCAAATGTCTGAGGACATTTTAGGTTGTAACAACGATTAAGGAGTGCCACTGACATTCAGTGGCTGTGAGCCAGGTATGATGTTTTCCTGCAGGGCCCGTGACAGTTTTGGCCATTAAATATCACCCTGTGTGTTACTTGGCTTTAGAATGTCATGCAGGTGAAATACCTCTTTATAATTATCTAAGCTTAGAAATAATTTCATTTTCTACATAAACCCTTTGTACATAGTTGTAGGTACCATAAACTTTCCAAGAATACAGACACCATGTAAATTGAGATAAATGTGTAATTTGTTTCATTAGAACTTTCTTGAGAAGTATTCACCACTCACAAAAATATTTTAATGCCTTGAATGTTGAGTTGCTGTTAAAACGTGTCTATATAAAAATGCATTTATGGTTATTGCATTTATGGTGATACATTCTGTAAGTGTGTCTGTGATCTTCATCATAATTTCTTGTGTAGTTTTGTCCAGCGTGTACATATTAAAAATACAATCCTTTTATAAATTAGTTTTCTTTTTTTCTCCTTTATACTACAATTTGGGCATTATATTGATTTTCTTAAAATTACATATATAGACAAGTTTTATTCTGTATATATTTTCTTTTGGACTAATGAGCATTAAATCTGATGGAGCTGAGAGCAGCTTATAGATGATCACTGAGTTGTTTAATATTTCTCTTCCATGTATACGTATAGCACAAGTCCAATCATCCTACATTTTATTCTCTTATTTTAGTTTTATTGTGCTTTTAAAATATTTTCCAGTTGTATTGAGGTATAATTGATAAATACAATTGTAAGGTATTTAAACTGTGCAACATGATGTTTTCATATATGTATACATTGTGAAACGAATCTCCCCTATCGAGTTAATTAACACATCCATCACCTCGCATATTTCCATTTTTGTTTTTTCTGTGAGGACGTTTTAAGTTCTCTCTTAGCAAAGTTAATCATACAATATAGTATTAACAATGGTAGTCTTCATGTTATACATTAGATCCCCTGACTTTAACCATATTATAACTGAAAGTTTGTGCTCTTTTATCTCCTATTTTAGTTTTTAATTTGAAATAGTCTCCATCCACATCAAATACTTTGTTGTGTTTAACTATAAAAATGGTAAACAGCAAGAAGAGTACAACCTTTTCAATGGAATTAAGCCACACGTTTCAAATAATTATGACATAATTCAGATGACCTTAAATATGTTAGAATATTTTATGTCAAATTCAGCAGTAGAAAAGTCATTTGAGTCATGTAATAAAAGAAAAAATAATAATGACCAAGGAAAAATACCAAAAAAAAAAAATAAACTTGGTGTAGAAGAATCAAGTAGATTAGTAATTGATTTAGTAGACATAGTGTTAATAGAACATAGTGAATAATAGAGGAATACCTAAGGTAAATTTCAAACGTTCTACTATGCAGTAGAAGTCGTGCTTTATTTGATTTTTCTTTACCTTTCTAATCTTTTTTGCTACCTGTTATGAACTGAGTTTTGTCTCCCAAGAATTCATATATTGAAATCCTAACCTCTAATGTGACTGTATTTGGGGATAGAGGCTTTAGGAGGTAATTAAGGTTGAATGAGTTTATAAGGATGGGGTCCTTATCCCATAAGACTGCTGAAGACGCAGAGACTCCAAATCTCTCTCTCTCTCTCTGTCTCTCTTTCTCTCTCTCTCTGTCTCTCTCGCGTGCTCTCTACACAGACAGAGAAAAGACCATGTGAGATCACAGCAGGAAGGCAACTATTGGCAAGCCAGGAAGAGAGTCCTTACTGGAAAACAAACTCTCCAGCACCTTGGTCTTGGACTTCTAGCCTGCAGAAGTCTGAGAAACTAAATTTCTATTGCTTACACCACCCAGTCAGTGGCATTGTGTTACGGCAGCCCTAGCAGATTGATACACTACCTATTGTCCCCACTAACCATTTTTAACTCCCAGAATAGAGCCTACTGTCCCTTTTACTTTGTCATATATTCCCAGATATATTCTGTATATTGGATATTGTTTCAGTTACTAGGAATATAGCAGTGTACTAAACCTATAAAAGTTCCAACCTCATAGAACTTATATTCTAGTAGGAAAGAGAAAAGAAAATAGATCAATAATTTTACAAGTATATGATCAATTAAATGTTAAGACAGTGATGATAAATAATAAGAAGGAAATAATGGTAGGGGTTGTTACTATAAAGAATCAGAGAGTTCTTCCTGAGAAGATAGTTAGACAGAAACGTGAATGAAAGGAGCGAGGGGGTCATGTGACTGTGGAGTGGCAGAGGATACATAGCAAGTGCAAAACCTTGGGGCAGTAATATGCTTGGTATCAGAAGAATCACCCAAAGGCTGAAGTCTTGAGTTCTGTGAGCAAGTGAGAGCGTAAGATCGACAATTAAGAGAGTATCAGGCTTTGGTAAGAACTTTGGAAAGAGTGTTGGAAGAGGTGTGACCATGATCTGATAAGAGTATTAAAGGATTATTTGGGCAACAGTATGAATAATTGAATTTAAGGAGGGGCAAAAGGGGAATGAAGGAAAAGAACCTGGGTATTATTAAGAAGAAACACTCATACTTTATTTTCTCATTCTTAATTATTCAACAGTGGCTAATGGGGGCTAGCCCCTGAAAGGTTGCAGTTGAAGAATAAGAAGAAAAAGAAAAAAACTGATACAGCATGAATTAATTCTCTGAAGTGAATTGTCCCATAAACAAATTTACTTCAATCCCTCGGAGATTTAGGGAGGCCAGCATCAATAGTGTGATAAAATTAAATCCTTATTATACTGAGAAACTGTGGTTCTGAAATCAGTAGTTGCACATATGCATTTTTAAAATACAGCTGCGTGTTTTAATAGCCTTTGGTTGTTCATTAAAAAAGCCAATTATGTAAGGTTATTAGCAATTTTTACAGTCATATGAAGTACTATCAACTGAGTTATGCCTAACATCAAATAAGAAATTCCATCTTGAAAAAAAGGAAATAGCATCCTGTTTTTCAAACAACTAGGAAGAAATAGTATCTTTGATACATCACACAGTAAACATTAAGTTTTTATGTGTTTGTGTTGTGTGTGTGTCTGAGTTTTCCATATACTGAAATGTTTGCATTCTTGTAGCTTAGAATATACACTTCTGAAGTAACTGTTAGGCAATGAAATATCATGAATCATAGTCAATTTTATGGCTATATTGTATTAAATGATTAAACAATTGTGTCTAAATGACACAATAATGCCAGTATTTCCAAAATTGATTTCATTGCCTTTCCTCAAAAAACTTATTCATTAATTGTCCTTGATAGCTCACATTTTGCCAGGCCAAAAATTATGAGATACAGTATTTTATTAATAATAATAGTCAATATTCTTTCTGGCTTCACCTGAATCTACAAAATTTCCTGAATTATTTTCAATATCTAAGCACTGTTCACATATACTACCATACGTAATTGTATTTCTTTCCTCTTTTCCTATCAGCAGTGATCACATGGATCACTCTTGTTTCTGATGCAAAACTCTTCCCTCATTATCCAATAGGTTTTAACAGTGTCTGTACTGGAAAGTACTGCCCATCAAAACCTTATGAGACTTTAATTCAGTCTGTCTATGTTGTCAGTGCCCAATCAGAATCTTAAAGACACCAGTGTTTGGTCCCTTTTCTTCCAGAGGCTTCCTCTGTTTGGAGAAAACTGGGCTAGTGGAGTCTCCAAATAATATGCACTCTGTTGTATCCAAATGTAAACTACTCCCTCTTTATATTTAAACATGATGTGCCTGCACATCAATTCTGTTAGAATGAATTTCTTTTTTTTTTTAATTGGGGTAGAGCTGTTTTACAATGTTGTGTTAGTTTCTGCTATACAGTGAAGTGGAGTCCCTGTGCTATACAGCAGGTTTTCATTAGTTATCTATTTTATACATATTAGTGCATATACGTCAATCCCAATCTCCCAATTCATCCCACACACACCCCTCCCGCCTTGGTGTCCATCCATTCTCACATCTGTGTCTCTATTTCTGCCTTGCAGGCCTGTTCATCTGTACCATTTTTCTAGATTCCACATATACGTGTTACTATACGATATTTGTTTTTCGCTTTCAGACTTACTTCACTATGTATGACAGTCTCTGGGTCCATCCATGTCTCTACAAATGGCACAATTTCGTTCCTCTTTATGGCTGAGTAATATTCCATTGTATATATGTACCACATCTTCTTTATACATTTGTCTGTCAATGGACATTTAGGTTGCTTCCATGACCTGGCTATTGTAAATAGTGCTGCAGTGAACATTGGGGTGCATGTGTCTTTTTGAATTATGATTTTCCCTGGGTATATGCCCAGTAGTGGGATTGCTGGGTCATATGGTAATTCTATTTTTAGTTTTTTGAGGAACCTCCATACTGTTCTCCATAGCAGATTAAAGACCTAAATGTAAGACTGGACACTATAAAACTCTTAGAGGAAAACAGGAAGAAGACTCTGACATAAATCACAGACAGATATTTTATTGACTCACCTCCGAGAGTAATGGAAATAAAAACAAAAATAAACAAAGGGAACCTAATGAAACTTAAAAGCTTTTGCACAGCAAAGAAAATCATAAACAAGACGGAAAGACAACCCTCAGAATAGGAGAAAATATTTGCAAACAAATCAAATGACAGAGGATTAGTCTCCAAAATATATAAACAGCTTGTGGAACTCAATATCAAAAAAACAAACAACCCAGTCAAAAAATGGGTGGAAGACCTAAATAGACATTTTTCTAAAGAATACATACAGATGGCCAAGAGGCACACAAAAAGATGCTCAACATCACTAATTATTAGAGAAATGCAAATCAAAATTACAATAAGGTATCACCTCACACTGGTCAGAATGGCCATATCAAAAAATCTACAAACAATAAATGCTGGAAAGGGTGTGGAGAAAAGGGTACCCTCCTGCACTGTTTTTGGGAATGTAAATTGATAGAATGAATTTCTTACCATGAAAATCCTTAGCCCTCACATCTCTGAATGAGCAAAAAGAATGAAATATAACTCGGAATGAGTCAAAATGGCTGAATCTCAAACATCTATATCATCTCCAATTATAAATCTAAGAATCCAGGTCACCTAGGTAAACCCTGACCCCATAAATGAGTGGATTAGGGATGCTGACAGGACAAAATCTTGACCAATAAGACATAAAGTCAATCTAAGGAGGAGATTCTGGAAAAATATACTTATTTCTAAAATGAAACAGTATAACAAATAATTCCTCTTATCTGGATTTATCATACATCAGTATAATTCCTGGAACTGCTACAGCTATCTGTGACCACAAGAGAACCCTCTCCCTCATCCCTGAAGATGGCAGCAGGGAGAAATGGAAAGTACCTGGGGCAGTAAAAAGCAATCTGGGTATTGAGGCTCAGAGCTAGTATTACTCTTAGCTCTCCCAGTGTTACCATGAAATGGGAATATATGATTAATAAAACAATCAGATATTTATACCAAAAAAGCTATTTTTATTTATTAATATTTATTGAAGAACCATTAACTGAACATATATTGCATGGTATAATAGCTAGTCTCAATGAGCTTTGGGTATGGTAGAATGAGTTAATATGTATCTTAAAGAAACTCAACAGCTAAGAAACCAAGGATTTTGACAATGGCTGTTTAAAGACATATCTAATCAGTATTGAATAATATTGTAATATAAATATATTTTCCTCCCCAGATGGAAAGAGTCTAATATTTGATGTAATTTATTTAGCTCTCTGTCTTCCGTATTGGTTTCTAAAAATTCCCAGAGCTGCAATCTGTTTTATTATTCTTTGTATTCCTAATAGTCCCCCAATAATTGATCAATAGTAGGCATTAATAAATATCTGATGAATGAGTGAATAAAATTCTTGAACCTGAATTAGTAAAAAGAAAACAAAACATAACTACTAAAACTTAATTCAGTACTTTAATTGGAGAAAAAATAGATTATTTCTGTTTACTTAATAATGAGCTTATGAGATCAGGATGAAGTACAAATTATATTATTTTGAGCTTTTTTATAAAAACCATATTTTAATTTCATTATCAAAAAAAAATTCTTTTAGAAATTCACCTAAAAATGAAGTAGTAGCTTTCTTGTTTGCAACAGTCATTATTTCATATCTATTCTTATATTGTCCTAGTGTTATGCTTATTTAAACCCACATTTGATCGGTAAAATTAGTCATCCTATGCTTTTATTTCCTAAAACAAGCTTACTAAAATTTAGTGGTACCTTCATTAATATCAACATTTTTTTTTTTTGCAAATCAATATATGGTTGAGATTTTTAAAAATTTTGCAGATGATGGTGATTTGCAAATTTCAGTTAGTAAGCTCAGAGTCAGAGGTCCTTCTATAGTTAAATCAGATTTCAGTGGTAATAGTCTACCTGGCATCTATGCAGAGATTCTTGGCATTGATGTAAAATCTGCCATGGCAATCTAGACATTCTTCCTTTGTTTTCTCTGCGAATTGGCTCTGTTCTTATTTTCTGCCATCATCCCAGTGAGACATTCAGAGAAATTGCCAGATGGCTCATCCTGTGAAGAATTCTATGTAATCAGGAAGAATTTTGAAATAAAGCGAGTCTTGGCAGAAACCAGGTAACAGAACTCATCATTATTGCTGTTGTTTGAAGATCTTTTGTCCTGTTCTGAAGGCGAAAATGCAGTAGCTGAAAGCCCAGATTTCCACAGTTAGATACCATAAGTTTATTTTATTTTATGGGAAACTTTACTAATTATCCTATATAAAACAAGATTAGTCCTTAGCACATACCTAGTAGAAATGTCCAATTCAAACCAAAGAAGAAAGCTTTCAGATTATCTCTATGTTCAATACTTTACTTATGAAGGAAATCAATCATCAGAAAATCTGGTAATTGAATACAATTTGTGTATCATTTTGTATCATTGTATGATTCTGTATGTAAGCACCTAATTTTGCCTATTTATTTACCAAATCAAATACAAACTCTGAAACTTGAGCTATTTCTTATTTTATATTCATCCTTGTTTCAACTCCTAACACACCCCTATGTCTACTATCAATTCACTATAGCTTTTTTATTCCCATCATCATGCTGTTTCCTTTTCCTGTGATGCCAAAAACTCAGCGTCTGTGCACCAGGGCCAAATCGAATCTCAGAGACAGAATTTTGGGTGAAGTAGAAAAAAATAGCTTTATTGCTTTGCCAGGAAAAGGGGGACACAGCAGGCTCATGCCCTCAAAACTGTGTGTCCCAACCTGGAGGGATTTGATGAGGCATTTTATAGCAATGGTTCAAGGGCAGGGTTGCTGATAAGGATCAGGGTGTGCACAGGCTCCTTTAATCTGGCCTCAGGTGGTCTCCTGATGAGCTTCTGTGGTTCTCAAGGTTATCAAACTGTGACTTTCTCTCTGGAATAAAGAATGCTTCATAAAGTCATTAACATCTTCCATTTTGGGAGGTTTTAGTTCTGCAGAAGAGCTCAAAGATACTGTCACGTGTATCCCTTGAGGGGGGACCAGGACCTGCCCCAAGGCTGCACTATTGTTTCTTAACTGCTCCTCCCTTGTTTCTGCATTCCATCCCTTCCCTGATTAGCAACTGTTTTAAACTGCCCCCTTTGGAACCTGGGAAGGGTCATGGAGGCTAAAGCCTATTCTCTACAAACAAGAAACAGGGGACACAGAAAGGCTTCTGTGCCCAGGAGCCCCACGGGGTCCCACTTGGTTTCACCTGGAGTATACTTTCCCCTTAATGCCCAAATTCTATGCTTACTTCATAATTAATTTTTCCATTAAGTCTGTCAAATCCACAGCCACTAAAACTGACGATATTTTTACTCTGAATTCCTTACACAACTGTGTATATGCTGCACAGCATTTGTAAATATTCTACTTTAAAACAATCCTTAACAATTCTTAAACAGAGCAGAAGACTCACAGGCTTCTGCACTACCAGTCTTCCCCATGTTTTCATTTATTCTCTCAGCCAAACATCACATTAATAACAATCCAGAAGCAACTGAGGATTGTGACTCTTTCTTGCTCTAAAGCAGAACCTCACTCTTCAATGTCTATAGAAAAAATTCCACAGTTCTGAGTTTAGGATTTCTAGGTATGCTTTTTAAAATAATTACTGGGCTTCCCTGGTGGTGCAGTGGTTGAGAGTCCACCTGCCCATGCAGGGGACGCGGGTTTGTGCCCCGGTCCGGGAGGATCCCACATGCCACGGAGCGGCTGAGCCCATGAGCCATGGCTGCTGAGCCTGAGCATCCAGAGCCTGTGCTCTGCAACGGGAGAGGCCACAGCAGTGAGAGGCCCACGTACCGCAAAAAGTAATTAAATAAATAAATAAAATAAAATAATTACTCATTTGTATACTGTACGGGAACAAAGTTTGTCACCCCAAAATGTCTCTTTGGCATATGGATTATTTCAAAGTTTAAACAGTCAAGGTCATAAAGACTCAGGAAGAAAGTTTGAGCTTCCTTCTAACTGACTAAAGAATGTAGATGGAGGACCTGTTCCAGGAAGGGGGCTATCACCATAGATAACTAGAGTGTGAACTAGGTATAGAGACAGGGAGGAACCTAGCAAAGTCTGTTAAAATTCCTCTCTGTGTCCATTGTCTCAGCCTGGGCCAAGTAAACATTTGTTTTCCAAACATTTGCTTTTCATCTTTATGTGAATTGCCTTCCTCCCCTTTGAAGTCCCAAACCACTACCCCCAACATTCTCTTTTGTCTTTAGCTCACTGTGGTATTTAAGGTGAGGGTTTCAGCCATTTTGGTGAGTTACCCTTTTCTCCTGGGTCTCTCCCACACATACATGTTATGAAGCTTTTGTTTGATTTTATCTTGTTAATCTGTCTCATGTCAATTTAATTCTTAGACCAACCAAAAGAACCTAGTGTTACTGAGTCAGGTCCATTTGCCCCATGTGCAGTAAGCTAAATGCCAGGATGCTGAGGTTTACAACCGAGGTAGAGTTTATGCACAAGGCAGCCAAGCGAGGAGACGGGAGAACAATTCTCAGGTCTGCCTCCCCAAAGGCAAGGGGGTTGGGATATTTATGGTATAGGCAAGGTAGTCTTAAGTGCTGGGAAAAGTGATTGGAGGTAAGGAAAAAGTGAGGTAATCGGTGTTCTGCACAGGTGCACCTCAGTTTCATGCTTCTGCATATTCAAAATGGTGCCTCTGAGCATGATCTGAGGGTGGAGTTTTCCAGCCTCTGAAGTCAGAAGACCATTCATTGATGTCTGTGCAGGCCCAGTTTTAGGGTTGGAGGTCCCAATCAGCCCCCAGCCAGTTTGCACTGGGCAGGGGCTGATTCCAAGTTCCTGTAAAACAACTGGGCTGTGTGAAGCTGGGAAGGTTTGCAATTAAAGAGAGAAAAAAAGAAAGAGAAGAAAAAAAGAAAAAAAAAAAACCTAATGTGAAATTAATCCATGAAGGCAGTTTACAAGCAAAGGGGTTTTAACCAGCTGATCCCTTATCTCTTATTCTGTAACACAAGTTTGAGAATTTCTATTAGTTATCAGCTTCTGTTAACTCCAGGGGGCACAGTTCTTCACTAGAAGAGTAGAGGAAAATTTCTTTCTCTCTGACACCTGCTAAAAATGTGACATTGAAGCAAATAAAACATTTTGCTTTTTGTTACTTGGTTTTCATTTCTGTTCCTGGAAAAATTTTAAGTCCTTGAACTAATTAATTTCAATGTCAGAGATTAGACAGTTACGAGAGAAAATTTTTAAAATCCCACATAATGATATGAAAAAAGATTAAAAAGTATAAAGATTTCTTTGGGAAGTTATTAATTTGGAAATTATATTCGTTTTTTACCAAAAAAAAAAAAAAGGTCATATGTAAGGTCAGATCTTAACAAACGGTACCGCGAAACAGAGGAAAGCTTCAAGTGAGCTTTATTAGGGAGCACTCCCAGGCGAGGTTCACGGGTCCGAGAGAAAGGGGCCAGAAAAGTCGCACCCAGGCGAGGGTTGGGCAAGATTTTATAGGGGAAGAAGGGAAAGGGATGTGGTGAATCTGGGAGGGCGCAGGGTATTCCTTATTTGGTGGTCTTTTCGGGTATCCTGGGGAACCGTTAGTCCCGCCCCTCGAAAGGCGGGAAGGCTGGGCCGGTTTCAAAGTCCCCAGGTCAGTTTCTGGAACTTGGTGGTCCGGAATGTCTCCAGGGCAGTTTCTGGAACTGGGTGGTCCGGAGAATTTCGGTCTTATGCAACCTGTGAATCTGATTGTGTTCCCCTGCCTCGGGCCAGTTGGCCTTACAGCATAAAGCTTTGCCAGGTATAAAACTATATAGTAGCAATGTTCAACATTTCTTTATTTTCAAATATGTGAACCACTTATTTAATGTGTTAGATCTCTGTCATTCTTTTGAAATAAATTCCTTGCTGTATCAGAGGTCTTTAGCAAGGTCATCTACAAAACCATTATTAATAGAAATAACTACATGCATAATTTTTGAAGTGAAATTAATAGAAATAACTACATGCATAATTTTTGAAATTCAGAAAAAAATGTACTCAGCATTGTAAGCTAAAGTTTTATTTTTAACGTTTTATTTGATCTCACCTAGACAGCTTCAGTGCAGTTTCTTCTGTGATAATTAACTTTATCTTCTCAAAGATTTTGTGAATATTTTGTGTGAATCTAAGCATTTTATATATGTTTTTATCTATTTTGCATAAAACAACTTACAGTAAATATAACCTATCAATGTGATATTTGTATTTACTGTAAATATATATGCTTTTGAACAATGTATTCTGATAAAAAACAAATCAGGCACATTTTTATTTTTAATTGCTGGTTTTTACTTCATCATTTAGCAGAAAGAAAAAATAATTCTTTGCAGCACAAATCACATAAATGTATAAACATCATGTTAAAACAGGATTGAACATATTGTATTGTTTTGAATCATTTGAAAATATGAGTGGCAAATCTAGAATTTGCATCACATCTGAGTTTTGAACAAAATTAGTGCCAGCATGTTTAGTTTAATATTCTTTAGATGAGATGTCCCTTAGAGTTAGTTTTCTCATTCTTTTCCAAAATGGATACACATTTGCTGAATTGCCACATTGTAGGAGGTAAAAGTCACATTGTGTTGGAATATATTACAACAGGTTATTAGGTATTATTACAATAGAGGTCTAAAATATAGACTGTGTCTTCAAAATATTATCCACAGTTTATACATTGATTAACTAAGGGAATATGTGTTAACGACTTTGTATGGGCATAAGATTCCATACTGTGCCTTCAAGTAATTTATGCTATATTTGAAGTTAATAAAACTTGTATCAATAACATGATGTTGTCTGTAATTTTGATGATTCTTATTTGATATACAAACCCAAATGAAATTGTGACCAAACCTAAGCCATGGTAACTAAGCGTGAGTAGTATACTGAGGATTGTAAGTGTTCTAAGAATCCAAAGAATAGATTTGTCAATGAAACTTGTTGTATCAATAGTTAATGGCTCCATTTTAATGGAAGCATGAATGAGCTGAGCTTTAAAGGATAAAAATCTTTCCAGAAAACATACTCTTTCTGCAGTCCCCATTCTTTCCTCAGTGACTCCTGCCTACCATTTCTCTTCCTTTTCTTAAGCTCCCTCACCCAGTAAATTCAACCCATCCAGATTCATCTGAGAACTGTCCTTCGGCTCAATCAGAAACCTTAGTAGGATTTTATTCATTTTATCGTATCATCAGTAATCTTGAATGTTTAATTGCATAAGTCGTGATTGTCTTTAATAGTTTCCACAAGTTAAACACTCCATAATTCTAGCTGAAGATATTGCCCATCTTCAGCCACATCCTTTGCTGGGCTCATCTGTAAATTCATCCCTAGTCACGTTACCTACTAATTATGCATTTCCAGCCTTTCCCAAGCTATACACTGTAGCCTTTATGTTGTCCACCATAACTGTTCTTGAAATGGCAAAGTGTTACCAAACGCAAGTTCACGTGCCCCACGCCCAGTGAGGTCAAAGAAACTGAAATGTCAGAGTTTGGAGCAAAGAAAGGTTTACTGAAGGGCCATGCAAGAACGGCTGGCTAATGCTCAGAAAAACCCTGAACTCCCCGAAGGGTTTTAGCAAGCATTTTTTTTTTTTTTTTTTTTTTTTTTTTTGCGTTACGTGGGCCTCTCACTGTTGTGGCCTCTCCCGTTGCGGAGCACAGGCTCCGGACGCGCAGGCTCAGCGGCCATGGCTCACGGGCTCAGCCGCTCCGCGGCATGTGGGATCCTCCCGGACCGGGGCACGAACCCGCGACCCCTGCATCGGCAGGCGGACTCTCAACCACTGCGCCACCAGGGAAGCCCTAGCAAGCATTTTTGAAGGCCAGGTGAGGGAGTGGTGTCCCAGGGTATGTGATCAGCTCATGCACAGTTCTCATTGGTTGATGTTGAGGTAACAGGCCGGGACCAGGAATGTAATTTTATCAATCCTTAGGCACCAAAAGATCTGGGGCTACATGCTCATGATCATCAAGTAGTTAATTTCTTCCATTTGATGGTGGGTTTTAGCAGCTGAAAAAGTCAGGAAATATGCGAGAGATACTATTATCTGAATACTTGAGAGAGGAGCTACAGCAGAGGATGTGGGGGGGGAGCGGTCTGTCCCAGGAAGGCCCCATAGGGTCCTGCTTGGTTACACAACCACCCAACTTCTCTTTTATATTTTGGCAGAGGTTGGTAGTTTTTCACCAAAACCCATCTCCATTCTTCCTGCACACAGGGCTGAACCACGTTTCCCAATCTCTTTTGCAGTTAGGTGTGGCCACATCAGTGATATCTAAACAATGCCTTTGTGAGCAAAACTGAACCCTACTACTAAATTTGTTCCATAAATCTCTACAACACATGATTCTTCATCTCCTTTTCAGTCAGATTGAAGTGGAAACAACACAGGAGTGACCACGGCACACACACGGAAAATAGAATTCCTATCAATCTGGAACTATACTGATCTGTTATATAATAAAGAAAAGAACCTACTATTATATTGAGCTATTGTTTGTAGACCAACATGTTTAGAGTAGAGGGGAGCAGAATTTGCCACCCCAAAATATGTCTCTTTAGCATATTAATTATTTTAAACTGGTTATTTTCTAAGAAACAGCAGACGGGAAAAACTCTGAAAACCAAGTAGGAGTTACCCTTTCATAGTAAACATTTACATTTGTAAGGGAACTTTCCATTAGTAAGGGTGCATTCCTTGTGTACTAAGAAGATGACCAAATCTCTACAAACTGTTATCAGTGAAGAAGTCAATGACTGAAATCTGTTTACAACCTTACCCTTGTTTCTTGGTAACCTTCTATAACTGACTCTCCTCACCCCTAACATCCTCTTTGTCTTTCACTGAGGATGGTACTTAAGGCGAGGGTTTCTACCATTTTGGTGAGTTACTCAGTTTTCTTGGGTCTCTCCTATGTATACATGTTATTAAACTTTCATTTGGTTTTCTCCTGTTAATTTTCTCCTGTTAAATTTCTCATGCCAATTTAATTCTTAGTCCAGTCAGGAGACCCTAGAAGGGTAGAGGAAAATGTCTTCCTCCCTAACAAGATTTATACCAGAACTAAAGTTCACATAGACCTTAACATTTGTTGCTAATTTAGCTTTCTGTGTCTGTTACCTAATCTAAACTTCCATTGTTTGCAACAACTACATATCTTAGTTGATGTGTTAATGCAGTCTGCCTTAACCTAACAAATATACAAACGGACCCTAAAATTGTTGCAAACTTAACTTTTGTAACAATTGCGATCTTTGGTGATGCCCCCAGGGTCTTTGAATTGCTTCACTAAACAGTGAGTTCAAGCACTTTCTAGGCTTTCTTATTCCGTTCCAAATTCTCAAAGCTAAAGCCTGCACTTAGGATTTCTGATGATGCTCTTGTGGCCAGGGTCCCTGATTTGTTTTGGGATGCACAAATCCAAGTCTATAATTTGAAACTGAACTACATAGAAGGAGGGCACAGCATGCAGCCTCCATTTTCTTTTGTCATGGATCATGGCCAGGGTAGATTTTTTTAGGTTTTGCCGGTGGTTTCCTAAGTCAGTGCCTTCCTGATCATAGCAGAGGCGGAGCAGTTGTGCAGTTGCAGCTTTTTATCTACAGCCTCCTGGGTGAGGTAGAAAAATCAGCTTCTTTGAAATCCCTGTTGTATGGAGGATTTTAACAATCATTCTCTGAGGTTTAGCTTAGAACCTGTTTTCAGTCCTCTCTTTATGTTCTGATCTCTTTCTGCCCAGTACAGTGTAATCCCTGTCTACAAATAAGAGCTCTCACCAATGCAGTGACCTATATTTCCTAGACCCACTATTCAGCTCCCTCTCTTCCGTAGTGTCCAGCACCACCATCTATACCTTCTCTGCTGAATCTTTCCCAAGGTACTGTCATTGAAAATCACAGAGTTGGCTGAGAGGGGAATGGCCAGTGCAGATGTTGATATCAGTAATTAAACCAGTGTTTATTGAATCCATATTTTACTCTATTTTGTCCAGAATGTAATTGTACTTCAACACTTTGCATCTGTTTCGTATGCACTAGCTTTTCTTTATGGAGGTCATAATCATTTAGAACCAAATATGCTCTGGGTCTTAATTTATTTTAATGTAACAGAGCCATTTGTTTTTGTAAGACAGAAATAGTTCAAAATTAGAGAAAATACACAAGTATTACCAAAATAAAGGAAAATAACTTTACCTGGATATTTAAATTTACATTTTGATTTTTTTTTAATTAATAAACTTTACTGAGATAATTTACAATAAAAAAGCAACGCTTTTGGCACAGTGGTTGAGAGTCCGCCTGCTGATGCAGGAGACACGGGTTCATGCCCCAGTCCAGGAAGATCCCACATGCCTCGAAGCGACTGGGCCCGTGAGCCATGACCACTGAGCCTGCGCGTCCGGAGCCTGTGCTCCGCAACGGGAGGGGCCACAACAGTGAGAGGCCCGCGTACCAAAAAAAAAAAAAAAAAAAATTTTTTTTTGAATTTTTACAGTGAATTTGCCCACGTAACTACCATCACAATCAAGATATAGAACATTTTCATCACTTAAGAGTGAATTCCGTGTATCCACTGGCCAAGACAAAAATAGATCAGCTTTCTGCCACCAGTTATTAGAGTTTCATACAAATTTTTAAATTAATTTTTGTTAGAGTATAGTTGCTTTATAATGTTGTGTTAGTTTCTACTGTACAGCAAAGTGAATCAGCTGTACATATACATATATCCCCTCTTTTTTGGATTTCCTTCCCATTTAGGTCACCGCAGAGCACTGAGTAGAGTTCCCTGTGCTATACAGTAGGTTCTCATTAGTTATGTGTTTTGTACATAATATCAACAGTGTATCTATATCAATACCAATCTCTCAGTTCATCCCACCCCCCCTTACCCCCTTGGTATCCATACGTTTGTTCTGTATGTCTGTATCTCTGTTTCTACTTTGTAAATATTTATAAGATCGTCTATACCAATGTTTTCAGATTCCACAAATATGAGTTAATATACGATATATTTTTTTCTCTTTCTGACTGACTTCTCTCTGTATGACAGTCTCAAGGTCCATCCATGTCTCTACAAATGACCCAATTTCATTCCTTTTTATGGCTGAGTAATATTCCATTGTATATATGTACCACATCTTCTTTATCCATTCCTCTGTTGGTGGACATTTAGGTTGCATCCATGTCCTGGCTGTTGTAAATAGTGCTGCAATGAACATTGAGTGCATGTATCTTTTTCAATTATGTTTTTCTCCAGGTATATGCCCAGGGTCATACAAGTTAAATCATTCATTTTCCGTATTGTTTTTCTATTTCTTTGAGGTCTTCTCTGGTCTCTATTTTTTTCCTTTCTTATACTTATTTTCATTTAACTTTCCCTCCTATTTCTAGTTTCCTAAAGTGAAAACTTAGATCATCGATTTGAGAGTTTTTTTCACTTCTAGTATAAGAATGTGATGCCACAAATTTCCCTCTAAGCACTTCTTTGGTTGCATCCCACAAATTTTAATATGTTTTGTTTTCATTACCTTTCAGTTCTTGTATTTTCCAATATCCTTGTGATTTCTTCTGTGACACATGGGCTATTTAGAAATAAGTTTTTACATTTCCAGTTATCCATGAATTTTTTCTAGAAATCTTTCTGCTAATGATTTCCAGTTTAATTCTCTTGGGATCAGAGAGCTGTGCCAAATGATTTCCATTTTTTTAAGCTTATTGAGTATATTTTCATGGCATAACATATGGTCTATCTTGATACATTTTCCATATGCATGTGAAAAGAATGTAGCACATTCTGTGCATTTTGTGGTTGTTGTGTCAAGTGTTCTAATATGGCAGTTAGAAAAGTTGGTTGATAGTATTTTTTGAGTTTTTTATATACTTCATTGATTTTCAATAATTGTTCCACCAATTACTGAGAAATAAATGGTGATATATCCAAACATATCTATCAGTTGACCTATTTTTCTTAGTAAGTTGGTCAGTTTTTCCTCTATTTTTTGAAGTCCAATTGTTAGGGGTATTCACATTTAGAATTTTTATGTCTTCTCAATGAATTTACCCTGCATCATTAGGAAATGTCCTTCTTTATTCTAATACTACTACTTCTTCTGACATTTACATTGACTGATATGTGTACAGCCACTCCAACTTTGTTATGTTTAGCGTTTGCTTGTCTTCTTTCATCTTATATATTTTAATTTAAACATAAAGTGGGAAAGTAAGTTGGTTGTAAATAGTATACAGTTGGGTCTTTCTTGTTCAGTCTAACTATGTCTAATTTTTACTTCACATTTTAGATCATTTTCATTAATGTAATTATCAATTTGGTTTAAATCTATTAGCTTGCTAATTTTTTCTCTTTTTTTCTGTGCTCATTTCCTTTTGTTTTGCATTCATTTGAATAAAATAAATTTTTTCTGATTTGTCCTATATGCTATAATTTTTGGTTTATTATTTTTTAGCAGTTTCTCTAGGGTTTATAATACACACCTTTAGTTTATCACACTCTCTCTTTAGATTATATTATACCAGTTCACACCAAATATGAAAACCTTAATCTCTATTTTTTGATTTTCTTTTTCCTGCCCCTTGTGCTATTATTGCCATACATTTTGGTCCTATATGTTATAAAACCCACTGCACTATTGTTTTTTACTTTGTTGATTCTCTTTTAAATGCATTTTTTAAATGCAGAAAATATCTCATATATTTACCCACGTATTTGCCAGTTTTAGTGCTTTTCTTTATGTAGATCCATGTGAAGACCTATTTTTAACATTTCTTATAATGCAAGTTTCCTGGCAACAGATTCTTTCACTTTGCTTGTTTGAAAAAAGTTATTATTCTTACTTCATTTCTGAATGACTTCTTTATTAAATATAAAATTCTAATTTCAGAGGATTTTTTTCCTGGAAATTTGTTATGATGTACTGTGATCTTGTTGGCAGAAAAAAAAAAATGTAATGTGAGATTTGTGAGTTAAATTTTATTGGGGAGCAAAATGAGGACTATAGCCTGGGAGACAGCACTTAAGATAGCTCTGAGAAACTGCTCAAAAGAGGTAGAGGGGAAGGTCAGTATATATGTGATCTGGTGAAGGGGGACTATATGCAATCAAGCACACATTTTTACAGAAGGTTGCTGCTAGTCTCATGAAGGCTACTGCTAGTCACAAGGAGCAGCTGTCACCATGAAGGATTTAGGAGATGCAAGAGTTGGGCTCATAAAATCTTCTCCTAAAAATATCTAACTATCTGAAGACCTGTTCTTCCAGTTTTTCTGAGAGCACTGAGTGCCTCATTCCTGATCCGCACCTTGAACTCCTTTCAGGGGGTATTGAAGATCAGAAGCCACAGCAGCTCATGAGTTAATCCTTGTAGAGGTAGATGGAAAGTGCCAGTTTGTAGTTGGCAGTCTGATTTATTTTTCTTTGTGTTTTTATCTTACTTGGAGTTTGTTGAGCTTCTTAAATATGTTGGTTTATTGTTTTCATAAGATTACTAGTCATTATTTCTTTAAGTATTTTCCATCCCACCCTTTTCTCCTAATATTAGAATTACTTGCATATTTTGCCACTTAATATTGTCTCACATATTACTGAAGTGCTGTGCCTTTGTTTGCAGTTTTCTCTCTATTTTGGCTCAGAAGAGTACTATTTGTAAGACTTCAAGTCATCATTTTTACTACATTGTCTAATACGTTACTGATTTAACTAATTTTAAATTTTCTATTGTATTATTCTACTATAGAAATTTTATTTAAAAAATATCTTCCATTTCTCTTCTCATCCGTCATCTTTGACATTCCTGAATCTATTTCTATTGACTCATTTTTCTTTTGATTTAAGTCACATTTTTATGCTTCTGTTTCTCCTACATGTTCAATAATGAGTCTCCTTTCTGGCTGATACAAACTTAAATGTTGTCCAGTACTATTTTACAGAACTTTGGTAATTAATTTTTCCCTGCTTGGTCTCATGGAGGTTTATTCTATGCTTGTGGAGTCCGGTATGCACAGAAACAGAAAATAGCATTGCCGAGAAGATTTCGAGGTGTCTCTGTCAATGGATTATTTTTTTCTTTGCTTTACCCTCCCCTGTACAGCTGCCTTAAGCTTCCTGAATGGCATCTCTGCCTCTTCACCTCATTAACATCAGGACTTGTTGTACCCACCCCACCCCCACCCCCACCTTCCAACCCCCATCACATTCAGGAATTTGCTTCCATATAGAAAGCCACCGTGATCATAGGATCATGGAATTTACTTACTTTCTCTTGGGGGGTTACAGTTGTCTACTTCCTGTTGTCTAATGTATTTTCTAGTTGTTTATCATGGAAAGGAAATTACGGAGCCTGAAATTCCCTCATAGCTGACACTTTTGTCCAATTTTAATTTACTTTGATATTTTACATTAGAAAAATTATGAAGAGGAAAACAAATAATTTATGAAAAAGATTATGATATTAGGTAACTTATTCATTTTAGAATTGCAACATAGAGATTACTAGGCTGAAAAAAAACGTAAATAGAATTGTATCATGTTACATTTTATGTGCATCTAATCAGTCTCCTAGAGCTAGTTGGCTGCTGTGACAGGATAACATGACTGCTATTTGTCTACTAATTTATGAAATGTCTCTAAAATAAATACCATATGGGCCATACACGAAGTTATTAATTTTATATAAATGAATTTTTATATAATTCACTTAATGATGTTATTCTGCATGTAATTTATACTTAAAGTTATATATCTAAGACTTCATTGAACACTTGCATAATTCCTTATACAGCAAAATAGCAAAGTAATTACCACCTAACCTCTCCTCCTCAAATACTTTTTATTATTTTTGGAAAATGTCAATTTAAGATACTTTTATTCTTATGACAGTAATGCTTACTTCTCAAGAATTTTGGAAGTTGCCTAGAGTTACAAGACTGGAATGAATTTTTGTTATCATCCACTCAAAGTTTCTCCTATTATGATAGATAGATAGATAGATAGATAAATAGATGCTAAAATAGCTCATTATGACAAATACCAGTATTCAGTTACAAAATTCAAGGCACATTAAATTGCTTTTAAGTGAATAAGTGAGTAGTTTTCAGTAAATTTAAAGCAGAAATTGTTTTGATGATTTCCTCATAAGAGGAATGCTCCATTCTGTGGCAATAGAAAATCAGTTTGCCACAGAGCAGTCTGATTACATAGACAAGGCTTATGAAATGCCCCATGTGATTTTAAGTGCAGTGTAGAACTACTGTGGTAAACAGCCAGTAAACATTTTAAATTAAATTAAGAAGCAATCTGTCAGGAATTTAAAAATGTACTTTTCAGATCTACTGTTCAACACAATAAGTGTGTCATCTCAATTCACTAGGGATATGAATCACTCCTATTAACTGTTGCCCATATGTTCAACTGCTATGTACTAAATTATCCCAAATTTAGTGGCTTAAAGTAAAAAAGTTATTATTTTGGTAATGAATCTACAATTTGGATAAACTCATCATGGAAAGATGTTCTCTTAACTACACAGCATTACCTGCAGACAAACTGGAGGTTAAAATGACATGACAGCCGAGGGCTGGAATCTGTTGAAAGATTATCACTTCACATATCTGATGACAATGGCTGGCTATCAGAGGGGACCCCTCTGAGGCCATCTGACAAAGCACCTTCAAAATGTCTTTCTATTTGGCTATTTGGCTTTCTCACAACATGTTGGCTGGGTTATAAGAGTGAAGATCCCAAGAAAAGGTGGAGTGCATGGCATTTTTATGACCTGGTTTAAATGTGTAAAGTAATATAACATCACATCTACTGTACTCTATTGATCAAAATAGTCATAAAAGTGAACTCTGTTTCAAGATGAAGTAACTTACATACCATGACTTAAGAAGTAGTGTCAATGTCACATTTTAAGAAGTATGTGTATATGTATGTATAGTATGTTGTAATGAACATTTTTGGAAAATAGTTTGCTCTCTAGCCACAATTCACATGCCTCTCACATGCAAAACAAAACAAAACAAAAAGTTCTCAAAGCTCCCAGTTTCATCCTGTCATTTATGGCATTATGTAAAATTTCAGGTTCTCATCATCTGCATCAGATCCGTGTGCAAATGAGATTCATTGCGTGTGATTCATCAGACACAGACTTTTGAGTACAAGTTCTCTTTATTTACATTTTGTGAACTAAATGTAGAAGTTATCCAACATAAAATGGTGGGACAGGGATAGAGAAACTACTAGAGACACTTCTATTTAAAAGTAGTGTGGGAGAGGGAGTGGGGAGCAAACAGCAATTACTGGTCCATAACAATTCTGAAATCTTGCCAGACACTCTTTTCTTGATTAGGGCTTATGCCTGGAAGTGGTTCTTCAGGGCCCTGAACTCTGGCATCCGGACTCTTAGTCTAGCCTTCTGAGTCATTCTTTCGTTTCCTTAAGACGCAGCATGTGTTTGCAGGGGAGTACTTTGAAGTTCCAAAGTCATCTTTTCCTTTTGTATAGACACTGTTTCTTTAGTCCATGCTGACATAATTAATTTGAAAACATTAAGAGCATTATGGAAATCAATGGAAATTTACTCTGGTAAACAAAAAGCATGTGGGATAATAGTTTTAGGATTATATGAAGCCCCACTGTTTAGCAGAGAAGATCTAGAGAGCTCACCTTTCAGATTTTTAGAAGGCCTTTGTCTGTCTCAAAAGGTACAGTCCTTGCAAATGTTTTATTAAATTTATTCTTTTATTTATTTATTTTTTTTTTTGCGGTACGTGGGCCTCTCACCACTGTGGCCTCTCCCACCGCGGAGCACAGGCTCCGGACGCGCAGACTCAGCGACCAGCCATGACCCATGGGCCCAGCCGCTCCACGGCATATGGGATCCTCCCAGACCGGGGCACGAACCCGTGTCCCCCGCATCAGCAGGCAGACCCTCAACCACTGCACCACCAGGGAAGCCCATATTTTATTAAATTTATTCTTAAATATTTTATTTTTGATACAATTATAGGTGTTATTGTTTTCTTAATTTAATTTTTCAGTTCATTTCTAGCATATAGAAATATAACTGATTTTTGTCTAATCACCTTATACATGCAACCTTGCTCAATTCACATATTACTTACAGTAGCTGTTTTTAGACATTAGGACATAATCATGTCTTCTGCAACTAGAAGTGGTATGTGTAGTCATACATTTTTTGTAAGTTTTCTTAGAGATAGTTTTCAATATTTCATCACAAAATATGGTGTTAGTTGTAGTGTTTTGTAGGAGACTTTTATAAGCCTAAAGAAATGTTTTTTTTTTTTTTCCTTTGGTACGAGGGCCTCTCACTGTTGTAGCCTCTCCCGTTGTGGAGCACAGGCTCTGGATGAGCAGGCTCAGCGGCCATGGCTCATGGGCCCAGCCGCTCCGCGGCATGTGGGATCTTCTCAGACCAGGACACGAACCCATGTCCCCTGCATCGGCAGGCGGACTCTCAACCACTGCACCACCAGGGAAGCCCAAGAAATGCTTTTATATTCGTAATTTTCTCATAGTTTTCATCTGAAATGAACTTTGAATTTCTTAAATTTTTTCCTCCACATATCTGTTGATTTTGATTTTCTCCCTTATTTTGTAAATACGGTGAATGCCATGATTCTGGATGTCCAATGTTAAACTTTCATTTCTGGGAATAAGCCACCTTGATCTCAATATAATATCATCTGAATATATGTTGAATTAAATTTGCTAAAATATTTTAAGGAGGTGTCTCTATTCATAGCTGCCATTGATCTGTATTAATAATGTCTTTATTTTTGATAGCAGGTTAATGTTGACCTCATAAAATGATTTGCAAACCATTTCCTCTTCCTCTGCTTTCTAAAAGAATCTGTTTATATTTGGTACAATGTGTTATATAAATAGTTAAAAGAATTCACCAGTGAAACCATCTGGTCCTTGTGTTTACTCTGGGGAAGGATTTAATTATTAATTAACTGTCTTCAATTTATATAAAGCTATTTATATTCTCTTTTTCTATTTCACCTTAAATCAGTTTTCATAATTCTGTCTTCCAATAAATTAGTTCATTTAACCTAATTTATCAAAATTAATTACATTAAAATGTTTACAGTACTTTCTTTTTTACATCTTTATTGGAGTATAATTGCTTTACAATGGTGTGTTAGCTTCTGCTTTATAACCAAGTGAATCAGTTATACATATACATATGTTCCCATATCTCTTCCCTCTTGCATCTCCCTCCCTCCCACCCTCCCTATCCCACCCCTCTAGGTGGTCACAGAGCACGGAGCTGATCTCCCTGTGCTATGCGGCTGCTTCCCACTAGCTATCTATTTTATGTTTGGTAGTGGATATATGTCCATGCCACTCTCTCACATTGTCACAGCTTCCCCTTCCCAATCCCATATCCTCAAGTCCATGCTCTAGTAGGTCTGTGTCTTTCTTCCCATCTTACCCTAGGTTCTTCATGACCATTTTTTTTTCTTTCTTAGATTCCATATATATGTGTTAGCATACGGTATTTGTTTTTCTCTTTCTGACTTAACTTCACTCTGGATGACAGACTCTAGGTCCATCTACCTCACTACAAATAACTCAATTTCGTTTCTTTTTATGGCTGAGTAGTATTCCATTGTATATATGTGCCACATCTTCTTTATCCATTCATCTTTCAGTGGACACTTAGGTTGTTTCCATCTCCTGGCTGTTGTAAATAGAGCTGCAATGAACATTGTGGCACATGACTCTTTTTGAATTATGGTTTTCTCAGGGTATATGCCCAGTAGTGGGATTGCTGGGTCGTACGGTAGTTCTACTTGTACATTTTTAAGGAACCTCCATACTGTTCTTCATAGTGGCTGTACCAATTCACATTCCCACCAGCAGTGCAAGAGTGTTCCCTTTTCTCCACACCCTCTCCAGCATTTATTGTTTCTAGATTTTTTGATGATGGCCATTCTGACTGGTGTGAGATGATATCTCACTGTAGTTTTGATTTGTGTTTCTCTAATGATTAATGATGTTGAGCATTCTTTCATGAGTTTGTTGCCAGTCTGTATATCTTCTTTGGAGAAATGTCTATTTAGGTCTTCTGCCCGTTTTTGGATTGAGTTTTTGTTTTTTTTGTTATTGAGCTGCATGAGCTGCTTGTAAATTTTGGAGATGAATCCTTTGTCAGTTGCTTCATTTGCAAATATTTTCTCCCATTCAGAGGGTTGTCTTTTGGTCTTGTTTATGGTTTCCTTTGCTGTGCAACAGCTTTGAAGTTTCATTAGGTCCCATTTGTTTATTTTTGTTTTTATTTCCATTTCTCTAGGAGGTGGGTCAAAAAGGATCTTGCTGTGATTTATGTCATAGAGTGTTCTGCCTATGTTTTCCTCTAAGAGTTTGATAGTTTCTGGCCTTACACTTAGGCTTTAATCCATTTTGAGCTTATTTTTGTGTATGGTGTTAGGGAGGGATCTAATCTCATACTTTTACATGTAGCTGTCCAGTTTTCCCAGCACCACTTATTGAAGAGGCTGTCCTTTCTCCACTGTACATTTCTGCCTCCTTTGTCAAAGATAAGGTGACCATATGTGTGTGGGTTTATCTCTGGGCTTTCTATCCTGTTCCATTGATCTATCTGTTTTTGTGGCCAGTACCATACTGTCTTGATTACTGTAGCTTAGTAGTTGAGTCTGAAGTCAGGGAGCCTGATTCCCCCAGCTCCATTTTTCGTTCTCAAGATTGCTTTGGCTATTTGGGGTCTTTTGTGTTTCCATACAGATTTTGAAATTTTTTGTTCTAGTTCTGTGAAAAATGCCAGTGGTAGTTTGATAGAGGTTTCATTGGGTAGATTGCTTTGGGTAGTAGAGTCATTTTCACAATGTTGATTCTTCCAATCCAAGAACATGGTATATCTCTCCATCTATTTGTATCATCTTTAATTTCTTTCATCAGTGTCTTATAATTTTCTGCATACAGGTCTTTTGTCTTCTTAGGTAGGTTTATTTCTAGATATTTTATTCTTTTTGTTGCAATGGTAAATGGGAGTGTTTTCTTGGTTTCACTTTCAGATTTTTCATCATTAGTGTATATGAATGCCAAAGATTTCTGTGCATTAATTTTGTATCCTGCAACTTTACCAAATTCATTGATTAGCTCTTGTAGTTTTCTAGTGGCATCTTTAGGATTCTCTATGTATGGTATCATGTCATCTGCAAACAGTGACAGCTTTACTTGATCTTTTCCGATTTGGATTCCTTTTCTTCTCTGATTGCTGTGGCTAAAATTTCCAAAACTATGTTGAATAATAGTGGTGAGAGTGGGCAACCTTGTCTTGTTCCTGATCTTACTGGAAATGCTTTCAGTTTTTCACCATTGAGGGCGATGTTGGCTGTGGGTTTGTCATATATGGCCTTTATTATGTTGAGGAAAGTTTCCTCTATGCCTACTTTCTGCAGGGCTTTTATCATAAATGGGTGTTGAATTTTGTCAAAAGCTTTCTCTGCATCTATTGAGATGATCATATGGTTTTTCTCCTTCAGTTTATTAATATGGTGGATCACATTGATGGATTTGCGTATACTGAAGAATCCTTGCATTCCTGGAATAAACCCCACTTGATCATGGTGTGTGATCCTTTTAATGTGCTGTTGGATTCTGTTTGCTAGTATTTTGTTGAGGATTTTTGCATCTATGTTCGTCAGTGATATTGGCCTGTAGTTTTCTTTCTTTGTGACATCCTTGTCTGGTTTTGGTATCGAGGTGATGGTTGCCTCGCAGAAGGAATTTGGGAGTGTTCCACCCTCTACTATATTTTGGAAGAGTTTGAGAAGGATAGGTGTTAGCTCTTCTCTAATTTTTGATAGAATTCGCCTGTGAAGCCATCTGGTCCTGGGCTTTTGTTTGTTGGAAGATATTTAATCACAGTTTCAATTTCAGTGCTTGTGATTGGTCTATTTATGTTTTCTATTTCTTCCTGATTCAGTCTTGGCAGGTTGTGCTTTTCTAAGAATTTGTCCATTTCTTCCAGGTTGTCCATTTTATTGGCATAGAGTTGCTTGTAGTAATCTCTCATGATCTTTTGTATTTCTGCAGTGTCATCTGTTACTTCTCCTTTTTCATTTCCAATTCTATGGATTTGAGTCTTCTCCCCTTTTTTCTTGATGAGTCTGGGAAATGGTTTATCAATTTTGTCTATCTTCTTAAAGAACCAGCTTTTAGTTTTATTGATCTTTGCTATCGTTCCCTTCATTTCTTTTTCATTTATTTCTGAGCTGATCTTTATGATTTCTTTCCTTCTGCTAATTTTGGGGTTTTTTTGTTCTTCTTTCTCTAATTCCTTTAGGTGCAAGGTTAAGTTTTTTTCTTCAGGATGTTCCCTCTTTCTTAAGGTAGGATTATATTGCTATAATCTTCCCTCTTAGAACTACTTTTGCTGCATCCCATAGGTTTTGGGTCATCGTGTCTCCATTGTCATTTGTTTCTAGGTATTTTTTGATTTCCTCTTTGATTTCTTCAGTGATCACTTCGTTATTAAGTAGTGTATTGTTTAGCCTCCATGTGTTTGTATTTTTTACAGACTTTTCCTGTAATTGATATCTAGTCTCCAAGCGTTCTGTTTGTTAAAGATACTTGATACCATTTCAATTTTATTAAATTTACCAAGGCTTGATTTGTGACCCAAGATATGCTCTATCCTGGAGAATGTTCCATGAGCATTTGAGAAAAGTGTGTATTCTGTTGTTTTTGGATGGAATGTCCTATAAATATCAATTAAATCCATCTTGTTTAATGTATCATTTAAAGCTTGTGTTTCCTTATTTATTTTCATTTTGGATGATCTGTCCATTGGTGAAACTGGGGTGTTAAAGTCCCCTACTATGAATGTGTTACTGTTGATCTACCCTTTTATGGCTGTATTTGCCTTATGTATTGAGGGGCTCCTATGTTGGGTGCATAAATATTTACAATTGTTATATCTTCTTCTTGGATCAATCCCTTGATCATTATGTAGTGTCCTTCTTTGTCTCATGTAATAGTCTTTATTTTAAGTCTATTTTGTCTGATATGAGAATTGCTACTCCAGCTTTCTTTTGCTTTCCATTTGCATGGTATATCTATTTCCATCCCCTTACTTTCAGTCTGTATGTGTCTCTAGGTCTGAAGTGAGTCTCTTGTAGACATCATATATACAGCTCTTGTTTTTTTATCCATTTAGCCAGTCTGTGTCTTTTCGTGGGAGCATTTAATCCATTTACATTTAAGGTAATTATCGATATGTATGTTCTTATTTCTATTTTCTTAATTGTTTTGAGTTTGTTATTGTATTACTTTTCCTTCTCTTGTGTTTCTTGCCTTTAGCATTTTTGTAAAGCTGGTTTGGTGGTGCTGAACTCTCTCAGCTTTTGCTTGTCTGTAAAGGTTTTAATTTCTCCATCAAGTCTGAATGAGATCCTTGCTGGGTAGAGTAATCTTGGTTGTAGGTTTTTCGCCTTCCTCACTTTAAATATGTCTTGCCAGTCCCTTGTGGCTTGCAGAGTTTCTGCATAAAGATCAGCTGTTAAGCTTATGGGGATTCACTTCTTTGTTATTTTTCCCTTGCTGCTTTTAATATGTTTTCTTTGTATTTAATTTTTGACAGTTTGATTAATATGTGTCTTGGCGTGTTTCTCCTTGGATGTATCCTGTATGGGACTCTCTGTGCTTCCTGGACTTGATTAACTATTTCCTTTCCCATATTAGGGAAGTTTTCAACTATAATCTCTTCAAATATTTTCTCAGTCCCTTTCTTTTTCTCTTCTTCTTCTGGAACACCTATAATTCGAATGTTTGTGCGTTTAATGTTGTCCAGAGTTCTCTGAGACTGTCCTCATTTCTTTTCAGTCTTTTTTCTTTATTGTGCTCTGCAGTAGTTATTTCTACTACTTTATCTTCCAGATCACTTATCCGTTCTTCTGCCTCAGTTATTCTGGTATTGATCCCATCTAGAGTATTTTAAATTTCATTTATTGTGTTTTTCATCATTGCTTGTTTCATCTTTAGTTCTTCTCGGTCCTTGTTAAATGATTCTTGTGTTTTCTCTATTCTATTTCCAATATTTTGGATCATCTTTACTATCATTATTCTGAATTCTTTTTCAGGTAGACTGCCTGTTTCCTCTTCATTAGTTAGGTCTGGTGGGTTTTTATCTTTCTCTATCATCTGCTGTGTGTTTTTCTGTCTTCTCATTTTGCTTATCTTACTGTGTTTGGGGTCTGCCTTTTGGAAGGCTGCAGGTTCATAGTTCCTGTTGTTTTTGGTGTCTGTCCCCAGTGTCTAAGGTTGGTTCACTGGGTTGTGTAGGCTTCCTGGTGGAGGGGACTAGTGCCTGTGTTCTGGTGAATGAGGCTGGGTCTTGTCTTTTTGGTGGGCAGGTCCACGTCTGGTGGTGTGTTTTGGGGTGTCTGTGGACTTATTATAATTTTAGGCAGCCTCTCTGCTAATGGGTAGGGTTGTGTTCCTGTCTTGCTAGTTGTTTGGCATAGGGTGTCCAGCACTGTAGCTTGCTGGTCATTGAGTGAAGCTGGGTGCTGCTGTTGAGATGTAGATCTCTGGGAGATTTTCACCATTTGATATTATGTGGAGCTGGGAGGTCTCTTGTGGACCAGTGTCCTGAAGTTGGTTCTCCCACCTCAGAGGCACAGCTCTGACTCCTGGCTGCAGCACCCAGAGCCTTTAATCCAAACGGCTCAAAATAAAAGGGAGATAAAGAAAGAAAGTAAGAAAGAGAGAGAGAGAGAGAGAGAGAGGGAGGGAGGGAGGGAGGGAGGGAGGGAGGGAGGGAGGAAGAAAGTTATTAAAATAAAAATAATTATTAAGAAAAAAAATTTTTTAAAGAAATTAAAATTGGACAGATAGAACCCTAGGACAAATGGTGAAAGCAAAGCTGTACAGACAAAATCTCACACAGAAGCATACACATATACACTCACAAAAAGAGGAAAAGAGGAAAAAATAATAAATCTTGCTCTCAAAGTCCACCTCCTCAATTTGGGATGATTCGTTGTCTATTCATATATTACATGGATGGAGGGTGCATCAAGTTGATTGTGGAGCTTTAATCCGCTGCTTCTGAGGCTGCTGGGAGAGATTCCCCTTTCTCTTCTTTGTTTGCACAGCTCCCGGGGATCACCTTTGGATTTGGCCCCGCCTCTTCATATAGGTTGCCGGAGGGCATCTGTTCTTCGCTCAGACAGGACGGGGTTAACGGGTTTAAAGGAGAAGCTGCTTCGGGGGCTCTGTCTCACTCAGGCCAGGGGGAGGGAGGGGTGCGGATGTGGGGCGAGCCTGCAGCGGCAGAGGCCAGTGTGACGTTGCACCAGCCTGAGGCGCGCCGTGCATTCTCCCGGGGACGTTGTCCCTGGATCCTGGGACCCTGGCAGTGGCGGGCTGCACAGGCTCCCCGGAAGGGAGGTGTGGAGAGTGACCTGTGCTCGCACACAGGCTTCTTGGTGGCAGCAGCAGCAGCCTTAGTGTCTCATGCCCATCTCTGGGGTCCGCTCTGTTAGCTGCGGCTCGTGCCTGTCTCTGGAGCTCCTTTAAGCAGCGCTGTTAACCCCCTCTTCTCGCACACCAGGAAACAGGGAAGAAAAAAGTCTCTTGCCTCTTCGGCAGGCCCAGCCTTTTCCCCGGACTCCCTCCTGGCTAGCCGTGGTGCACTAAGCCCCTTCAGGCTGTGTTTGCACCGCCAACCCCAGTCCTCTCCGTGTGCTCCGACCGAAGCCCGAGCCTCAGCTCACAGCCCCGCCCGCCCCGGCGGGTGAGCAAACAAGCCTCTCGGGCTGGTGAGTGCCGGTCCACACCAGTCCTCTGTGCGGGAATCTCTCCGCTTTGCCCTTCGAACCCCCGTTGCTGTGCTCTCCACCGCAGCTCCGAAGCTTCCTCCCTCCACCTGCCCACAAAGGGGCTTCCTAGTGTGTGGAAACCTTTCCTCCTTCACAGCTCCCTCCCACTGGTGCAAGTCCCGTCCCTATTCTTTTGTCTCTGTTTATTCTTTTTTCTTTTGCCCTACCCAGGTACGTGGGGAGTTTCTTGCCTTTTGGGAGTTCTGATGTCTTCTAACAGTGTTCAGTAGGTGTTCTATAGGAGTTGTTCCACATGTAGATGTATTTCTGGTGTATCTGTGGGGAGCAAGGTGATCTCCGCGTTTTACTCTTCCACCATCTTCCCCGATCTCCTAAAATACTTTCTTAATATACATTTAATATGTGTAACATCTACAGACATATCCCTTCTTTCATTCCTGATATTGGGAGGTTTGTCACTTCTTTCTTTGTTCATGATCAGGAGTTCATCAATCTTACAGATCTTTAGGAAAGAAAAATCTTTTGGATTCATTGATTTTCTCTATGTCCATTTCCTATTCAATTACATTCTTCTCTTATTTCTGTCATTTTCTTCCTTCTACTTACTTTGCATTTGATATACACTATTTTTTTTCATTCACTTCCTCATGGTGGAAACAAATTATGGATTTTTAGACCTTTTTACTCTAATCAAATACAAACATTTAAAGTTGCAAAATTTTCTCTAGGCTCTGCTCTAGCTGTATCTCATGATTTTGATATGTTGTGTTATTGTTTCCAATTTTCAAATTATTTTCTAATTCCACTTGTATCTTGTTATTTGACAATGGACTATTTAGAGTGCATTCTTTTTTTTTCTTCCAGTTTTACTGAACTATAACTGACATAGAGCCCTGTATATGTTTAAGATGTACAGCATAATGATTTGACTTACATACATCATGAACTGATTACACCAGTGAGTTTAGTGAACATCCATCATCTCATATAAATACAAAAGAAAAGAAAGAGAAAAAAAATTTTTTCTTGTGATGAGAACTCTGTGATTTCCTGTCTTAACGCAGAGCAGTGTTGTTTACATTAATCAACATTGTACATTACATCCCCATTACTTATCTTACAACTGGAAAATTGTGCATTGTTTAATCTCCAAATATGTCAGGATTTTTCTGATTCTTTTATCTTACTGATTTTTATTTACCTATGAATTGGAAAACTTACTGTTTGTGATTTAAATCTTCTTGTATTTATGAAGATGTGTTATTGCCCAGAGTGTGGTCTTTTTTCTGTGTGTGAATGTTTTATATGCATCTGAAAAGAATATTCTGATGTTATTGGGTGGAGTGCCCTATAAATGTCAATTATTAGTAGTATTGTTCAAATCTTCTATAAGCTTGATAAGTTTCACTTTAGTTGTACTATCAAATACTAGGAAGAGTATTAAAATATTCACATCTAATTATGGATTTTTCAATTTTTCCTTCAGTTCTTGTTTCAGATGTTTTAAAGTTAATTATGATGTCCATACATACATATTTAGAATAGTTTTGTGTTCAACATGAACTGAGCCTTTATTATTAGGAAATATCCATTTATAGCCCTGGTAATACTACTTGTTTAAAGACCATTTTATCTGAAGTTAATACAGGACCTGGAATTTTTTTTCCATGGAAATGCATATTCCATCATTTTACTTTTAACATCTCTGTATCTTATATTCCAAGTGAGCTCCTTGTAGACAACGTATGATTGGGTCTCATGTCTTTATCTAGGCTATATTCGCTACTTTGTTTTTTTGAGTGTTTAGGACATTTACATGTAATAAAATTATCAACCATTATAATCTTGCTATTTGTTTTTTAAAGCATGGAAGAAAACCTCTAAAACCTTCTATTTGTTATTGTTTTCTTTGTCTAATCTCTTTTTCTTCTTTGTTGAATTTTTAGTTGAATTGAGTTCATAATCAATTATTATTTATCTCTCCTATTGGTGTATTGTTTGTAACCTTTGTTTGAAATTTTTAGTCATTACTCTACAGCAGGGGTTGGTAACTGTGGCCTTGAGATGGCAGTGTGGTTTGAAGATTAAGTTTTAAAGGAACAGAGCCAAACACATTAGTTTACATATTGTCTCTGTAGTTGTCTAAGGATGCTTTTGTGCTACTCTGCCAGAGTTGAGTGGGTAAGACAGAGAATGATTGGCCTGCAAACCTAAAGCACTTACTGTCTAGCCCTTTGAGGGAAAGTTTGCAGACTCCTATCTAAAGGTTTTCAACATGCATCTTTAATTTATTTGGGCTGGCCAGAAACTTTGTTCGGGTTTTTTGATGTTACAGAATATCATCTTCTACTTCCTTGTAGCATCATGTCAATTCAAGTATAATGTAACAAGCTTTCACCTGTACATACCCCACCTGATTCTTTGTGCTGTTTTGTCAAATATCTTCTTTCTATATGTGTTAAAACTTTAGAGTGTACTTTCATTGAAATTAATTTTCTTTAAACAGTAAATACTTCTTTATGGAATTTTAGAAAGTAAGAAAAAATCCTTTTAATTTATCCAAATATTTATTATTTCCAGCATTCTTCATTTATTTTTGCAGATCCAAATTTCCACTTGGTATTATTTTCTATTCCCTTAAAGAGATTCCTGTTTAACTTCTTGTAGTTCAGATCTACTACTAACTCTTTCTCTAAACTTTTGTTTGAATGCAAATGTCTTTATTTCACCTTTATTTTTGAAGGATATATTCTATCAATATAGGATGTTGAAGTAACAAGCCTTTTTTTCAGCACTTTAAAAATATTCCATAATATTCTGACTTGCTTTGCTTCTTGTAAGAAGATTGTGATATTCTTATATTTCTTTCTCTATGTATTATTTCTTTATTCTCTGGCTGTTTTTTCAGTTGTTTTTACACAATTTAATTATGATATACCTTGGTCTGTTTTTCTTTGTTTTAATCTGTTTTGTGGTCAATGAATTGTGGTCTTCTGTTTTCAGCAAATTTGGTAAAAATTGTTAATATTTCTTTATATATATTTTTTCTAACACTCCACTCTGACTCAAATTGCATATACATTTAACTACCTGAGATGGGATTCTTGATAACTTGGGGTTTTTTTCAGTCATTTTACTCTTTGTAATTCAATATGGATATTTTCCACTTATACATTGTCAAGCTCAACTATCTTCTTTTCTTATGTAATGTCTAATCTGCCATTAACTTCATCAAGTACATTTTTCATCTGAGAGATTGTATTTTTCATTCGTAATAGGATTTTAAAAAATGTTCTATGTGCCTTTTCAATACAGTTGACCCTGGAACAACACAGGTTTGAACTTGCACAGGTCCACTTATACTGAGAGTTTTTGCAATTGTAAATACTACACAATCTGTTGTTGGTTGAATGTACAGATGTGGAACCACAGATACAGAACCACAGATGCAGAGGAACTGCATATACTGATGCCTGACTATAAGTTAGTTATATGTGGCTTTTCAACTGCTCTAGAGGGTCAGTGCTCCTAATCCCCAAGTTGTTCAAGGGTCAACTGTATATTAAGTTTTTCTCTAAATCCTGGTGCATGTTTATACTAGTTCTTTGAGAGTTGTTGTTTGCCAGTCCATCAACTCTATCCTCTGTGCATCTGCTTCTGTTGGCTGATTTTTCTTGGTTCTGGGTCACATATCCCTGCTTCCTTTCATACCTAGTAATTTTGATTAAATGCTGAACATTACTATTATAACTTTGAGTGCTTGGATCTTATTGTGTTCTTTTAAGGAATATTGGATATGTTTTTGCAAGAAGCTAATTAACTTGTGGATCAATTCAGTAATTTTAACCATTTTCTTTTAAGCTTTGTTAAGGCAGGTTTAAAGTAGCCTTTTTACTCTAGCCCTCCTACTCAGGAGTGAGCTATCTGGAACCCCTATTGTATAGCCTGGATATTTCATGATGTCTCTCCTCTATAGTTTATTGAAACTCAGTAGCCTTTCATGCCTGGAAAACTCTTGGAATTGTTCAGTTTACATCTCCTGAGAAATACTTTTCCTGGTCTGCTGCATTTCATCCAACATATGTGCAGATAATTCTTTAGTAACAGATTCAAAGGGATTCTTATGCAGAGATGTGGAGGTGTTTCTCAGAGTAACTCCTCTTCACCCATATTCTTCCTTGTAAATTCCAGCTGACTCATGGTCTGTAACTGTTTTATTCAATTGTGCAATACCGAAATGCTCTACTTGGTCTCATCTCCCCATTCTACTGTCTAGAATTTACTTCCAAAAAAGAAAATGCAAGTGTATCATAAATATCACCTCATTTGATTCGATTTTATTTGGGAATTATAGTCTTATGCTGCATGGAATCTAATGCCTGAAAAACTGCTGTTTCATATATAGTGTCCAGTTTTCCAGTTCTTTGTAATGAAAAGGCAGTAACATGGACAGCAGTAGAAATTATACTTCACTGATTTCTATTCATTCCTTTATTATTTTCTTCTTTCCAGACTAAAAATAATGCTCTTATTTTTCTAACCTCTTGAGTAAAAACTAGTTTGATTGTAAACTTGCCTTTTTTTCTAGTTATTGTATTTATAAGAAATTTCCCTTTCATTAATTCTTTTAGCTTAATCTCAAAATTCTATTATTTCATTATCATATTAATTCAAAATATTTTAAAATTTCTCTTTTACTTCTTGCACTCAACTTATTTTATGTTTGTTGTTTAATTTCCACATATTTGGGCATTTTTCTAGTTAACTTTTCATTATTGATTTTGACTTTAAATCCTGTGAACTTAGAGGAAATATTTGAATGAATTCAATCTTTTCTAATTATTTAGACTTGCTTTGGAGCCCAATATGTGGTCTATCTTTGTGAATGCTCCACATACACTTGAAAAAAATATGTATTCTACAGTGTTTGATGTGCATGCGAAAAATGTTAATAATGTCATTTGTTAAGATTCACTGCAAATCTCCCATATTCTGATTATTTTTATCTTCTCATTATCTCAGTAACTAAAACAGTTGTTTAAAAAGCTTTAAACATGGGCTTCCCTGGTGGTGCAGTGGTTGAGAGTCCACCTGCCGATGCAGGGGACATGGGTTCGTGCCCTGGTCCGGGAAGATCCGACGTGCCGTGGAGTGGCTGGGCCCATGAGCCATGGCTGCTGAGCATGCGCATCCGGAGCCTGTGCTCCATAAAGGGAGAGGCCACAACAGTGAGAGGCCTGCGTACCACAAAAAAAAAAAAAAAAAAAAAAAAAAAGCTTTAAACATGACTGTAGATTTGTCTGTTTCTCCTTTCATTCTGTCAATTATTCAGGTATTTTTAAAGTATATCATTGAGCATAAACAATTTAGGATGATTATTTTACTATATTGGTTTGTCTTTTAAAATTTTGTATTGTACTTTTTTAAATTGACATATAGTTGATTTACCATGTTGTATTAATTACTCTTGTACAACAAAGTGATTCAGTTATACATATATATACATTTAAAAAAATATTATCTTCCATTATGGTTTATCATAGGATTTTGAATATAGTTCTCTGTGCTAAACCTTGACCTACAACAGTAGGACCTTGTTGTTTATCCTTTCTATATATAATAGTTTGCATCTGCTAACCCCAACCTCCCACTCCATCCCTCCCCCAGCCCCCTCCCCCTTGGCAACTACAGGTCTGTTCTCTACGTCTGTGAGTCTGTTTCTGTTTCATATGTAGGTTCATTTGTGTAATATTTTAGATTCCACATATGCGTGATATCTTACGGCATTTGTCTTTCTCTTTCTGATTTACTTCACTTAGTATGATAATACATTGTCCATCCATGTTGCTGCAAATGGCATTATTTCTTTTCTTTTTTTTATGGCTGAGTAGTATCCCATTGTATATATGTACCACATCTTCTTTATACATTCCTCTGTCAATGGACATTTACGTTGTTTCCATGTCTTGGCTATTGTCAGTAGTCCTGCTGTAAACATAGGGTTACATGTATCTTTTTGAATTAGAGTTTTGTCTGGATATATGCCCAGGAGTGGGATTGCTGGATCATATGACAAGTCTCTTTAGTTTTCTGAGAAACTGCCGTACTGTTTTCCATAGTGGCTGCACCAGCTTACATTCATATCAACAGTGAAGGAAGGTTCCCTTTTCTCCACACCCTCTGCAGCATTTGTTATTTGTCGACTTTTAATAATGGCCATTCTGACCAGTGTGAGGTGGTACCCCATTGTAGTTGTGATTTGTATTTCTCTAATAATTAGCTATGTTGAGCATATTTTCATGTGCCTATTGGCCATCTATAGTATTTTGTCTTTTTATATACACAAAATTATAGTGAGTGAAAAAAGCTAATGCCAAATGTTATTTATTTATATACTTGAAATGACAAAATTTTAGAAATGGAGGACAGACTAGTGGTTGCTAGAGAAAGTGTGGGGACGGATGGAAGTAGGTGTGACTATAAAAGTGCAACATGAGGGACCCTGGTTGAGATATTGTAATATAATATAGTAATATAGTTTTGCAACCTGTTACCAATGGGGGAACTGAGCAAAGCATATCTGAGATCTCTCTGTATTACTTCATACAATTGCATGTGAACTTATAATTATGTCAAAATAAAAACTTTAATTAAAAACTTCCTCCTAACATTTTAAAATGATAACAGTGACCTCTATATTTAAAAAAATTCTACATTTATATATTTTATTTGCTTTTTCTTTCATCAAGAAGAATTTTTTGAAAATTACGTAATTGTTTTTATACTTATTTTGATTTTTTTGAAGATAGCAATGCACAGTTCTTCCTTTTTGTGGCTTTTTTATATTTAAGAATAGGAATTGTTCTCCCCCAGAATAGGAATTATTCTTCTACTCCCTAGTTCTTAATTCTGTTGCTGGATTAGTATTTAACCTGTTGTGAATTAAAAGTAATATATATGATTACTAGAGATTGGTAGTTGATCATAGGGAACACAGCAATTTATTGATGTTTAACTACCAGTTGTGTAGCTAATAACTTGTGATCTTGAAGTGAAAATTGCTGTTTGTAATATAAAATATAGCTTTATGTTATTTCCTACAGTCTCTCTAATGCAAAAACTAATTAGGTGGTATTTATGCCCTCGGGGAAGAAAAGCAAACAATTGCTTTGATATGTCTCTGTCTTGAGATTTTGCACATTTTACATACATTAGTAGTGTACACTGGTAAGGGTTCATGGAAATCCTTTTCCTCTAATTCTGGGCTCATAATTAGATTACATTTCCAGGATCCCTTGTAGTTAGTTCTTGTCATGTTGTCAAGTCTGCTGAATGGAATGAGGGTAGACAAAAGTCAACTTTATCATTTCAAGGTCTGCCCCACTTTCTCTTGCCCTGGCATGGTGCAGAAGATCAGTGGAGGACACAAAGGCTTTAGTCATTGGCAGGTCCATGGGATGGAAAGAGGCCAAGTTCCTGAGTGACCAGAAGGAAGACTGCCTACGAATTACAAACATCAGCATTAATCACTGAATGAGCTGAAAATTACTTTATTGTTTTATGCTGCTCATATTTTTAGAGGGTTTTTATTAAGCAGTCAGTTTTACACTACTACAATTACATTATATTTTTGTTTAACTTTGTAAGAAACTGATTTTTTTCTCCCTAAGTGGCCAGGTTGCCTTGCTTTTATACCAACAATGTGTGCTGTCTTCAGTTGTTCCATATCCTTGTCAATACTTAGCATTGTCAGTCTTTTCAGTTTTTGCAGTTCTAATGGGTATGTGGTTGCATGTCATCATTCCTTTTAACTTTATATTCTTTATTAAGTAATTATTTTATATTATATATTTTTCATGTGCTTCTTTGCCATCCATATACCTTCTTTTTTGAAGTGTCTATTCATATTTTTTTCCTATTTTATTAGGTTGCTTGAAGTACTATTGAGATGTAAGAGTATGACTAGTATATTTTGAACACAAATACATTAGTAGATACATATTTTTCAATTTTTTCAGGTCTGTGACTTGCATCTTCATCTCTTAGAAGTCTTTTTATTAGAACAAAAGTTGCTAATTTTGATGAGACCCTTATGAATATTTCTTTTATAATTCCAGTATTTGTATCCTATCAAGGACGTTTTTGCCTAACCTAAAATCACTAAGATTTTTTCCTATGTTGCCTTTAAAGGTTTTATAGTTTTAACACTTAAATTCAGGTATATGATCTATATGAATTAGTTTTTGTATGTGGTAGGAGGTTGTGTGTTTGTTGTTTCTTTGCATAGGGAAATCCAAGTGTCCCACCTCCATTGTTGAAAAGATTCTTTCTTGCTCATTGAATTGACATGTGCATCTACTTATAAGTGAAATATTTCTGGACTTTGTATTCAGTTCCATTTATCTATATATTTCTTGCTTATCCTTTTGCCAATATTGCACTGTGCTGATTACTGTAGTTTTATAATATGTTTGAAATTGGGTGACGTAAGTACTCAGCTTTATCTTCCTTTTTAAAATTGCTTTGGGTATTTTATATGTGTGTGTGTGTATATATATATATATATATAAAACAAGTTATCATTTTCCACTTTTAGAACACCTGTTGTGAATTTAATTTAATTGGAACTTCATTGAATCTATAGAACATTTTGGGGAGAAATTACCTTTTAAACATATCAAATCTTCTGAGTAATGAGCATGAGATATGTCTCCATTAATTTAGATCTTTTAAATTTCTCTGAGCAATATTTTATGATTTTCATTGCATTGGTCTTTGGTCTTGGTTTAAATGGTATTGTAAATGGTATTTACTTTAAATTGAATTTCATTTCTATTTTTTTAATTGATAGCTATATAAGAATAATGGGTTTTGTATATTAAAATTGTATCTTGTGTCCTTGGGTAACTCATATTATTTCCAGTAGCTGTTTTGAGGATTCCTTATCATTTTCTACAGAATTGATCATTTCTTCTATAAATAAAGGTAGTTTCTCTCTCTTTTCTTCTATCTATATAATTTCATTCTGTACTGAAATAGTTAGAACTCTTAGCACAATATTGAATGGAAGTAGTGAGAGAGAACATCCTTGCCTTTGTCCTAATTCTGAGGGAAATGTATTTAGTTGCTTTTCCCATTTTAGACTGTTAAAATTTGAAGTCTAGTAGAGTATTAGGTGTAGGTTCTCCATAAATTGCCTTTACCAGTTTTTTATTCTTAGTTTTCTATGAGGATTTTATTCAACATAGTGAATTCTTGTTGAATTTTGTTTCTTTTCAATCTGTTAATAAGATGAATTATATTTATTATTTTTCTGGGGGAGGGTGGAAACTCACTGGTCATAATGTATTTATCCTTTATATACAATTTAACAATATAATTTCATTCAAATAATTTCATGTTTTTAATTTTTTTTATGAAAATGTTTTAAAATTTTTTAAACTTAATAATATTAACATTTAACTTTTGCATGCCTAAAGCATTTTAACAATACACAGAATCAGTAAAAAGAGCAAAACATGGCCAAGTAAAGAGAGGCATACAAAATGTTAAGGATGTGACTACACCTAGATTGGAAATCAAATTTTAAACATTAACAATAATTTCAACAACAATATCAGTAATACACATAATAAACCTTCAAGAAAACACTTAGTCCTTCCCTACAAAGGACACCATGAGAATGAGAGGCACCTTTAGTTCTTCTGAAATAAAAAGTTGTATGTACTTTTATTACTGCATTTTTTTCAATTCCATTGCAAGTGCCAGAGAAGTTTGATTTGTAGTTCATGAGGCAGAACAGTGGGCATAAACTTGGGCCCAATTTATGTAATTACAGGATCTGATTAAAGAATCTGTCTAATCTAGATTTATAGGTGTGGTTTTATAATAAAGCAAATAGCATCTTTAGTTTCTCTTAAAAGATATTTTCCCACATGTAATATCCAGTGTTGGCTTCTGCAAAACCGTCTAAACTGCTATGAAAAATGTTTACATTTATTTTTAGTAAGGAAATGAAAGCATGAGTTACAGCACAGTGCCTTTTGGCATATCTTTAGAATTGCATTTACTTCATTGTACCTACAAATCCCTAAATTTGTATTACATCCTTATGTGATTGCAAACTCGTTGAGGACAGGGAACATGCTTTTTATTTGTCTTTGTATTTCTAGCACCTAGCACATTGAAAATTATTTTATATTAACAAAGTATGTGAAATGAACTAACTTATTCAAGCTGACTGCTTAAGGCCAACAGTAGAGTTTTTATGCAGGGAGATTATTTCTAAATATCCTATGCCAAGTCAAGTAACATTTTAAATGAAAGAAAAACCCTTTCATTATGCTCTTCAGATATTAAATAATCCTTTAAGATAATTTAATGAATTTTTAGAAGAGGAGATTTTAATTTCATGTGAGATAATGTATCTCTGCCTTAAAGTTATTTTGTAACCAAAGCATTAGTTATTTAAATGATTATAAGAGTGTATTTGCAGTTCTTTGCTTGAATGTTTTAATCTGCTGAAATTAATAGGAAATGCAGTATGTGTAATATACATATACACATACATACGAATACTTTTCCAGAATATTCAGAATGCCCACACCACAAGCAGGTAGCTCTCTGGAGACAAGACAGTGCTTTGAGACTGATTAAAATTTTGAGTATTTAATAAAATGCATAAACATCTATAACATTTGTAATGGTCAACGTAATTAATGTTTCTCTTTTTGTACAGATGTAAGTTTAATGTCTAAGCTAGTTTCTCGCCTCATTTGCTTATAGGTAAAGATTTTCATCATTTGAAAAGGAATATCACTTGGTGACTGTGCAGTAAATATCATCTATTTTGGTACTCAGCTTTTATTTCAAAATGTTACATTTTCTGTTTTGATCTTAGAGACCATAGAAAATATCTCATAATGTTTTAGAGCCTACAAATAAGAAATATCTATCTTTTGTAACAATGGAAATCCATGGAAAGTGTTTCATTGACTGTTCATTTGTTTGTTGTTAAAGATTGTCAATGAAAGGCTCAAAGTGCTTCTTAAGGAATACAGGGGTACAATTGCTTAGAGGTTAGACCATCCAAGTTTGGCTGGAAGTGTTTTCACTTTAGGAAGTAAAACCTTTTCCTACCTTGGAGGCCATCAATGGGAGTGAGATAAATTAGGAAGTGAGCTAACACTAGTTTGAACATCACAGCAGTTTGCCAAGAGACCTGGATGTCTTTGCTCATTTTTATATGTGGCCATGGCTGGATTCACAGCTTAACTAGTGTGCAGCACCATGAAACAGAGCACTCAACAATCCAACCAAGGAAGATAATGTCAGGAAAGGAAGAAGGAAAGACATTGGGAACCCATAAAAATCAGTGAGAGTTATGCAATTTTAAACTATGCTCTGGATTGTTTTCTAATTGGTATTGCTTCCAGGTTAAAAATGAAAACCTTAAAGTAACCAGGGAGCCAATTAGTGGCAGATAAGTTAGTCTGAATTTTATATAAGGTAGTTAGTTGTCATTATGTGCAGCCCAGAAGTTGTATAGTATTCTACATTATATTTCTCAGTGTCCTTAGTTACTATTTCATGAGATTCTCTGTATTAAAACTCATTTATTTCATGTACAAAAGCAGAAATCTGTACAAGGTCATGTAGAAAACCGAAAAATATTTTCATCTTAAGTATTTTGGACTCATTATCACTTCCTAGAGTCACAGAACATAATGTAAACATCATTTATTTTGTACTCAGTAAGCTTTTATTTCAAATGTTACATTTTTCTATTTTGATCTCAGAGACCATAGACAATGTCTCATAGCATTTTAGAGGCTAGGGATTGACAAATAAGAAATTTCTATCTTTTGTAGATAGAAATCCATGGAAAATCCATGGAAAATACTTTACTGACTTAATTTCACAACTTAATAATATCTTCTATAACAACTTCATTATTTTACAAATGAGAAAAAAAAGACACAAATGTTACAGATAAGCTAGGTTTTTTTCCCTTCGGTTGAGCATTTTTCCTCCCTTCTACTTTTTCTCCTTTTCTCCTTATTCAATATTTATTTTATAGGCAGGTTTTTTAACTATTATTTATCACAATAATCTTATTTTTTCTTAAATAGTGTCTTAGATTATTGATTTTTCTCTCTGCATTTTGTGTGTGTCTGTTCAGGAAATAACCATTCCTTAGTTTTCCTAAGAATGCCTTTCGGGGACAGCAGCCCAGTGAGAGATGACTATAGCATGTCAACCAATGGAAATTATTGTGGTTTATCAATGCAAAACTGCTTTTTTAATTTCATTCAGATTGAAATGTTCTTATTTATATCTGCATAATTCTCTAATTTTCCACACAGATCTAATTGCAACCCCAGATACATTTTGATCAAATATCAATTTATATTTAGCCTGAGGAAACAAAACACTCAAACTCTATAAATCACAAGAGTGCTCGTATGCCATATGTTTTAGGAATGGTATTGGCAAATGACAATTATAAATTCAAATCTCCATTAATAAACTTCAATATCAGTCTATGAATAATGCAAAATCACATTTCCATTCTAAGCAAACAAATGCTCTTCCCTTCTAGAAACATTTATTTATTTAAAGATTTTTATCATATCCCAATTTTAGATTTTTTTTCCCTGAGAGTCATACCATAAATTTTTAAACCTTCAGTGGAATAGACAATTGTCTAGAAAAACTGTGGGGAAAGAGAAGTATATCACTTACTCATTAAATAAATTGAATCAATATTTAAAATTACTCAACAATATAACTCAAAATATTAACTTGTCCCCACATATTTTATGGGCTAAGTCTTCCAATTAAAGGGATAGAAATAGATGAAAGAGGATCAATAAAATATTTACTTCATGAAATTATTATCTTGACATCAAAATTAGGTAAGAAAAGTGCTAAAGAATATACTTAGGGCATCCCTGGTGGCACAGTGGTTAAGAATCCGCCTACCAATGCAGGGGACATGGGTTTGAGCCCTGGGCTGGGAAGATCCCACATGCCGTGGAGCAACTAGGCTGTGCGCCACAACTACTGAGCCTGTGCTCTAAAGCCCATGAGCCTCAACTACTGAAGCCTGTGCACCTAGAGCCCGTGCTCCGCAACAAGAGAAGCCACCACAATGAGAAGCCTGCGAACCACAACAAAGAGTGGCCACCGCTCGCCACAAGTACAAAACCCTGCAAGCAGCAGCGAAGACCCAACATAGCCTAAATAAATAAATAAATTTATTTATTAAAAAATAAAAGAATATATTTAAAGGGCAATCTCCCTCTTGAATGTAGGTGCAGATATCCTAAGCAAAATGTCAGTAAACCAAATGCAACAAAATTATAGGAAAAAAAAACTTAGAACACTTGGAACACACACATACACACGTCTAATATACTGAAACTGGAGTGTGTGGTAAAACCACTTTGGAAAAACATGTCTAAGAAAATTTATAGCAACAATATTAAAACTTACCAAAACTTTAAACAAAATATGAATTAATAGTAATATGAATAATAATCGTAATATATTCAAACATAAAGACTATATGACAGTGGAAAAATAATGAACTTACTCGATGAGTAAACGTGTGAATATCAAAGAAAAAGAGTGAAACAAATGACACAAAAAAGTCCATGCCAGGCACTTCCCTGGTAGTCCAGTGGTTAAGACTTCACCTTCCAGGAACTTCCCTCGTGGTCCAGTGGGTAAGACTCTGCTCTCCCAGTGCACGGGGCCCAGGTGGATCCCTGGTCAGGGAACTGGATCCTGCACGCATGCCACAACTAAAAAAAAATCAGATCCCACGTGCCGCAGCTAAGACCCAGTGCAGCCTAAATAAATTAGTTAATTAAAAAAAAAAAGTCTTCGCCTTCCAGTGCAGGGTGTGCATGTTCAATCCCTGGGCGGGGAATTCAGATCTCACATGCCTCATGGCCAAAAAACCAAAACATTAAAAAAAGAAGCAATATTGTAACAACTTCAATAAAGACTTTTTTAAAAAATGACAAATTCTGACTAATTAGAAAAAAAGAGTGCATGCTGTATAACTTACATTATAAAATGTTCAAAAACAGGTAAAACTAAACTATGCTTCAAAAAGAATAGTGGTTACTTTGTGGAGGTGATGACTAGGATGGGCCACTCAAGAGGTATCTGGAGTGCTAGCTGGTTTCTGTATCTTGATCTGTGAGTTGGTCACACAGACGGGCAAAGTTTCATGGAACAGTACACTTAAGATATGCACACCTCACAATTAGTATGTAGTATGTTGCACTTCAATAAAAACCTTTAAAGAAAAGAGAAAGAAAAATAAAGAAGAAAATATAGGGCTTCCCTGGTGGCGCAGTGGTTGGGAGCCTACCTGCCGATGCAGGGGACACGGGTTCGTGCCCCGGTCCGGGAAGATCCCACATGCCGCGGAGCGGCTGGGCCCCATGAGCCATGGCCACTAATCCTGCGCGTCCGGAGCCTGTGCTCCGCAACAGGAGAGGCCACAACAGTGAGAGGCCCGTGTACCGCAAAAAATATATATATATATAAAAATAAGTATATAAAACAAATGACAGGCTGAAAGAAAATGTAGTATATTCATGTATCCAGATTATATTATTGTAAAAAAAATATGCAAACTAGCACACAATAAAAGCTCTCTCACATCGAATGGAAAATGGACAGTTTATATAAAAAGGGATTACACAGACAATACTTAATGATTTGTGGATAAAAGTTGCTTAACCACTAGAATCAGAAAAGTGCAAATTTAAAAGGGACACATCCATCAGATTATTAAAATTAAGCCCAAGCTAAGTCTGGCAATAGCACATGACCAGAGTGTAAATTGGTATTGCTTTGAAGAAAATTTAGCAGTATCTTATAAAATTGCAAATGTACATGCCCCATGGCCCAGCAATTCCATTTCTGTATCTAGAGGCATACTCAGAATAATATTCAAGAGAATATTTATAAGGATATTTGCTGGAGCATTATTCATATCAGAAAAAATCAGAGATATATTAAGTATCAATTTTCTAAATGTATAAATACGACATTTTTTCCCAAGTGCAATGTTATACAACAATAAAAGAATTTTACTATATCCATGTGTATAATTTGGGATGCATTTCCAAAATTAATTGTGAATGAATAAGATAAAAGCCAAATGAGAACACACTTATGTAATTTTTTACATATTAATGTAAATTTAAACACACATCAACCCATACAGAATAAAATTATATATTTTCATAGATATCCATCAATATGAAAATATATTTGCAGAATATTTGAACAGCATACATTGAAAGTATGTCAAGCTGCATGTTGATGCATGTGCATGTCAATGGAAGGCTAGAGAATAGGACTGGGGGTATTAGATGCAGGCAGAAAAACGAAAATAATGTAGAATTAGACAGTAAAACAATGACATGGGAGACTTCCAGTCTGTCAAGGTTGAAGGAGCCCCATTCCTCCCAGGTCCTCCCTTTTCTTACTAAAAAACCTTTAGTTTTTACAGTGTAAATAGCACAACAAGCATAAGAACACTCTGACAGGTATAAGGAAGAAAGTGGACCACCTAGGCAAGCTTGAGACTTTTCGTGTTGAATTTCTGATAGGACCTTGCTGGATTTTCTTAATGGCTCCCATGTATCCCAGACAGGGTTTTGCAGTAGTCTCCAACATTAAACCATCAAAGAGGCATAGACAAAGACAATTCCAAGAAAAATCTGTCTTCCCCTGCCAACAGCCCTAACAACATAAAATCTTTTTGGCAACACCGGCCTAATTCCAGCCAACACCAATAGAAAAACTGCATCACCTCCCCTGAGGTTTCAGTGAGCCAAGTGGGGAGTTGATCTTCCAACCAAGTGATGTTCCAATTTCCCTGACTGGTGGACTCTGTAGGACCCAGTAGATAGCTGATCTTGCTTCCCTCACCCTGTCAGAAGCAGGCGGTGCTGTGATCCTCCACTCCTACGCAGTAATGGCGAAACTTAACAAGGTAGTGTCTACAAAGTTTCACCTCCCCCTATACGCGCGCGCACACACACACACACACACACACACACAGGGTATCAGTGGAGCTTGGGGAGCTGAGCCTTTTTACTCACATAACATCAGAGAATCTGAACGAGGTGGTGCAGGTCAGAGGTATTAAGCACATCACTTTCCCCTCTCCGTAGTGTCGGAAAGGCTTATTATGAGGCTGAACCTCCACACCCACCTGGCAGGAACAAGACTGAACAAGGCAGTGTGAAGTATGGTTGTACCCTCCCCTGGTTTCAGTGAGACCTTTCCACCCGCACCTGGCATCAGTGAGACAGGGCGAGTGGGCCTTCCTCTTCCCCACTCCCTTCCCCTGGTGTCATGGCGGGGGGTGGTAGGGGACAGCAGGGAGGTGGGGAGCTGATTGCCTATTCCACTCAGCAGAATTTGTCAGCCCTCCATTTTCCCACCCCCTTTGTTGCAGGACAGCCTGATAAGGCAGTGAAAGTGGGTACCTACTTTAACCAGGAAGGTGTCAGTGGGGGCAAGGGGCAGCTAAACTTCCACCCCACCTGTCTGCAATGAGGCAGCATAAGTCAGTGTCCTGCTTTGCTGGGGTGGTGTTTCCAGGTCCAGCAGGAAGCTAAACATACACACCTGCAAGGCCCTCACCTACACGTAATCATAAAAGAAGATTAAATAGGATCCTGGGTCTCCTAATAGAATATCCAAAATGTCCAGGATAGAATAAAACAAATCACTCTTCATATCATCAACCAAAAAAATATATCAATAAGAATAAGAAAAGACAATGTCAAAATCCACGTTAAGGAGATGTTAGAATTAACTGACAAGAATTTTAAAGTAGTCATCACAAAAATGCTTCAACAAGCAATTGTGGATTCTTTTGAAAAAAATAGAAACTTCTGGGAATGAAACAAATTTAAAAAAGAACTCAATGCAAATTATGGAATTGAAAAATACGATAACCAAAATAAAAATCTGTTTGATCAATAGCTCGGTGGAGATGGCATATGATAGGACCAGTGAAATTGACAACAGCTCAGTGGAACTTAGCCAATATGAAGAGAAAAAAATGAAATAAAAAAAAAGTTTTAGGGCCTCTGGGGTAATAATAAAAGAGCTAATGTTTGTGTCATCAGAGTCTCAGAAGGAGAGGAGAGGGAAAGTGGGATTAAAACATATTTGAAGGGCTTCCCTGGTGGCGCAGTGGTTGAGAGTCCGCCTGCCGATGCAGGGGACACGGGTTCGTGCCCCGGTCCGGGAGGATCCCACGTGCCGCGGAGCGGCTGGGCCCGTGAGCCATGGCCGCTGGGCCTGCGCGTCCGGAGCCTGTGCTCCGCAGCGGGAGGGGCCGCAGCAGTGAGGGGCCCGCGTACCGCAAAAAAAAAAAAAAAAAAAATATTTGAAGACATGATGGTTAAAAACTTCCCAAACTTGGTCAAAACCAAATTTAATCTAAACTCATACTTCACACAAAAATTAACTTAAAATGGATCATAGATTTATGTAGAAACTGTAACCATTTTTTACAAAGAAATGATAAAAGAGTCAGGATATAGGTTTAGGCAAAAGGTCTTACATTTGGCACCAAAAACTATCCCTGAAGAGAAAAACTGTTGTTTGACCTTATTAAGTTAAAAACTAGTCTGTGAAAGCCCACGTGACAAGAAGGAAACGTCAAGTAACAGAGTGAGAGAAAGTATTCACAAACCAAATATCCAGCAAAGCACTTATATATAGAATATATAAAGAACTTCAAATTCTGTAGGAAAACAAAAATCAATTACAAAATAGTCAAGGGCTTCCCTGGTGGCGCAGTGGTTGAGAGTCTGCCTGCTAATGCAGGGGACACGGGTTTGAGCCCTGGTCTGGGAGGATCCCACATGCCGTGGAGTGGCTAGGCCCGTGAGCTACAACTACTGAGCCTGCACATCTGGAGCCTGTGCTCCACAACAAGAGAGGCCGTGATAGTGAGAGGCCCGCGCACTGCGATGAAGAGTGGCCCCCGCTTGCCACAACTAGAGATAGCCCTCACACAGAAATGAAGACCCAACACAGCAAAAATAATTAATTAATAAATTCCTACCCCCAAAATCTTCTTAAAAAAGAAAAAGACTTGGAAGAAATCTTAAAAAAAAGAATAAGAAAATAGTGAAAAGACATGAGGAGGCATTTCACACACACACACACACACACACACACACACAACACACACAAAAGAGTGACCACACCAAATCCTGGCAAGATTGAGGAGAAACTGGATCACACAGTCATTGATGTTGAGATGGAAAAATGGTACAGTCACTATGGAAAACTGTTCAGCAGTTTCTTGAAAAACCAAACTAACCATATGACCTAGCAGTTGTACTCTTGAGCATTTATCCCAGAAGAAACATTTATGCTCACATAGAAACCTGTAAACAAATGTTCACAGAAATTTTTTTTAAATTGAAGTACAGTTGATTTACAGTGTTGTATTAGTTTCAAGTGTACAGCAAAGTGATTCAGTTATATATATATATATACACACATATACATATATATATATACACATATATACATATATATATATATAATCTCTATTCTTTTTCAGATTCTTTTCCTGTATAGGTTATTACAAAATAGTATAGTTCTTTTGCTATAGAGCAGGTCCTTGTTGGTTATCTATTTTATATATAGTAGTGTATATATGTTAATCGCAAACTCCTAATTTCATAATGGCCCCAAACCGAAAACAACCTTCAATTGGTTAAATAAATGTGGTGCACCCATTCCATGCAACACTACTAATACGTTCAATGGAGGTGGGAGTGGCTATAAAAGAGCAAGATGAGGGATGCTCTTAGTGATGGAATTGTTCTGTACCTTGACTGTATTAATGACAATATTCTAGCTGTGATATTGTGCTATAGTTTTATGAGACATTACCCTTGGGGAAACTGGATAAAAAGTACATGTGCTCTATGAGTATTATTTCTTAAAAGTCCATGTGAATCTATAATTTTCTTAAAAACAAAATTCAATTAAAATATATAGCTTTGTGTTCACAACTGTGATAGCCTGCCATGAATGGAGGTTTAAGGTCAATTAAATTCTATGCATTTAATTTTAAAAGAGGAATAATGGATAGGGACAGGACTCCTTTTCTATTTGAACTAGCTCCAGTTCAAATATATATGTGTGGGCTCCACCCCAGCCTCCAGACGTTCAAGTCATGTTTTCTGAGGATCTCTAGAGCTGCCATGTTGAGAACAGCTTGAAGGGACCAACAGCAGAAGCTGGGAGAGACAGGAGGCTACTGCAATAATCCAGCTAGAGGTGATGGTGGCTTGGACCAGAAGGGGGTCGGATTCTGGATGTATTCGGAAGGCAGAGTCGGCTGCATTTACTGATTGGATAAGTGTGACAGCCAGGAGTCAGTGCTGTGTCTCTGAGGTGGGAGAGCCAACTTCAAGACACTGGTCCACAAGAGACCTCCCAGCTCCACATAATATCAAATGGCGAAAATCTCCCAGAGATCTCCATCTCAACACCAGCACCCAGCTTCACTCAACGACCAGCAAGCTACAGTGCTGGACACCCTATGCCAAACAACTAGCAAAACAGGAACACAACCCCACCCATTAGCAGAGAGGCTGCCTAAAATTATAATAAGTCCACAGACACCCCAAAACACACCACCAGACGTGGACCTGCCCACCAAAAAGACAAGATCCAGCCTCATTCACCAGAACACAGGCACTAGTCCCCTCCACCAGGAAGCCTACACAACCCACTGAACAAACTTTAGCCACTGGGGACAGACACCAAAAACAACAGAAACTATGAACCTGCAGCCTGCAAAAAGGAGACCCCAAATACAATAAGATAAGCAAAATGAGAAGACAGAAAAACACACCGCAGATGAAGGAGCAAGATAAAAACCCACCAGACCTAACTAATGAAGAGGAAACAGGCAGTATACCTGGAAAAGAATTCAGAATAATGATAGTAAAGATGATCCAAAATCTTGGAAGTAGAATAGAGAAAACGCTAAAGACACAGACCTACTAGAGAATGGACTTGAGGATATGGGGACAGGTAAGCGTAAGCCGTTACAAAGTGAGAGAGTGGCATGTACATATATACAATACCAAACGTAAAATAGATAGCTAGTAGGAAGCAGCCGCATAGCACAGGGAGACTAGCTTCGTGCTTTGTGACCACCTAGAGGGGTGGGATAGGGAGGGTGCTAGGGAGGGAGACGCAGGAGGGAAGAGATATGGGAACATATGTATATGTGTAACTGATTCACTTTGTTATAAAGCAGAAAGTAACACACCATTGTAAAGCAATTATACTCCAATAAAGATTAAAAAAAAAAAGAACAACAACAAAAATATATATGTGTGTGTGTGTATATATATGTTTATATGTTTTATATTTATGTTTATATAAGTGTATATGTGTGTATATATATAAATATATGTGTGTATATACATATATATGTTTATATTAGAAACATAAAATCATCTTCCAGTCTTTTACATTTCAGAACCTAAGGTCAGCATCTTTTTCCCATTGGAAACAAAAAGCGAAAAGCAACAAGGCCATAAAACAAATAGTAACAACAGCAAAAAAGAACAGGGGCTGCATGAGTCTGCAAACCAAAATCTGGTTTTCTTATAAATAGTTAGGATTTGTTTCCCAGACTTGGATACATTCCTTTTCATCCTAAGGCTAATCACAACCTCACCTAGCACTAGGCTCACCACATGATCCCAGTTGATTGTGTGTGTCTGTTAACAAATTGGTCATATGGACCCTAACTTGGGCCCTAGCTCAGCCAATGCCCCCTGCCTTAGTGGGGAAGGTTCTTTTCCTGTTTGGATTCACATAGCCAATAACAAAACAAATGCAGAGACTGAAACAGCACAAACTTTATTCAATGGCCAGACAATGCACAGGCAGGAACTTAGTTCGCAAATCAACTTCTTGTTGGGAGGCAATCAAGGCAAGATTTTAAAGGCAAGGTTACTGAGGGGGAGGCATATGTATAGGTTTTCTGGGAAAAGGCAGTGTTTTTCCTGGCACTGGGGTGCCACCTCTTTTCTGCCCTTGTATGGTCCTTTGGCATCTGGGTTCAAAGCAGGTCAAACCATCATGGCGTGGATGGGCAGAGAGCTTACTATTATAATGAGATGATAATGAGCTGTAGAGCAACCTTCGTTCCACTTTTGGAGCTAGACCAGCTTGTACCAGTTTTCTTGTGGTTAGACTCCCTCTTCCTGTGATGTAAACACAGCTAGAGGATATGGTTAGTTTCAGTTTACCTGGAGGGAGGGGCAGATGTATGATTCTTGGCTATCAGCCATGGTAATACTTCTTTAGGTTAAGGACACCGGTTTCTTCTTCTTTGTATTTCCACTTGAACGAAAACTCAAACTGAAACTCAAGTTCCAACTGAAACGCAAATAAAAATATATTGAAAATGAAACAAAGATTATAGGAATTAATTCACTATAAATTATTGTAATGGCCACGAAATGCATAATATGCAATAGCCATTAGATTTCTTTTTGCAGAAAAATCTACATGGAACTTACATCAGAATGATAATAAATGTGTTTATTTAAAATGAAAAATAATAACTGGGGTGTCTTAAATATATAAGAAAATCACATTTTCTTTCAGAAGATTATAGGTTTTTACCTGTAGCTCATACACAGACTTCAATGACCCTCTAATCTTCTGAAAAATATTTTGTGAATATGTACATAATTGTATATTTTTCTGGGAGATGTTAGTTTTGGTTATGTAATACAGGTCTTCATGCTGCCCCAAAAGTTGAGAATTACTGTAGAGACAGACTTATACAAAAACCAATAATATTTCAGTGTTTTCTATGAGTGTGGAAATGGATCAAGAATTAGGTGTAAATACACTGTAATACAGTTGCACAGTATAATAATAGTCCAAGATTTCGAGAGTTTGCTATTTCTGTGCTGAGGCAAGCATTAATTAATATGAGTGTTCCTAGAATTTCTCTCTATCTGCTTTCCCTTTGAGCTGTTTTCTCCTCCCTTTCTTAAATTTCCTGTGCTTGGTATGCTTGCTGTGTCAGACTCCCTGGTGGCTATTGGAATGAGAACTGGAAAGAAACGGAGATAGGAGAAATAAAATGGGGATTTAGAGTTGAGGCCAGACGGTTATTCTTCAGTACATTTTAAAAAAGAGCAAAAGGTCACATGATCCCGTGCACACTTTGTTTTACTGATTTCTCATTTGGGGAGGTGGAAACTAATTCACTGTCATTTCCAAAACAAGAATAAAAAGCTAACAGGTTTGTTCACATTTTAACTTTAATCACTGATCACTAATAAGTACAGATAAGTGCCTCATTTATAATGAGCCTTACAGCAGCAACACAGTAAATGGTGAAATATTTTCAAAATTTCTAAGCAGTTACCTCTTTTATCAAAGATTTTACATACTGATAAATAGGACACCATATACACAATATATTCAATAACATGTGCCTGATGCATAGTATGTATGGAATATCAAATATGTAGATATTTGATAAGTACATGAATATTTTACACGCTGTAATTACATACTGTATAGTATATTTCAAAATATTTTTATGGTTAAAACATTTTAAAATATACAATAGGGTATGTAATTATAGCATGTAATTTAAAAATAAAATTATATATATTATTTATTATATACTAAATATATATAAAAATATAATAGATTTTTAAATAAACCATAGCAGCAGTAAAGAATTAAAAGAATTTGTAGGGGTTTCCCTGGTGGCGCAGTCGTTGAGAGTCCACCTGCTGATGCAGGGGACGCGGGTTCGTGCCCCAGTCCGGGAAGATCCCACATGCCGCGGAGCGGCTAGGCCCGTGAGCCATGGCCGCTGAGCCTGCGCGTCCGGAGCCTGTGCTCTGCAACGGGAGAGGCCACAACAGTGAGAGGCCCGCGTACTGAAAAAAAAAAAAAAAAAAAAATTTGTAAGTTGGAACTTCCTCCTCATTTTTCTACTTGGAGTCACAATGTCTTTTTATGCTGAGGTCTACAAGAAGTCATCAAAAATATTACAGTTGTTTCTACCATTCAAAGATTTCATTTTCTTTTCTTTTTTGTTTTTGATATGGTGTTGGTATGGAAAGGAGGAATAGGAACAGGACTTTTAAGAAGGTACTGCAAACAGACATTTCAACTACCACCTGTGGGATGGTCTGGGAGCAGCTAACTATGCCTTATCATATGAACCCTGTTACTTAATTCAATGTAGTGAATCAGACTTGCCAAATTAAGTATCCTATGATTTGCTCTTCCAGTCAATCCCCTGATGACTCATCTTGTTTTCAGAGTTGTAGTTACAGTTTCCGACAGATTAATGGCAGCCATGCCTTTGCCACCTTGGCTGCTCTTTGAAACTCTTTATTTCCATTGACTTGTTCAAAACATTTTCTTGCCTACATCTGTCATGCTTCCAAGAAAAGTAAGTAAGCAAAATTTTTAATAATTTAAGGCTTTTAAAAGCTCTTATTTTAGAATATGTGCAAATAATAAGAGGAAAAATTACTACTTCCCTCCATTTATATCTAATATAGAAGTACAAGCCACTTTTATGAGAGAAGGAAAAGAATTAAGCTACTCAAATCATTTTATCAAAGCCAAATTTGGTAACAGAAACAAAAAGGGACAATTACTATTGTTATTAATTACATATTTAATGTTTGCTTATGATAAAATAATAAGTAATACAAAAGAACAAAATATGCAGTTAATAATGTACTTTTTCTTCAAATATCCAGAAACCTTCAGTGTTAAATTTTTCTTATGTAAGGTACATGGAATTTTATAAGCACATACATAAAAATAGATATTTAATATAAATATGGTGTTTATGTTTTGAATATCGTGATATAACCTGCCTAATCTCTGTGCAATATATCTTTATAAAATTTCACGATATTTGTTTATATTTTATCCTAATTTGGAAAAAAAAATTTCAGTATTAAGATATACCTAGATAGTTTCCAGTATTTTTATTACTGAAGGCATAGTCAAAATGAATATATTGGTATAATAACAGATGGCTTTTAATATGTGTATTAACCAAATCAAAGAAAATTTATATTTAAGATCTATAAAATTTGTATTTGAGAATTAATGTAGAAATATATTTGTTTATTATTTAATATATTTTATTATTAGAAAAATAATTCAAGCTTAGCTTATATTAACAATGCCAAACAAAACTAAAAAAACAAATGTATTCTGGAAAAAATAATCTCTCTAGTGCTGATGTCTACCAGTCCCTCTCTTTTAATAGAAACAAAATTTAGCGGTAATTTCTACATTCCACAAAAAATTTCCATTAATTCACTACATTAAAATTTTTGGATCAATTATGGTCACATTTACATATTTACAATATTTAGACTTCTTATTATTAAGATTTTTTCTTCTCATAGGAACTCTTTATTGTTACTTTTGTTGTTGTTGTGTGATGCTTGTAAATAGAATAATTAATTTCACTGTATTTAAAAATTGGTATCCAAAAATTGGTATCCAAAAATTGATCACATGTAGCTATCCAGCACCACTTATTGAAGAGACTGTCTTTTCTCCACTGTATATTGTTGCCTCCTTTGCTGTAGATTAATTGGCCATAAGTGCATGGATTTATTTCTGGACTTTCTCTCCTGTTCCATTGATCTATGTTTCTGTTTTTGTGCCCATACCATACTTTTTTTGATTACTGTAGCTTTGTAGTACAGTCTGAAGTCAGGGAGTATGTAGTACAGTCTGAAGTCAGGGAGTATGATTCCTCCAGCTCCATTCTTCTTTCTCAAGATTGTTTTAGCTATTTGGGGTCTTTTGTGTTTCCATACAAATTTAAACATTTTTTGTTCCACTTCTGTGAAAAATGCCATTGGTCATTTACTAGGGATTGCATTGAGTCTGTAGATTGTCTTGCGTAGTATGGTCATTTTAACGACATTGATTCTTCCAATCCAAGAACACAGTATAACTTTCCATCTGTTTGCATTGTCTTCAATTTCTTTCATTAGAATCTTACAGTTTTCAGAGTACAGGCCTTTTGCCTCCTTAGGTAGGTTTATTCCTAGGTATTTTATTCTTTTTGATGCAATGGTGAATGGGATTGTTTCCTTAACTTCTCTTTCTGATATTTTGTTGTTAGTATATAGAAATGCAACAGATTTCTGTATATTAACTTTGTATTCTGCAACTACCGAATTCCTTGATGAGCGCTAGTAGTTTTCTGCAGTTTCTTTGGGATTTTCATTGTATAGTATCATGTCATCTGCAAACAGTGACAGTGTTACTTCTTCCTTTCCAATTTGGATTTCTTTTATTTCTTTTTCTTCTCTGATTCCTGTGCCTAGGACTTCCAAAATAGATTGAATAAAAGTGGCGAGAGTAGGCATTCTCTAACATCATCCACAAAAATAAACTGAAAATGAATTAAAGATCTAAATGTCAGACTGGATACTATAAAATTACTAGAGGAGAACATAGAACACCATTTGACATAAATTTCAGCAATATTTTTTTGGATCTGTCTCCTAGACTAAAGGAAACAAGAGCAAAAATAAATGGGACCTAAGTAAACTTAAATGCTTTTGCACAGCAAAGGAAACTATGAACATAATGAAAATACAAACTATGGGAGAAAAATCTTTGCAATGATGCAACTGACAAAGGATCAATTTCCAAAATATACAAACATCTCATACAGCTCAATATGAAAAAACCCTGAAACATTGTAAATCAATTACTCTTCAGTTTTTAAAAATTGAAAACCTAAACTGGCCAAGGTATCTTTCATTGTTTGTTTTTTGCTTGCTTTTAATGTTGTTTTATCTACCTCCTTGCAGTTATTAAACATTATTCTACAGTTACGAACATGGGTGGTAGGTAAATTTTCACTTTTAGGTGGGCCTGTGAGTTTTGGTCACTTTCTAGAATCGATGTGGGTCTTCGTGGTGTCTTTCAGGGAGCTGAGAAATGTTGCATCAGGGATGTTTGGCCTGATATTATTAAGAACTAAAACACAGTACTTCTTTCAAAGTAGCATGTATATCGACTAATTCTTATTAAATTAATCACCATTTAATTGTTAAAATAAATTAATTCTTATTAAAATAATTCTTATAAAGAATATAATTATATCAGATATTTGGTATATTTTCTATAGATTAGACAAGTACCACTTAACTGAATTGTTAATTCATTTATTCCATTATATCATTGTTATCAATAATTAAGTTCCTTGTAATTTAAATGTATCATGTTAAGATTGTTTTATTATATTATCTTGCTTTTTCAATGTGCATCCTTAACTTGGTTATTCCTCACTGTGTTTCTAATTTCTTTTCATCTCTTTTTATTAGTTTGTTGAGTTCCCTAGTGTTTGCAAACTTTTGCCTCTGGGTATAATTGGCTATCATAATTAACATATTGTTTATTCTCTTTGCAGCAAGTTCTGTAGACCTAGGTCTACAGAGTATTTTGTTGATTCTCAGAGGAAAATTTTAAACTTCATCGTTCAAAAAAATAGCTACTGAATTATTTACATAAAAAAGCATTTGTTTATTTCTAATGGAAATGTGTTTTTGATTTACACTTTTCTGAGTGTTACAAAGCATGGTGGATTCTTAAGATACTGCTTTAACTGATGTTCATATTTTTATCTCCCTATTGTCTGACTACATAACTGAACTGTACAGGTGACTATGAAGAGCTTTCCTACTCTGGGGTATGGTACATTGGCACACAGCTTTCAAACCGCCCCCTACTGTAATGTTTTTGTATTGCAGAATACATTTCTCAGACGTTTGCTCAACATGATGCTTGTGAAATCCATCTTTGTGTTCAGCAGTAGTTTGTTCACTTTCATTGCTCTGTAGTATCCCATCATCCACTTAAATTATTTATCTTTTCTATTGTAGGTAGACAGTTGAGCTTTTTCTAGGTTTTGCCAATTACAAATAATATTACTATATACATCCTTGTTCATGTATGTTAGATCAAATATGTTTGCATATCCATTGGATACATGCCTAAGATAAAATTTTTAAATATTTTACTATTCACATAACTAAATTAAATAGAAATGTAAAGCATTTTCCCAAAATGTATTACTTTGCACTTCTACTCATGTGAAAAATTGCCAGTTGTTCCACCTCCACCCCAACGTGTGACATGGTAGGTAATTTTAATGTCCGCCTATTTTGGAAGTGTGTAATAGCATCTCCTTGAGTCATTTTCATTTGTCTGATAACTCATGAGATTGAGAAAACAGATATCATCTTGTACAGAGCGGCTGTTAAGGCCTTTATCCATTTTTATATTGAGTAGCCTGTGCTTTTCTTATTGATTTGTCATCAAACTCAACTTAAGGGCCAGATATAGCCAGATGCCTAGTTTTGTGTGTGTGTGTGTGTGTCCCATGAGCTAAAAACGGTTTTTACATTTTTAAATGGTTACATTTTAAATGGCTGTATAAGAGCCTGTGTAATACCCACAGATGGAAATGGTCTCAAAGCATAAAATATTTGCTATCTTAAAAATCTGCCAGTCTTGAATATGGAAGATGGTATTATCCCAAAGTTAAATTTTATTTTTTCCACATAGTTACCCAAATGACCCAGCAATATTTATTGAAAGTACTATCATTTCCCTATTGCTTTTCACTGTCATGCTGTCAAAAATAAAATCTAGTGTCTATATATGCACAGCTGTGTTACTGAATTCTCTATTAAGTTCCATAGTTTGATTTGTCTATATCTGTACCAATATTACACTATACTAATTAATGCCATTATAATAAATTAAAACATCTGGTAAAATAGGTCCTCAGCTTTTAAAATTTTCTTCAATATTCTTGAGGCTGAATTTGGTCCTTTGAATTTTAATAGCAAAAATTATAATAAGTTATAAATTTTATAAATTCTGCTAGAATTTTGATTAGGATCATATTGAATCCATAAATCAATTTGAGGAGAATTGATATTTCTATAATACTGAAACATTCAATTTAGATACATGAGACATTATTTATTTAGAATGACTTTAGTTTTTCTCACTGTTTTTTATTTTTTTTTTTTAATGTTTCTTCCCACATGGTTCATGTTTGATGCCTCTGTAAATGATATATATTTTTTAAGTGTTCTTTTTCTATTTGTTTTCTAATGGAGAATAGAAGTATATTAATTTTGGGATATAGATCTTAGTTTCAGTAAACTTGCTAAATCCATTTGTTACACTTAATAGTTTTTATGTAGATTATTTTGACATTTCTACATTTATAAGTTCATTGTCTATGAAAATAATATTAAAGCTTTCTTTTCATTCTTGATATTTTTCATCCTTTCATTGCACTGGTGAACACCTAAAGTAAAATATTGAATAGAAATGGTAGTGTCCTTTCTTATCTGAATACCAAACCTGAATGTGAGTTCTTCAGTATTAAACGTACCATTTACGTTGTTTTTTGTAGATGACCTCTGCTAAACTTAGGGTATTTCCTTCATCAATTCTCACACAGATTGAATGATCAGTAAAAGTTGGGTTTAGATTTATCTCAAATCCATGGGGAACTCTGGATTTCACTCATCACCAAGATTCTGTAAATTTTAGAAATGGAGAGACAGCACAGATGTATTGTAATAACACAGCAGAGGATTCTTGAGTCTCATGTGCAGCTTCTGATGTCCCCAAATTATATCACACACTTACGGATCACATTGTCAACAGAGATGGCACTGAGTGGGTATCTACCATCTCAGCCCAGGAAATACATGAGATCTGCAGTTTCTTCAGCTTTTATTCATAACTAAATAAATACATAGCCCCACATAGCGTCTTACTTATTTCTGTTTTCTCTTCAGCTGTACCTAATCAATAACATATGACTTAATAAACAATCTGAGTCAGTACATAGCAAATTCATCAAGACCCTCATTTAATTTTGACCCAACATATTTTTTCTGTTTTTTAATTGAAGTATGGTTGATTTACAATATTGTGTTAGTTTCAGGTGTACAGCGAAGTGATTCAGTTTTTTTTATATATATATATATAATTTTATTCAGATTATTTTCCATTATAGGTTATTACAAGGTATTGAATATAGTTCCCTGTGTTATACAGTAAATCCTTGTTGCTTATCTATTATATGTATAGTAGTTTGTATCTGTTAATCCCATACTCCTAATTTATCCCTCAGCCCCTCGGTTTCCCCCTTGGTAACCATAATGTTATTTTCTATGTCTGTGAGTCTGTTTCTGTTTTGTATATAGATTCATTTGTATTATTTTTTAGATTCTACATATAAGTGATATCATAATATATTTGTCTTTCTCTGCCTGACTCACTTCACTTAGCATGATAATCTCTAGGTCCATCCATTTGGCTGCAAATGGCAATATTTCATTATGTTTTATGGCACAGTAATAATCCATTATATCCATTATATCCATATATATATCTTCTTAAGCCAGTCATCTGTTGATGGGCATTTGGATTGTTTCCACGTCTTGGCTATTGTAAATAGCGCTGCTGTGAGCATTGTGGTGCATGTATATTTTCGAACTTGAGTTTTTATCTTTTCTGAACATATGTCCAGGATGGCTCACCTAATTTTTAAATGCAATCCATATTGAATCTGTTAGGTAATGGACTATTGGAGTAGGAAGTTTCTGGTTAAGTTTGAAGCTTAGTAGTTTCAATGTACCTCTTGTTTTAAATAATTATTTGAATTATCAATGTTTGTGAAAATTAAAAGAATTTGAGGTTTTCTTGTGAGTACCTTTATAATGATAACATAAAAACAATAAGAAAGCATGATTTGTTTAAAAACTGGATGATGTTTAATTGGTTTAAAGATATTCTTAATGGCAAATTTAAAAATAATATTAAAAACATATAATTATGGTTGCTATTTATAGCCATTCATTATGTACATTTTTTCTACCTAGGAATATTTAGATTTAATAAGATTAGACACACAAATAAATAAAAATTGTCTGTATTGATTGATTTTGGCATACTTGAAAACAATTGATAAGCCTTACATTTTAACATGAAAATAGATATTAAAAGGAAAGTATAACATGTATGTAAAAAAGCAAAAAATCTAATGATGCTGAAGAAGTAATGCAGTTTTTTGTTGTTGTGTTTTTTTTTTTTTTTTTTTTGCTGTACGTGGGCCTCTCACCATTGTGGCCTCTCCTGTTGCGGAGCACAGGCTCCGGACGCGCAGTCTCAGTGGCCATGGCTCAGACGCCCAGCCACTCCACGGCATGTGGGATCTTCCCGGACCGGGTCACGAACCCGTGTCCCCTGCATTGGCAGGCGGACTCTCAACCACTGTGCCACCAGGGAAGCCCCCCATCCAATTTTTTGCACATGGCAGAATTTCATTCTTTTTATAGCTTGAGTAATATCCCATTATATGTTGGTATACATATACTATGTATATATATACCACATCTTCTTTATCCATTCATCTGTTGATGGATACTTGGATTGCTTACCTTATTGGCTATTGTAAATAACACTGCTGTGAATATTGGAGTGCAAGATCTTCTTTTTGTTTTTTTTCAAATTTTATTTATTTAACTCATGCCTTGCAGCATGCGGGATTTTAGTTCCCTGAACAGGGATCAAACCTGTGTCCCCTGCATTGGGAGCACAGAGTCTTAACTACAGGATTGTCAGCTAAGTTCCAGGATCTTCTTATTTTTAGTTCTGAAGCAGCTACCAGAACTGCATCTTCTTTTATATTTAACTCCATAAATATGGATTCATCTAAAAGTAAAGAAAATGCATCACCTTATTTTAAAAGCTGATTACTTCCTCTTGATTCTAAACTTAACTCAGATGAATCTGTTTTGGTCTATCCTGTTTTTTTCTCATTTTTCCATAAAATTCTATGTACTTTGCTTTTAACAGTCCTATCCTCAATTCGTTAACTTGCTTTCTGAGCACTTCTAAATTATCAAAATACCGTTTTACATTTAAATTTAATGCGGAAATGGAGTTTGTAACAATTAACATTCAATTATAAATTTCTCATTCTTTCATGAAGAATTCAAATGTTTAAACATTCTCTTGAGATTCTCAACTCTTCTCAAAAGGTAGTCAATGAGGCACTATTATAATCAATGCATATTTGTGTTTATAAATGTATATATCCCATTCTACATGTTATACTCCCTTTTTTCACTTAATAAAATATCTCAGAGATGGAGACCTTGTACTGTTACTGCAAACACATCTTTTACCATAGGACCATAAAGAAGGACCAACATAGGAGATGAATTAATTAATTTATTTTGAATTGCTGTAACCATTTCAAATAATCTTTCCACCATGATTTAATTCCACAACCTTAAACAATGTTTTAGATCAGCTTGATAAATGGTTGCTGACAATCTATGTAAATCTTGAATAAAGTAAGAGGAGACAAGTTGATAGGTGTCTAGAACTTGAAAATTTTGAAATTTTCTTACAACTGAAAATTATTACTCCAATTCATAAGAAATATTAGCAGTTTTATTCATGTATCTAGTTAAGTGAAGGTCCAAGGGTGCAGAATGTGTTCCTTAAGAATAAATACTCCAAAACATATTCAATTTTTAGTAATTGGACTTGGAAATCATGGCTCCATTTTTAATATAATGAATGCTGAATTTAGCTAGACCATTTGTTAGATTCCTCATTGGAAAAAATTCAAAGTATTGTTTCTCTTACAATGTGCTTAGCTAATTTAATAGACAGTTCCTATGAATAGGTTCTGTTCCTATGAATGTCTTTAGGATATTAATGAATAGATTGATATCAACATGAGGACATCTAATAAAGAACTTTGTCTTCGACCTCATTCTCTTCCATGGCTTTTAATAAATTATTGATTAGACAGTAAGGGTAGGAAACATAGCAGTAAGTGGAATATTTCTCAGGAAAGAAAAGAACAATGTAAAGGAGAAGAAATGTGCATGAAGGAGATCGCATAAGATCCTGGTCCACATAGCTTAGTATCCTTTAACCTTTTCAATTTCAGCATTTTTTTAACATCTTTATTGGAGTTTAATTGCTTTACAGTGGTGTGTTAGTTTCTGCTTTATAACAAAGTGAATCAGCTATACATATACATATATCACCATGTCTCCTCCCTCTTGTGGCTCCCTCCCTCCCACCCTCCCTATCCCACCCCTCTACATGGTCACAGACCACCTAGCTGATCTCCCTGTGCTATGCAGCTGCTTCCCACTAGCTATCTATTTTACATTTGGTAGTATTTGTAAGTCCATGTCACTCTCTCACTTCGTCCCAGCATGTTTTGAAGAAATTATTTTGTGGCCCTTTTCTTACTTTGATAACAGATTATCATGTCAGTTAAGTATTATTCAAAAGAAGCCTTCCTACCATAAAAGAGTCCTCATTTTCTTAAAAGTGTAGAGTGATGGCTTATAATGTTGTGTCATTCCTGTGGGCATTTTCCCCTAAATTTTATATACATTATTATACTTATTTTGAAATACAGAAATAGTAAAACTGAAGCACTCTTGGTTTAACCATCAGCAGCTGATAATGGATAACACTCCGTATGAAAGCTCAAAACCAATATTCACTGAACATTGGCTTCGCCAAAGGCCTAGCAATTACACATTACACTTCTAGATTTATATCAAGTAGGAAGCCTTGCAAAGTGTACTAAGATATACAGAACCACTCTGCATAAGTGCGAAAAACTTGAAAACTGTTCTCATAACTGCAAAATATAACGAAAACAGCAAGATGTTGTGTAGTCATATGATTTAATATTATACAGCAAGGAAAATGTAATAACTAAAATTACATTTAACCAATATAGAAGAACCTTAGAGATGTATAATTCATGAAAGTAAAGTGCCAGAGTATTTCACATAGCTAGATGGTTTTGTATAAAGTTAAAGCAAAAGTAAACAGTATTTTTGGCACATACATGTGTAAGTGATGAAACTATAAGCCATGGTATACAAATTACAAAAAATAAGTAAAAAATATATATATATAATTCTATTAGGCCTATAAGAAAGAATAGTCAGGACAATTGTTTCAGTATTTGCAGATACATACGTAGAAGTGAATTTCTCTTTTAACTCTAGAGGGCAGAACTAACATCAATGAGTAGGGATTATAGAAACTTAAATTTTGACTCAGTACAGTAGAATCTTCTAAAATGTAGAGCTTTCTGAAGAAGTAATGTACTGCCCATTTAAGCTTTGATTTTTCTGTCTCTGAATATGTTTAGGTAGAATTTGGATTGCCACTTGTCTGAGACAATATAGAATTTTCACACCATGTTTGAGACTGAGTTAGATACTTTCTAAGCATCAGCTGGTATCTTTTCAAAAAATGAAATTTCAAGAATTTGATTACTTTTAAATTAAAAAACACTTCAGTTGTCAAAATACACTGCAATCTCAAAATTTTCCTTGTAACATATAAAAATGATGTGAACTATTTACTCAAATTTACCTGAACCTGGAAAATAGTAAAATATGGCTAAACATTACACTTCTTTAGAAAAAAATTAAATGACCTTGAAATAAGAATTTTCTAAAATATTAGAAATAGAATTCTCAGAGACATTGAATAAGACTACTCATGGCAGATGCATTAGGTAAAAGTGGCAGGAGGCTGACTGCAGTAAAGTTTCTAATCCTTTTCACTGCGGTAGTTTTCTCTGCTGTGTTCTCCAGTAATCCTTGTTAACAATCAGATTGACAGAAATGAGTACCACGGTTCTAAATGCTAATCTGTCTCTCTCTCTTTCCAGGGTTCCACTTATCTCAGCACTAGGTATCCCTGCTCAGCCAGCCCCTGCAGGCCTTCTCCAGATTTTAATCAGGTATTGGCACTTAGTGATTTGGCCTCAGAGGAACTTTCCGTGCAATGCTGGAGAGTTCATTTAACCTTGATCACAGTTTATCATAATGTTTTGTTGTTCGCTTAGTTTATCCCTGGGGAAAGAGTTGTTACTGATAACTCTATTCACAGTCATCAATAGATTATAGCAAACAAAAAATACATGTGAAGTGACACTAGCCATCCTCTGCAATTCCTAACCAAGTTCAGTGAAAGCTCAGAAAAGACTGCACAACCTACCCTTGCATTTGTTCATAGCAATATCTGCAAACAAATATAGGCTTTCTTGATGGCATAGATTATTAATATTAAAGGTTTTGATCCATATTTTCTTTCCATATTTAGATATATTTTTTGCACTGGGACAATTCCCTCATAAGAGTCTTATTTCAAAACAAAAAAAATATATCTTAAACATGTAGTTTAAGGTAAAAAAATAATATTTCAGATTTTAAATGTTTAGTGTGCTTTTTTCTTTCATTCTTTTCAAAAAATGTTTAAAGGAGGATGGTTGAGGTATATATTAACAATTTAATGCTAATTAGTATATTTAGTTTGGAAGATCTTGGTTTCCATATAGAGCTAAGAATTATCCTGACTTTTAATGACCTTTCTGAAGGCTACAAAATCCATTTGATAAATACGATATGAAGGAGCTTTAAAATATTGTAACTGTATAAACCTCACATATTTCAAACTGAAATAATAAACTAGTACTGAAAAGCACATCCAAATTAGCAGCAATAGATCCGCAATGTATCCACAATGTCAGGTAACTAATATTAGAATGAGCATTAGGTTTCATTTTTATTTTTTGTGTCCCAGGACTTTATACAATTCCTGAAAGGCTATTTTAATAATGAAGTAAATAAATTATAATTTATTCTGTCTAAGAAATAGAAAATACTTAACAAATCAAACTAAGAAATAATTACTAACTCATGTATAGTAGTAAATGTGTTGATTAATAAAGTATCCTGTCTGTATATATATTGTGCATGTGTGTGTGTATAAATGATATATATGATTGCATATATATATATACATATTCTTTAATTTTATTACAAATTCAATAGTACTATGAGAAATTATAAATATTTTGGTTTATATAAACATTTCTTAATAATAAAAATAGATTTTATTTATTTCAGTGTTTAAAATTAATTTAAATATTCTATAATACATTATTAAATTTGCCCCATATTTTACAAAACTGTGAATATATGATAATTTTAAGAATTAGATACTTTTTAAATGAAGATATAATTTTATTATTTACAGTGATAGACTGATTATTTTTAAAATGTATTGTTCTAAGATTTTAAAAACTAAGTAAATATAATCAGATCACCTATAATTTTAGACAATAATACAATAATAATTTTTATTTAAGTCAAAAAGGAAAATTCATTGGGATTGACATATATACACTAATATGTATAAAATGGATAACTAGTAAGAACTTGCTGTATAAAAAAAATATAAATAAAATTAAATTTTAAAAGAAGCAAAATTCAGGGCAGAGCTAATTGCTTCTGTAATGAGGTAAGCTCTGTTTTAAAGGATTTTAATCCAACATTTAAGAATAATAAAATTTTGATTAAAAAAAGTTTTTGCGGGCTTCCCTGGTGGCGCAGTGGTTGAGAGTCTGCCTGCCGACGCAGGGGATGCGGGTTCGTGGCCCGGTCCGGGAAGATCCCACATGCCGCGGAGCGGCCGGGCCCGTGAGTCATGGCCGCTGAGCCTGCGCGTCCGGAGCCTGTGCTCCGCAACAGGAGAGGCCCGCGTACCAAAAAAAAAAAAAAAAAAGTTTTTGCTACAATGACTCCAAAAGACAAATTCAGACTTCTAAAACTTACTTAAAAGAAAAATCTGACTTTCTTTCTTTTTTTTTTTTTTTTTTTTGCGGTACGCGGGCTTCTCACTGCTGTGGCCTCTCCTGTTGCGGAGCACAGGCTCTGGACGCGCAGGCTCAGTGGCCATGGCTTACGGGCCTAGCCACTCCATGGCATGTGGGATCTTCCCGGACCGGGGCACGAACCCGTGTCCCCTGCACCGGCAGGCGGACTCTCAACCACTGCACCACCAGGGAAGCCCTGAGTTACTTTCTTAATGCTTTAGAGTGTACTAGGAGAAAAGTATTTATTTTATAAAATAACAAAAATATTTCTGATTGATTATTATTTCCTTACTTTTGAAAGGCATATATACACATTAGGTAGTTGATTATTACTCATATAACCAGGACAGCATAAGCACGTGATCAGTTTTTTTAAAGGGCAGGTACTGTTTTGAAACCTGGAGAGCAATGGAAGTAACTAGATGAAAAACAGTGGTAGAGGTTGACTTTGAAGATAAGGAGTACAGCCAATTCTCCAAGATTAAAAAGAAAGAAGGGGAGTGTCTGTGGTTAACTTATACAGGAAATTAGGAAAATGGTGGAGGTTCATATTTTATACCTTTCATTTTTTAAATAAACTTGTCAACTATATTTCCAAAAAAGCATAATACATTTTTGTAGTCCACCAGGCCTAATCAGGAACATGTCCTTACTGCTCCTATCCATAGCCATTTGTGGATAAATAGTGTGTGTATCATATAAGGGATAAGGCAAGTGGTAGACAGGGAAGGGGGTAAATTAAAAGCTCACAAATAGCCCTCCACTTAAAAACAAACAAACAAAAAATGGAGCAAAGTGCAGGAAAAGATCCTCTCAATCACTTCCATTTCTTACCAGCAACAGAAAAAAGTAAATAAAATTTTACTTTGTTTTGATTTCCACAAACAAGAGATGAAAAAGAAAAAATGTGTTTTCTGATTTAAAAGTCTACAGGGTAGGTGACATCATAGAAAATAGCAGACTAGGTAGCTCCATGGGCCTATCCTTCCATAAAAAGATTTTAAAAATCCAGCATTCTATGAATAAACTTTGTCAGAACTCTGGAAAGCAGTCAGAGGTTTACAGGAACCAAGATAGTGCTGAATCAACACAAAGGCAACTTCAGATAGTAGGGAAGCTTTGTGACCTTCGTGCTTGCTTCTACCCCAACCCCACCCCTGGCTCAGTGGTGATCTTGAGGATGGAGGCCTGTGTTCCTAGTATGGGGATGCTGGTCACTGATTCTGAAGGGAGAAGAGCCGACTTTACGTTCAATGAATCGTGTTTGTCTGTTCTGCTATGTCTGGGGACTACTTAAAAGGGTGATACAAGGAGCTTGTCTTTGTTTCAGCTAACTCAGAACCCATGAAAGTTGAAAAAGTGGTGAGAATTCCTTGAGAACAAAATAATATAAAAAAACAATATGTAGACACCTGGGGCAAAATATTGCAGTTGAGGAAAATAAGAGCACTGAAAACCTGGGTGGAAAGTTGGGGAGAAAGTGTCTGGGAAATTAAGGCACTCAAAAGCACTTGTGTATGCAGGGGAATTTAAAAAGCCACATGCATGCCCAAAGTAGTACACATGTTCAGAAAAGGCCAGAAAGACACTAAGTTTTCACCATGGATGGCTGATCTATGGACTCAGTGAAAGTAAGAATTGAAAGCTAAGGCAGATTTGTAAATAGAAATTAGACTGGCTAAGTGTTGAAGTGGCTGAGCACAGAGCAGCCAATTTTCAGGGACTATAGAGGTTTCTTTTTTCTTTTCCATATATCTATCTATCTTCATCTTTTTTTGGCTCCTGGAATTGATGAAAATCTTTGTCAAAACACTAGCTGACAAGCTAAGGAACCGAGGATTCAGAGGCCACACATGACACAGAATATAGACTTTACAAGAATAGTTTAGAAACAAACAGCCACAGAGCAAAGCAAGACACAAAACAAACCCTGAGGAGGGGAAATAATCTGACTTTTAGAGTTACTGCATTATAATATCCAAAAGGTCAAGTTTTCAACAAAACATTAGGAAGCATACGAAGAAACAAAAAATAAGGGCTATCAGAGAAAAAATAACTTAAATGTCCCTGTGGAAATACACATGGGACTTAAACCAACTATCTTATATATGTTCAAAGACTAACAGAAACCACGGACAAAGAGTTAAAGGAAACCAGGAGAATGATGTGTGAACAAATCAGGAATTTCAATAAAGAGATATTAAGTATAAAAAGAAACTAAATAAAAAATCTGGGGCTGAACAAGTACAATAATTGAAGTGAAAAACTCACTAAAGGGTATCAAGAGCAGGTTTGCATAGGTAGAAGAAAAAATCTCTGAATTTGAAGATAGGTAAGTTGAAATTATTTACTCTGAAGAGCAGTAAGAAAAAAGAATGAAGTAAAATGAACCGAGCCTAAGAGACCTCTGTGACACCATCTAGCATAACAACATACACATAAAACGAATCTCAGAAGTAAAGGAGAGAGAGAAAAGCACACAAAGATTTGAGAAATAATGGCAGAAAACTTCTCAAGTTTGATAAAAGACACAAATGTCTATATTCAAGCAGCTTACAACTTTCAAGAATAATAAATGTGAAGAGAACCATGCTGAGACATAATCAAATTATCAAAAGAGCCCCTCAAAACATCTTGAAAGCAGCAAGAGAGAAGCAATTCATCAATATAAGGGACCCTCAAAAGATTAAAGTCTGATTTCTGAACAGAAACTCTAAGGGCCAGAAGGGAGTGTGATGATGTGCTTCAAGTGCTAAAGAAGAAAAAAAAATACAGCTGTCAACCAAGAATTCTACATCTGGCTATACTATCCTTTACAATGAGGGATCAATTAAGACATTCTCAGATAAACCAAGCTGAGGGAGTTTGTGACTAGCAGACCTGCCCAACAAGAAATGCTGCAGGGATTCCTTCGGTATGAAATAAAAGGACAAGAGACAGTAATTTGAAGCCAGAAGAAGAAATAAGGAATTCTGGTACAGTTAACAACAAAAGGCAAAGATAAAGCCAGTATTATTGTGTTTTGGGCTTGTAAATTCTCTTTTTATTTCCTATGTATCTCTGGAAGACGAAGAATGATTAAGTGGTAATTGTATGATCCCTAGAAGGCAGGATCCTTTATGGGAAGAAGAGGAGCATCAGAATTATGGGAAGAACTACTTCTAAGTTCAGATTACTGGACCTTGATTCATGAGACTGCTTCACCTGATTTTAAGTGGAGCCTAAGAATTTGAAAACCTTTAGTTTTTGAAAGCTTATACGATTCTTTTGTGCAGATAGTTTCTCTTAGAGACACCTTCATCAAGAATTAATTTTGATGGGAAAGTCTGGGCTTGGCTTTGTTTATGCCTTGCTCACAAGTTTAAAAAATGTCAATTCTATGTATTCTAGTTATTGAAATAAAAACTAATTGATTTTCATCCCAACATTCCACATTATTATGAGTGATAAAGAGGTTTAGATAAAATTCTTTGAGCAAGCCAGAGGGATCTAATTCATAAATGAAAAAATATATATATATAAATCAAAGGAGAGAGATTTTCCTGCCCCCTTTATAGCGAAAAACACAAAAATGAAGATCTGTGTATCTTTATAATTTCACAGCTTGATTTTATATTTTAGAAACCCACAGAAATGTATTGGAAGAAAAAAGAATTACAGGCATTATCATTTAACACAGCAGGAGTGACTTGTTCAGAGTTCTTCTGAGATCAAGGAGTTGCTTACTACAAAGTACATTTTACTGTGCCTGCATTGTAAAATCTATTGAGCCAAACAAAAGCAAAGTGGTATGAATCACGCTGTCAAAATGAGGCAACTGTCAAAGCTGATAGGTTGAGTGGTTCTAGTAAATACTATTTGGACGTAATGGATCTAGTTAACTTTTTCTTTTCTATTATATTTAATAAGCATAATAAAGGAAAAATTAGTGTCCCATATTTGTATTTGTATCTGTTTTTTATGTTAGATTTCAATTTACCCATGAAGGTGATCCTTAAGGATATACTGTATGAAAGTCATTATAAGAAATAGTTTCTGTTTAGCAAGCCTGCATACATGGAAATTATTTGAAAGGCCAGTGTATATATGGTACAGTTTTGGCTGACTAGAACTCATGTTACCTGGAAGAGACAAAGAAATTGTATTCACATAAGGAAAAACTGATCCTTTGAATATTATTTTTTGATTGACTTAGTCTCTTATCTACTACAGAACTCACTAACTTAACACAAATTATTGGTCAAGAACCAGCTTCCAACATATAGTTATTTAACTAAAGGTAAAAAGCAGCAATTCATAAATGATACTGATTGACTGGAAAAATAGATATTTTTTATAGAAAAAAGTTGTAGAAAATTTTAAAATAAGTTTAAAAAGTAGCACATACATATAAGTTAAATCCTGAATTGACTGATTTTTATTTGAAATAATCTATATGAAATAGATTTATTTTCATATTTAAATATATGAAATATATTTGATTTTTATTTGAAATAATAATCTATATGAAATAGATTTTCATATTTAAATATACAGCATTCAGAACTTTTATATGCAGATTGCAAGAACCACCACAGATTTGTATTAGAACACTTTTGTCATTAATATACACAGTCCCATAACTTGGGTTTTAATGAGAAACACTTAAAATTACTTTGACGGTAATATGAAGATTCAGTGGCAAAATGAGCTCATTTTTCTAGGGGCAATGTTGTCCTTATAATTTTATCACTTTTTATTCCCATATTCAATGAAAACATGTAGCATTGGAAGATAAGGCATTTTCACTACCACTCGGTACTGTGTGCTCTGGATCTATCTATAGAAAGGAGAAGCTTATTCTAAAAATACTTTCTGAAGATTAAAATAATTTTTCCTCTGTTTTCCTGTTCCAGTAGGGTTCATGGATCACAATGATTCATGAATGGCTTTAAAGATTTCTAAAAACTTCCTGAAATTACATGTAGAAATGTTGTCTGAAAATGCTCTTTTGTTTGAGAGCTCCTGTTATCACATTTTCGAAGAGGTTGTGACTACTAAATACTGACAAAAACAATTGGCAAAAAAAAAAAATCTGATCTAGATATTAGAACAATACTATTCAATATCTCTCTGTAGTAGATATTTAGAAACAGCCGTAACTGAATTCATCACTCATACCACACACAAAAGAATCACTCCAAATGTATCAGAAATCTAAATCTAAATACTAAAGCCCTGCAAGTCTTGGAAGAAAATAAATGTAAAAATAATGTTGATTCTCTTATAACATAGCTATGATGGCAAGTATTTTAACTATGACTTAAAAATCTAGATGCAATAAAAAATTAAGTTCAACCACTTAGAAAGGAGGAAAATTTTTAGAATAGAAAGAAAAAATAATGTAAGCAAAACCAAAAATCAAATGACAAATAGGAGCAACTATTTGCAGGTTTTATCATAAAAAGGATTAATATCTGGAAATACTAAGAATCTAAAAGCAGGATATAAAGGAACAGAAATCCAGTAAAAACAAAAATGGGAAATTATGAAGAAACAATTTACAAAAATATATAAATATGACACTTAAACCGAGGAAACTATTCTCACCTTAATTCCTAATAAATAAAGCAAACAATACTACTATGTTATGATTTTTCACCTATTATTTTATCAAAAATAATAAAATAAAAAACTCAGGCGAATACTCCCTATTTTTTGAGAAAATTTGGAAAGGAAGTTAACTTCTGACTTTGTATATGGCAATGTCTATTTTGCCTGATTTGATTTGTTTTGCAATCATGTGTTTATAATTACATGCCCTGAGCAATCAATATATAGATCCTTTTGCATTCGGTATTGTTAATGTGATGTTTGATTCTAATAAGATTCCAACATATTGTTAGTATCCTATTCTTAGTCTTGTGAAGCCTTTACTATCCTCTTGTTTTCATTACCTCTCACACTGAAGTTTTAATTCAGTAATCTTTTCCTTTGAATTCAGAATAGTCACCACTCTGTTTTGTAGTGGGTAAGTGAAATTTCCAGCTTGAAATAGTATATGGTAAAATGACAATTGTGGAAGTCATTCTTTACTATTACCATAAATGTACTTGCTTAGTCCTTCTTTGCACCAGAAGCCAAAAAGTGCTAAATAGTTATATTTGAAGAACTATGTGTTCAGGTTGTCAGACTTCAGGGTTTTTAGTATAAGTGGAATCAGAGTTCATTTTTACTTCAGTACATATTTTATGTCAGCATTTGCGTATGTTTTATACCAAATGTCTCGGTATAATTGATTAATGCTTTTAAAAAATTTTTGTTTATTTATTTATGGCTGTGTTGGGTCTTCGTTGCTGCGCATGGGCTTTCTCCAGTTGGAGTGAGTGGGGGCTACTCTTCGTTGCGGTGCATGGGCTTCTAATTGCAGTGACTCCTCTTGTTGTGGAGCACAGGCTCTAGGTGCGTGGGCTTCAGTAGTTGTGGCTCGCGGGCTCTAGAGCACAGGCTCAGTAGTTGTGGCACATGGGCTTAGTTGCTCCACAGCATGTGGGATCTTCCCGGACCAGGGCTCAAACCCATGTCCCCTGCATTAGCAGGCGGATTCTTAACCACTGCACCACCGGGGAAGCCCTTGATTAATGCTTTTATATTCTTCATTGAAATTTTTGGAAGTTACATCAGGAATTAGTCCATGTCTGTCCTAAACTTTATTATTCTGTATCTTCTTTATATTCTAAATTATCCTGTGTGTTTTATCTGGCTTTAAGCTTATGCTTTAAATTTATGCTTTTAAGATGTTTGTGGAACAGAATAAACTACAAGCCAAAAGTAGTGAATTATTAAACTGAAGACATGAAGAATTTTGATTAATTTATTCATGTCCATGTGTGACAAAGTGTTTTGAGAGCACAAAAATTCAAAATGCTTTTTCTAAATATTTGAGTGAAATTAATTTTCCCAGGAGAATATCCATATTCAATATTTATTCTCTGGTTTTCTGTACAGGGATATAGTTCCAGGACCCTTCTTTTTTTTTTTTTTTTTTTTTTTTTTTTTTTTTTTTGTTTTGCGGTACGCGGGCCTCTCACTGTTGTGGCCTCTCCGGTTGTGGAGCACAGGCTCCGGATGCGCAGGCTCAGGGGCCATGGCTCACGGACCCAGCCGCTCCGCGGCATGTGGGATCTTCCCGGACCGGGGCACGAACTCGTGTCTCCTGCATCGGCAGGAGGACTCTCAACCACTGCGCCACCAGGGAAGCCCCAGGACCCTTCTTTTGAGAAGCAAGGAAGCGTGTGAATCAGAGGGTGCATGACCCAAAAGCAATCCGGTTACCATGCACACCTTTGTCTGATACGGGGATCAGAGAGACATTTGTCTGGGGATCTGTCACAGGAAAAGTGGTATGTAACGTCAAAGCAACAAATAACTTAGGGATGTTTCTTTTACTATCCCTCACTGTATGATGATGGCATTTCGCCAAAAGGCAATTCTGTAAATGCTGTTGTACTAGGAGGTGGTAAAATTATGTGGTCTAAGCTGCTAGTGCACTTATACTATGGAATAATTTATGGGTAGCTATTAGAGCATTTAGAGATATGAGTCTACTGCTTACCATTCAGAAATTTTCCCATAAATATTGTGTTCTCTCAACTGTGCTTTTCGTAAATATTGAGCAATAGCAGATTTGAGGTTATATTCTCTGACAAGTCATTGGATTGCAACCATTCCATATTGATGATTCAGTACAGGGTGGCATTCATTGACAGTCAGCTAATCTGGGAAAAGAATGAAAATGGCTTGTGAAAGCCAAGGTACTAGAGGGGGAAACATTCCATGATAAAAATGCAAACAAACAAAAAAACCTCCCTAATACTGTCCAGAGGTTGTCTAAGCAAATACAAAAGGGCAGGTATAAATTTCTTCCAAAAACAATTATAAAAGAAAGAGATCTATTTTCAGGATTTTAGTGATCATACCAAGGTCACAATGAGCATAAAACATTTGCCCCTGTATAAAACTTATTTCATAATTTTTGTGCTGACATACGTTTGGGAGGATAAACAGACTCTTTCACAAAAAATATATATAAGATTTATAATTTCTTTAATGTATTAGAAAATATGGCTATGCTGGATTCAAAATCCTTCATGACAGCATTTGTCTGGATCTGCGCACAGTATGTCGAATCTAGATGGTACATGTTATTTAGAGATAGCCTTTAGAGATATTTGCTTTCATTGCCCCTATGAAAAACATGGCTTAGTGAATACAAACCAGGAAAACTTTGTAATATTTTATTTGATGTATAACATACATATAATAACTTGCACATATCATAAATCTACAGCCCGGTAATTTTTTACAAGGTAAACAAAGCCATACAACCATATAAAATATTTTCAATACCCAGAGGCTACTCTAATGCTCATCACAGTTAACTTGTCTGCAAACATAAACGGTATTATGAACACTAAAGTCATAAAATAGTTATACTTGTTGAACTTTATATAAATTGGATTATAAAGCACACACTAAATATTATCATGCAGTAGACAAAGTATTACCTCATTCCTTTTCATTGATGTTTAGCATTTGATTTAATGAGTATACTAAAATGTATTTATCCATTTTACTGTTGATATACACTTTAATTGATTCCTGGTTTTGTCTCTAAACAATGAAGCCACTATAAACATTAATGTAAATGTCTGTTGATGAGTTTTGGCCTCATTTGTGTTTGGTAGAGTCATAGAAGTGAATTTGATGTTGTATATGTCAGGATTTATTTCTGAACTGTATTCTATTCCATCAGTCTAAATGTCTGTCTTGATGCCAGTACCACACTCTTTGGATTACTGTAGTTGTGTAGTAAGTTTTGAAATCAGTAAGTGTGAGTCCCCCAGCTCTGTTCTTCTTTTTCAGGATTGTTTAGGCCACTCAGGGTTCTGTAAGATTCCATATGAGTTTTATGATGAGTTTTCCTATATCTGCAAAAATATCATTGGGATTTTGATAGGCATTGAATTGAATCTGTATATTGTTTTGGGTAGTATTGACATCTTAACAATATTAAGACTTCTAATCCCTGAACACTGGTTGTATTTCTATTTATTTATGTCTTCTTCTGTTTCTTTTAGCAATGTTTGTAGTTTTCAATCGTGCAAATCATTTACCTTGTAAGTTAATTCCTTAGTATATTTTTTCTTGTTGTTGATATTGTAAATGGAATTGTTTTCTTAATTTACTTTTTGGTGTTCTCTCTCTTCAGTTTTCTGGAAAAGTTTAGGAAAGATTGATATTACTTCTTCTTGAAATGTTAGTAGAATTTACCATCAGGTCCAAGACTTTTTGTTGGGAAGTTTTTGATTATTGATTCAGTCACCTAACTAGTAATAGGTCTGTGCAGATTTTCTATTTTTTCACACATTCATATTGGTTGGTTTTGTGTTTTTAGGAGTTTGTCTATTTCATCTGGGTTATCCAATTTGTTGGCTTAGAGTGCTCACAGTACTCTTTTGTAATCCTTTTATTTCTGTAGCATCAGTAGCAAAATCCACAACTTGATTTCTGATTTTAGTAATTTGAATATTTTCTCCTTTTTTTTAGTCCATTTAGCTAAAGATATGTTACTTTTTTTTTTTTTTTTTTTTTTTTTTTTTTTTTGGGTTACGCGGGCCTCTCACTGTTGTGGCCTCTCCCGTTGCGGAGGACAGGCTCCGGACGCGCAGGCTCAGCGGCCATGGCTCACGGGCCCAGCCGCTCTGCGGCATGTGGGATCCTCCCAGACCGGGGCACGAACCCGTGTCCCCTGCATCGGCAGGCGGACTCTCAACCACTGCGCCACCAGGGAAGCCCAAGATATGTTACTTTTGTTGATCTTTTCAGAGAACCAACTTTTGGTTTTCTTGATTTTTCTCTATGATTTTTCTATTCTCTATTTTGTTTATACTTATGCTAATCTTTATTATTTCCTTCTTTCTAAGGACTTTGGGTATAGTTTGTTATTCTTTTTTAATTCTTCAAGCTACAAAGTTAGGTTGTTGATTTGAGGTTTTAGGTTTTTTTATTGTAATTGTTTAAACCTATAATTTCCCCCTTAGCACTGCTTACTCTCTGTCTGTAAGTTTTGGTATGTTATATTTTGATTTTCATTCATCTCTAAGTATTTTCTAATTTCCCTTTAATGTGATTGGACATGCGAACACACATTCACAACTTTGAAAGTTTGCAACCTGAAGGTATGTAGGGGACTTACTGTATTATTTAGCTATTTTCTTTGTGTATACCATGGGGATTGGATTTAGTATCATAAAGTTATAACACTCTAATTTGCATTTATACCAACTTAACTTCAATAACATATGAAAGCTCTGCTCCTTTGACAGCTCCATCCCCACCCCTTTCAGTCTTGATGGCACAAAATTACATGTTTATAACTTGTTTCTCAAAAATATAAACTAATAATTTTAATGCATCAATCTCTTATGTAGAAAATAAAATGAGAAGTTACAAACCAAAGTTATGAAAATACTTTTAGACTAATACATCGTTTACTTTTTAATGTATTAGTCTCTCAATTCATGTAAAAAACAAAAAGTGGAGTTACATATCATTGTTACAATAATAGTAGCTTTTATAATTTCCCATTTATTTACCTTTACTGAAATCTTTATTTCTTCATATGGCTTCAGGTTACTGTCTGGTGTCCTTTCATCCTGAAGGAGCTCCCTTAGCATTCTTGCAGGGCAGATATAATCTTAGTGATCTCCCTCAGCTCTTGTTTACCTGGGAGTACCCTCACTTCTGAAGGACAGTTTTGCTGGATATAGGATTCATGGTTAATAGTTCTTTTCTTTTCTTTTAGCATTTTGAATATATATAATTCCACTTCCTGCTGTTCTACAAACATCTTAATGAGAATCTATTGATAATCTTACTGATTGTATGGGATAATTCACTTCTCTCTTGCTTCTTCCAAAATTCTTTTTGTCCTTGTCTTTCAGCAGTTTCATTACCATGTGTCATTGTGGGTCTCTTTGAGTTCATCCTACGTGGAGTTCATTAAGCTTCTTGGATGCTTATAGTCACATCTTTCTTCAAATATGGGAAGATTTCAGCCATTATTTTTTCAAATATTCTGTTTTTTCTCTCTTACATCCCAATCTGGGACTCCCACGACACATATATTGGTCCACTTGATGGAGTCCTACAGGTCCCTTAGGCTCTGTTCACTTTTGTTCAGTCTTTTTGTTTGCTGTTCCTCAGACCTGATAATTTTCATCATCTTGTCTTCAAGTTCACTGATTCTTTTTTCTGCCTGCTCAAATATGACTTTGAATCCCTCTAGTGAATTTTTTTATATCAGTCATTACACTTTTCAGTTCCAAATTTCTTTTTGGTTCATTATGTTTTCTGTCTCTTTATTGATATTTCTGTCTGTTCATACATCATTTTCTTGACTTTCTCCATGTTGTCCTTTAGTTCTTCAGATGTTTTTAAGGTAGTTGTTTTAACATCTTTGTCTAGAAGATTCGTGGTCAAGTATTTTTCAGGGACAGTTTTTGTTGGTTTATTTTTTTTTCCTTTGAATGAACCATATTTTCCTGTTTCTTTGTATGCTTTGAATTTTTTTTGTTTAAAACTGAATATCTGAATTGAATAATGTGGTAAACCTGGAAATCAGATTCACCCCCTTCCTCAGAGTTTGTTGTCGAGTATTTTGTTTGTTTGCTTGTTTGTCTTATTGTTGTAGACTGTCTCGGTGCTGAAGTGTGGCCTTAAGTGTAAACTTAAGGTCTTCTCAGGTTTTTTCTGAGTCTGTGCTTTCCCATAGTCATGCACAGTGTCTTTCTAATTTCCTCCACTAATGCAGTCAGCTTTAAATATCTTGGTCTTTAATGTCTGGCTCCCAAAAGGGAAAAAGAGAAAAATGAAGATAGAGGAAACGTGCTGCCCCTTAAATCCCCTAGAAGTCACTTCAGTCAGAGGGGAAAGGGCTTGTAACAATGGGCACAGGTGCAAAAACAATGGCTGTCCCCTCTTTGTCTGAATCTCGTGATCAGAAACAACAGTCAGTCATCAGAGAATCCTAGTATTTAAAGAACAGAGTTCTTTTTGCCCACCCTGGTTCCCACAAGGTGTGTGCAAGCTGCTCCAGGAACATGTACACATGTGCCTGGTATAGGAATTAAATAGCTGCTACTGTGTTAAGAGTTAAAATTGACCAAATTTAACTGTGACTTACGTCCAAGTCTTCCCTTGGAAACGTCAATAAAATCCAGAGTTCTAAAATAGTTGCACCAGGCAGATTCTGTCAGTGCAATTGTTGTCTCAGTGGGAAGACAGATTTCTGATGCTTCCTACTCCATCTTCCTGGATTCCCTCAAATGATTTTTGTTTAATTTCTTTTTTTCTCCTCTCAGTTACTGAAAAAAATATGCTAAAATCACCTATCTTAAGTTCACATTTATCTACTTCACTTTTTAGTGTTGTCAGTTTCACCCTTCTTTCCTAGGCAGATAGAATGAGGAACTGATTGCCTTAATTCAGTCATGTATTGACTAAACTGTGGGTAAGCTTGCATGACTGTTAGGGCTCTGTTTACTTCTAAGTAATTCCACTACTTGAGTTTAGTCAACTGAGAATGTCATCCAACTTGGAGACTGGGTATCCAGTAACATCAGTAATATCCAATAATACCCTATCAGCAGGGTATTACCTGCTGGTTTCGGGTCCAACAAGTAAAGACCTTAGAAGTCATCATACATATCCCTAGAACAAGTAAAAGTTGAACAAATTAATTATCAATGATTTTTCTTGAAATTAACAGAGAATTAAAGTAGCAAAGTAAACTACCACCTAAAATTCTAGAGAGTCAGGCAAATACATAGAACATAGACAATATCATCTAACCTTGATCAGAAGCCACTGGAGCAATAAACAGGTAAGAACACTTACATGATCATTTTGACAAATTCCTGTTGACCTTGTATGAAGGAAACTCTTGTAGTCTTAGGAGGCCTCCACACTTCTGTGGGTTTTACCTCCAGGTAAAACATAATTTCTCACTGTAAAGAGCGGAGAGAAAAAAATCCCCTACTGGCTCTGGCAGGAGGAGGGAAAAGTGGAGTGTTATCATGAACAAAAGCCTACTCTCCACGGGGAAAACTTTACCAGAGCCCTGTCTCACATAGTGGAAAGGTCATTTACCCATCTCCAGTCCCCTTCAGGCTTCCTGACTCACACTTGTGAAGGTTATAACCTAGGGACATAGGACTTCAAAAGACTAAGACCCATATAGAAGATTATAGAATGCTTCACCTCCCACATACCTTAGCATCACAACCACAGATTTCTACCATAACAATACTGGATTACAGATAGAAGGAAGATTATGCCAGATGGAAATATTCATCTATACAAAGGACTGAAGAACATCAGAAATGATAACTACATACAAGATTTTTTTCTTTTCATTTAAATTTACTCTGTTTAAAAATAATAACCATGGAGTGTGCAGTGAATAACATATATAAAAAATAAAACAAAAGGCAATAATAGTACAGATATCTGGATGGGAGAAAAAAAGTAGTATTTAGGAAAATATTTTTAATGACTGGTTTAAAATCTTTCACTCTCAATTCCAACATCTGTGCCAATTCTGACTCTGTTAAACTGATTATTTTTTCTCTTTATTCTTGATCTTATTTTCCTTCTTTCTTGTAGGCCTGGTAATCTTTTGCTGGATACCAGATTGTAAATTTTACCTGGTCAGTGTCCTGGATGTTTTGTATTTCTAAAAATATTGAGCTTTTTTCTGGGATATAGTTAAGTTACTTGGAAACAGCTTGATTCTGATATTGGTTTTATGATTTGTTAGGTGAAGCTAAAGCAGTGTCAGTCTAAAGGTAACTATTCTTGCCTACTGAGGTAAGACTTTTCTGTACAATCGTCCCCAGTGTCTTGTACATCAGGAAGTTTTCCAGTCTGGCTAATGGAAGCAGGCACTGTCACCTCTTATTCTTTCAGGTCATTCTTTCCCAAGCCATTTACTAGCTAGATAAACTTTATTTCACCAACCTGGCTATTAGATTCTTAATCCTTACTATTTGGATAATAATATTAATGTTTTAGAATAGTTTTAATTAAATGATACAATACATAACAAGAAACTAATGTAAAACCTGCCACAGGAAAAACTAACAGATGGATATTTTTATTGTAACATTAGCCTAAATCACGTGACAGCTGATTTTTACAACAATAAAAAAAGTACTATTAGGAGCCAAAAAGAAAAGGATTATTTGAAGGCTGAGAAAGTCACATAAAGTTTGTCGAACTGGAAAATACACTGAAGATAAAAGAAATAGTAAATCTAAAGGGTAACCCTAAAGGAAAAGTCCAGAGATGAAGAGAAGGGAAGCAGCCTAAACAAGAAGGGGTTTAGTGATTTCAAGGAGTATATATTATATAGATCTTGATTCCTGAAAACACCATCCTCACTTAAGCAATGACTATTTCTCTCTCATTATTCTGATTGGGGTTAGAGAAGTAATGAATGATGTTCTGTGATTTAAGCTATACACACACACACACACACACACACACACACACACACACACACACACACATACACACAAAGCCTTGCTAATATTACACATATAATTCCACTGGCTGCTAAGGAAAAAAATGTCTAACTGGAAGCTGCTCTATAAGTAGTAAGATATAACTATGCTAATGGCTATGGGACAGGGCATAAATCTACAGGTAATACCTATTCAGAGACATTTACCTAATGTTTGCTAGCTCTGGCTACTGTTCCTTTTGCTTATCAACAAGAGGAATTATTTTCTCAGAAAGTAGGGAAAATTCAGAGGTACTGTGCAAATAAATCATCATAGGGATATAAACGTTTTGGTAGACAACAAGTGTTGTTGACGATACGGAGAAAAGGAAGCCATTGTCCACTGTTGGTGGGAATGTAAATTGGTGCAGCCACCATAGAAAACAGTATGGAGGTTCCTCAAAAAATTGAAAATAGAGCTACCTTATGATCCAGCAATTCCACTTACGGGTATTTAACTGAAGAAAACATTAATTTGAGAAGATATATGCACCTCTATTTTCATTATAGCATTATTTATAATAGCCAAGATATGGAAACAACCTAAATGTCAATGGATGGATGAATGGTTAAAGAAGTCACACACACACACACACACACACACACACATATATATGTATGTATATATATATATATATACACACACATACACACAAAATGGAACACTATTCAGCTCTAAAAAGAATGAAATCTTGCCATTTGCGTCAACATGGATGAGCCTTGAGTGTTATGCTAAATGGAACAATCAGACTGAGAAGACAGATACCATATGATTCCATTCGTATGTCAAATCTAAAAAACAAATGAACAAATAAAACTTATAGATACAGAGAACAGATTGGTGGTTGCCAAAAAGGAGGGTGGTTGAGGGGTGAGCAAAATAGGTGAAGAGGATTAAGAGGTATAAATTTCCAGACATAAAATAAAAAGTCATGTAAAGAGAAGTGAGAAATAATTTTTTTCTGTAATGTTTTACAGCAGTACTTTTGCTGTTTTTATCAAAAAAGCAATTGATCATATTCCAATAGTGCCAGAAGACTAACATAATTATTCTGAATTCTTCATACTGTATAGAAAAAGGGACTGTGTTTTTTTTTAATTTATTTTTGGCTGCATTGGGTCTTTGTTGCTGCGTGTGGGCTTTCTCTAGTTGCGGCGAGCGGGGGCTACTCTTTGTTGTGTTGCGCAGGCTTCTCATTGCGGTGGCTTCTCATTGCGGAGCACAGGCTCTACGCGCGTGGGCTTCAGTAGTTGTGGAACATGGGCTCAGTAGTTGTGGCTCACGGGCTCTAGGGCTCAGGCTCAGTAGTTCTGGCACACGGGCTTAGTTGCTCTGAGGCATGTGGGATCTTCCTGGACCAGGGCTTGAACCCGTGTCCCCTGCATTGACAGGCGGATTCTTAGCCACTGCACCACCAGGGAAGTCCAGAACTGTGTTTTTTACACATGTTGGTGGATATGACAGACTTCATAGACTAAAAAGATGCAAAGTGCTCAGTGCTTATTTAGGGGATTTGTTAGGACAATGTTTATCTAAGTTATGAACTTTACCCTTGCAATGCTTGCTGCAAGAAAGTTTGCCTCCAGAGACCATACCTTAACTTTTTCTGCATATTGGCAAGGACAGCAGTAACACGTGCAATAAAATATGTAGGTCATTGTAAGGAGGGTTATATCTAGAGAGTGAGTAGAGAAATATGAAAGAGGTTATAGAATATTGATATAAACAACAACCTCAAATGTCTTGAAAGAGCAATTCTGTAAAATTAGAGCTGTCAAATTAAATGAATTGTTCAACAAATGAAAAACAGTTGCATATGAAACATGAACTAGCAAATAAATTTCACCAATACATTTGACAGTTTTAATAGAGCTATCAATTTACATTTGTGACATAATATTATACAAAGTAAGTAAAACAGACATGACCATATATTTGATGCACGATATGAGAAAGAAAATTCTCTTTTCTATATAATTTCTCTGGGTATAATATTTATGTTTTCACATTTATTCTGGAATCATCAGAGTATATAGGATATTTTATTCATCTGAGGTTTCAAATATGTTTCTAATACATTTTGATTTGCAGATATTGATGGTTGGCATTGTTATAAGCAAGTCTCATTCATCTTTGCAAAGTATACCATTCTACTTTAAGAACTTTCTCAAGCACGTTTTTCCTTAGGATGGCAGAACGATAAAACTGAGTCAAGGGCTTCCCTGGTGGCGCAGTGGTTGAAAATCTGCCTGCTAATGCAGGGGACACAGGTTCGAGCCCTGGGCTGGGAGGATCCCACATGCCGTGGAGCAACTAGGCCCGTGAGCTACAACTACTGAGCCTGCGCGTCTGGAGCCTGTGCTCTGCAACAAGAGAGGCCGCTATAGTGAGAGGCCCGTGCACCGCGATGAAGAGTGGCCCCCACTTGCCACAACTAGAGAAAGCCCTCGCACAGAAATGAAGATCCAACACAGCAAAAATAAATTAATTAATAAAACCTCCTACCCCCAACATTTAAAAAAAAAAAAAACTGAGTCAAAACTGACGTGTTAGGAGAGTGGCCTAAAACTTTTAATATACAAAATTAAATTAAAAGTCATAATTTGGTTTGGCCCAACCCTAAAATAAAATTTATATATAACCCCAGTTTCTCCTCTCATAATACATATATTTTGCTTTTTCATAAGTGTACCTACTCTTTCTGAACAACTTTAAACTATATAGAGTCATACCATCAAATCCTGCACTTAGAAATTTGTTATCAATTATTCACTAAATGGATATCTAATTAAATATGCTACTTTTCAATGAGATTACAGTTTGGCTCCTATTAAATGCAAAACCCTATAGTAAAAGAACGTGGAAAGCTAGTAAAGACACAGAAAGCAATGATAGGAGTATCATTATTTTGTAAAGACAAATCAAATTGTCAGAACTTTTTTGTTTTTTTATAATTTCTAACGACTAGTCCTAGTTCCCTGTGTTAGAGCCATGTGTTAGTCAAATAAATTTCAGGTTATCCTCTATATCAGCAGTCCCCAACATTTTTGGCATCAGGGACTGATTTCGTGGAAGACAGTTTTTCCACGGACGGGGGGTGGGGGATGGTTTTGGGATGATTCAAGCGCACCACTTTTATTGTGCACTTTATTTCTATTATTATTACATTGTAATATATAATGAAATAACTATACAACTCATCATAATGCTGACAGGAGGTGGAGCTCAGGCAGTAATGCGAGCGATGGGGAGTGGCTGTAAATGCAGATGAAGCTTCACTGGCTCACCTGCCGCTCACCTCCTGCTGTGTGGCCCGGTTCCCAACAGGCCACAGACCAGTATCGGTCCGTGGCCCAGGGGTTGGGGACCCCTGCTCTATATGATACCAAAAAAAAAAAAAAACCCCTGCCTTTACTAAAATAAATAAGTTGACTTGTGTTACAGAGACAATTAGCTAAAGATCCCAAATGACAAAGAAATATAAAAGCAAAATTACAAGGTAAGGTGAGGGATAACAATCAGTGCTTTCAATCTAACTTGGATAGCTCACTCTATAACTTCCTTTATGCATTTTTACCACCTTTTCTCACTGCCTGTGCTAATAGTACAAAAATAGGGGAAATATATTTCCTATCATTGCTACTTTTGGCTTCTGTTATTCCTTCTTGATTTCTGACTGATCCAAGAGTGCAGCTACATCTCCCAAAAGACCTTTCAATCATAATGTTTTAAATATTTCTGATCATTAATAAACTTCTAAATCCCATCCTTCACACACACACACACACACACACACACACACACACACACACACAAAACTGAGGCTTGCAAAGAAACTGTGGACTTGCTGGGTTAGGATACTGTTTGGTTTGGCACCTAATTTAATAGGGTCCCACTGGGATTAACTTTGTATAGGAAATACCTAATTTCTGCAAGAGAGAAATCAAAGGGAGGCAAAACAAAGCAAAGCTATTAACCTGGAGCCAACTTTCCAGCTTAATAACTGGTGTTATATACTTTTAGTTCAATCTAATAGTAAAGGTCTAAATACATAAATACATACATATGTGTATATATACGTGCATGTACACATATATACATACTTTAATAAAAGGAATTTAGGTTTTCTACCCTTTATCTCCCTGATTGGGAATGTGAGCTATCCCTCACAGCCTAAAGCAGAGTGGGAATAAATCAGTCACCAGACCATAAACTTAATCTCTTGGCAGCCAAACAGGAGCTAAGGGAATGAAGTGCATCCTTGCATAGAAACGTCTTCAAATGAGCAATGGACCAAAGCAATTCACACAGAGTGAATATAAATTTTCTTTTCCATTAGCATGTGAAGCTGTTTTTCCCACCACCCATACAAACCACAAATCTCGATTGATTTCTCACAATTGCCCATATGACATTTAATCCAGTTTTCTTACTACTGGGCAATTTGTCTAAAGACCTACATAGTAATAGTCATAAATTTCAGAACTCATTGTGGATTTTAAATTTAGCTTTGATATAAGGTGCATAACATTAGAAGACCAACCTTCTCTATTTCTTCTCTACTCTGAATACTAGACTTCTATTGATAAAATATGCATAGGTTAACCTTTTGTCAGGCAAGTCAGCTTTGTTTGACTCATTGATCTACTTGACTAAATCATAGCTACCCTTTGCACATGTTGGTAGATGAATTCCTTCTATGATTCAATAGTTTGTTGAGCCTAACTGCAAAAATGTATCTGTATCCCCTCAAAATCTCATGGTCATATTTAGCCCTTTCCTGTAGATTACTGGGATTTTAAAAAAATGAAGTATAGTCTAAATAAATAGAAAATAAAAAAACACCAAATACAGGAGAGGCAGCAACTTAAAAGAGAAGAAAGTCATCAATATAGGTAGTAACTGAGGTATTTTTTAGGAATAAGGAGAGGACATATTCTTCATTAAATGAATAAGATAGTTGACTACTCATTGAGAAAGAAATACAGCAATAGTCCTAGCTCAAAATGTACCATATAGGGCTTCCCTCGTGGCGCAGTGGTTGGGAGTCCGCCTGCCGATGCAGGGGACACGGGTTCGTGCCCCGGTCCGGGAAGATCCCACATGCTGCGGAGCGGCTGGGCCCGTGAGCCGTGGCCGCTGAGCCTGCGCGTCCAAAGCCCGTGCTCCGCAACGGGAGAGGCCACAACAGTGAGAGGCCCGCGTATCACAAAAAAAAAAAAAAAATGTACCATATACATTTCAGAAAGATTAAATGTATAAACACTAAGAAAAGTTAAAAGCTCATTTTTATAATCTTACAGTAGTGAAATAATTAACTTTTTTAAGCCTTTGTGATTACTTACTTATGAGTTACTGAGAGAACGCTGGCATGCGGCTCGGGCGCCGTGAGGACATGTCTCAATCTATCTGGCCTTAGTTTCCTCCTCTGTAAAGTGAGATGTAGACTAATAATCCACAAGCCCCCTTCCAGGAGAGCGCCTGGCATAATTTATATAGACTTTTCTAACCTGGCCTGACAAGTCTCATGGTCATTCCACTGCATTCTAAATATTTGTTCAAGGGAAATTAGTAATGCTAGACCATATTAAAGAGGACTGGATTAGATACCACCTCTGTCCAGTTTTTAATTGGATTGTTTAGGGTTTTTTTTGTTTTGTTTGCTGTTGAGCTGTATGAATTCTTTATATATTTTGGATATTAACCCCTTATCAGATATAAGATTTGCAAATAATTTTCACAATCAGTAGGTTATTTTTAAATTTTTTGGTGATCTCCTTTGCTCTACACAAGCTTTGTAGTTTGATGTAGCCCTACTTGTTTATTTTTGCTTTTGTTGCCTTTGCTTTTGGAGTCAGATCCAAAAAATCATTGATAAGACCTATGTCAAGGAGCTCACTGCCTATTCTTTCTTCTAGGCATTTTATGTTTTAGGTCTTACATTCAAGTATTTAATCCATTTTGAGTTAGTTTTTGTATATGGTGTAAGATAGTAGGTCTAGTTTCATTCTTTTGCATGTGTATGTGGCGCATGTATATTTTCTGGGGGAAAGAGTTTATAATACCCAACAGATTCTCATATTTTTATTGCAAGAAGAGATAGTCACAGCTTTAGAATTTTGAGGACATTTTGAAATTCTGAATTGTATGATACAACTACAGACTGTGGCATTGGAAGAGTGAGGTGGCAACACATTTTGCACAAACCTATGTCTTAATTTGTGGCATTTGGAGGCTATACTCTGAGTCAATATCAGCAAAACCAAATGTCGCTTCTATTACGCTTAATTTTGTGTCATTTTGACTGGCTAAGGGATACCCTGATAGCTAGTAAAACATTTCTGATGTGTGTATGAGGGTATTTCTGGAAAAGATTAACACTTGAATTAGTAGACTAAGTAAAGAAGATTGCCCTCACCCATGCTTGTGGGCATCATCCAAACTGTTGAGAGTCCAAATAGAACAAAAAGGTGAAGAAGTATGAATTTTCTTTTTGGCATGAGCTGGGATATCCATCTCTTGTCTTGTATATTGGTGCTCCTGGTTTTTGAACCTTTAGATCAAGACCAGGACTTACATCATTGGCCCCCAGATTCTCAAGTCTTTGGACTCAAATTTATACCATTGGCTTCATTGGTTCTCCACCTTCAGACTTGGACTAAATTATACCATTAGCTTTCCAGGTTCTCTTGCTTCCAAACAGCAGATCATGTATACTGCTGCTTTTGGATGACAATTTTATATCTATTAAATTTACCTGGTCTAATGTATAATTTAATAATTTCCTATTGATTTTCTGTCTGACGTGTCCATTGATGTAACTGGGGTGTTAAAGTCCCCTACTATTATCATTATCTCCATTTATGTTTGTTTACATTTTCTTTATGTGTTGAGGTGGTCCTATGGTGGGTGCATGTATATTTACAACTCTTATGTCTTCTTTTTGGATTGATCTCTGTATAATTATGAATCGTCCTTCTTTGTCTCTTCTTAGAGTCATTGTTTTAAAGTATATTTTATTTGGTATAAGTATTGTTACGCAGCTTTCTTTTTGTTTCCATATGCATGGAATACTTTTTCCACCCCCTCACCTGAAGTGAGTTTCTTGTAGGCAGCATATATAAGGGTCCTGTTTTTGTATTCATTCAGCCACTCTATGTCTTTTGATTGGAGCATTTAGTCCATTTACATTTAAAGTAATTATTGATAGATATGTACTTATTGCCATTTTGTATTTTATTTTCTGGTTGTTTTTGCAGTTCTTTTTTGTTCCTTTTTTCTTCTTTTGCTCTCTTCCCTTGTGATTTGATGACTATCTTTAGTGTTATGTTTGGATTCCTTTCTCTTTTGTGTGTGTGTGTATCTATATAGATTTTTGGTTTTTGGTTACCATGAGGTAGGTTTATATATAGCATTCTATATACATACATGATTATTTTAAGTTGATGACTTCTTACGTTTGAACACATTTTAAAAACCCTGTGTTTTTATTCCCCCATCCACAGTTTTAATGTTTTTGAGATCATACTTTACATCTTTCTGTTTGTGTATTCCTTAACTACTTATTGTAGATATAGATGGTTTTACTACTTTTGTCAGTTAATCATTCTATTGATACTAGCTTTATAACTGGTTGATGCACTACCTTTACTGTATATTTGCCTTTACCAATGAGATTATTTTCCTTTCATAATTATCATATTTCTAATCGTGGTCCTTTCTTTCCCCCCTTAAAGAAGTCCCTTTAATACTTCTTGTAAAGCTGGTTCATTGGTACTGAACTCTTTTACCCTTTGCTTATCTGTAAAACTCTTTATCTCTCCTTCATATCTGAATGATAGCCTTGCCAGATAGAACTTTATTGGGTTTTGGTTCATTTCTTTCATAAAGTACTTTAGACATATCATGCCACTCCCTTCTGGCCTATAGAGTTTCTGCTGAAGAGTCAGCTGATAGCCTCATATGTAGTTAGGTACCTTTCCCTTACTGCTTTTAATATTATCTCTTTATATTTAATTTTTGCCATTTTAATTACAACCGTGTCTTGGTCTGAACCACTTTGGATTGATCTTGTTTGGGACTCCTTGTGCTTTCCGGACTTGGATGTCTGTTTCCTTTCCCAGCTTAGGGAAGTTTTCAGCTCTTATATCTTGAAATATGTTATCTGCCCCTTTCCCTCTCTCTTTTCATTTGGATCCCTATAATGCAAAGGTTAGTACATTTGATGGTGTCCCATAAGTCTCTTAAACTGTCCTCATTTTTTTAAATTCCTTTTTCTGTTCAGGTCGAGTGATTTCCATGACTTTGTCTTCCAGTTTTCTGATCCCATTCCTCTGTATCATCTAATCTACTTTTGATTTCTTCTGGTGTGTTTTTTATATCAATTATTGTGTTCTGTAACTCTGGTTCTTTTTTGTATTTTTTAACTCTTTGTTAAACTTCTCACTGTGTTCATACATTCTTATCTTGAGTTTGTTGAGCATCTTTTTGTGTGTGTGTGTGTGGTACATGGGCTTCTCACTGTTGTGGCCTCTCCCGTTGCGGAGCACAGGCTCCGGACGCGTAGGCTCAGCGGCCATGGCTTATGGGCCCAGCCACTCCATGGCATGCGGGATCTCCCCGGACCGGGGCACAAACCCACGTCCCCTGCATCGGCAGGCGGGCTCTCAACCACTGCGCCACCAGGGAAGCCCTGTTGAGCATCTTTAGGATCATTACCTTGAACTGTTTATTGGGTAGATTGCTTATCTCCATTTTGCTTAGCTCTCCTGGGTTATCTTGTTCCTTCATTAAAAAAATATTACTTTGTCACCTCATTTTGCCTGATTCTCTGTTTTTATTTCTATATATTAGGTAAGTCAGTTACATTTCCTGACCTTGAAGAAGTGGCCTTATTTAGGAGATGACCTGTGGGGCCCAGCCAGCCGCACACTCCCCTCTGTTCACCAGATCTCTATGCTTTAGGGGTGCCCCCTATGTGGGCTGTGTGGGCCCTTCTTTTATGGTGGGGAATGACTACTCTGGTATGCTGGTAGGCATGGCTGGACCCTGGACAGGTTGGTTGCCAAGTTCTGCCTAGTGCATAGGCTGCCCGTGGCTGGGGCCAGGTTCTGACATGGCTGGCTGCATCAGCTGGGGACTCCCAGCCCTGGAGCCAGCAACATTGTCCATGTTTTATTTTATGGTCGCATATTTAAAATGGAATACATCTTACTTAAGGAATAGACTTTACACTTTTATCTGCTTCTAGCCCTAGGATAGTTCATACACATAGTACATTTTCAGTAAATAGCTGTTTGGTTGCTTAATTGATATCTTATCAAAAGTTGTAGTTTTTCTCATTAATCCTGATGAGCTTTCAAATTGATATTGATGAGCAGCAATACATCAGATTGTTTAATTCTTTTGTCCTACAAAAAAAGATCAATCAACTTGGAAAATTGAAGATTCAGTTGTTCAAACATGAAATTATGAAATATTTCAAGAAGTGTTTGGAAATAGTTCAAAATTGAAAGGAACATTGTTAATATATTACTGGCCTCAAATCACTGAATAGTTTCAATGCTATTATCTCCAGATTTGACCTAAAAGTTCCAATTTTATCTTGGTGCTTAATTGATTGTTTGAATATTCAGATTACTAGCATAAACATATTTCAGAATTATTTGAACTTCAGATTACTAGCATAAACAAATTGCTTCTAGAGTAATATCATTAAAGTAATAATGCAAATGTGACTACTATCTGGTTAGCTGTACTTTTGTGACTGAAGGTGGTAATTAGTCATCAACAGGTATGGGACTTAAAAGGATTCATGGCCAGCTGGTGTCTATCTCAGTAATTATTTTAAATCACTATTCTGTCTGCCACTAATTTTTCTTCTCCTACTCACCTAATGTTATTCCTTTTCCTGTCATCTTAGATACCAGCCACAGCAGAAGAAATGAATTATAAGTGCACAATTCCTTTTGAAATAGAGTAATGTTGTATCTAAATCACCTTGAGCTCTATTTCTGAGTAATGAAAGATACTTTATTCCTGAGGAAATAAACACCATTCACATATACTAGGAAAAAACAAACTGAAAATAAAAATGATTTACAAGGATATGAAGTCCTTGGATACTATAGTTCCTTTACTGTACTAGACTTTATTTATCAATTCTGGCACATTTTAAAATTATAAAATGAGTCAAATATTATTTTGATCCAATCTAGGAACAGGTATATTTCTTTCAATTCTTCTTTATAGATCAACTAATATAACGCTAAGAACAGTGAAGGTCATTACTCTGTCCTGTGTTCCTTTTGCCTTCCAAAACAGATTCTGAGGCCCTCCAGGGGAAAATGTTACCATAATAACATTTCCTGAAGGACAAAGCTGAACTTGGTTGAATTCTGTTCTTTCAAAACAATAAATTTGGGTCTAATGTTAGGTGCTAAGACAAAATAAATATACTGTAGCTGTAAATAATTTTTACTCTAGTAGCTTGCTCATAGGATTAATGTATACAGTTGTATCCAATGGTTTGTCGCAATAACTGTATAAAGCTCTTCTAATTTATAAATCAACAAAATCTTTAGAGCATACCTAGATAAGTGCAAGTTAAAGGACAAAATTTCTGGTGTCAGAAGACTCAGATTAGATCACCAAAACTGCCTCATGACCACATTTATCCCTCATTACTACCCCTAGCCTATTATTGATACTTCTTCTATAAAATAAGTGTAGTTATTAGTAAAGAATAAATGAGATCATATATATAATGCATTCAATATGGTTTTGATACTTACAAAGTGGTAAATCAATATTAACTATTATTTCTCCAGAAGGCATCATTATTGTTTTATTCATTCTGCAAATATTTATTGAATGCCTACAGTGAAAAACTCACTGCTTCAGCAGCTGAGGCTTCAGCAGCTGAGGTTTCCGCAGGCTAGAAGATAAATACTAGCCATTGCTTTCATGGAGCTTGCATTTTCCAGTATGGGAAATAGCAACAAAGAAAACAGTAATAAATAGTGTAGGCCAGAAAGTGAATAGAATTAAACACACACACACACACACACACACACACATACAAAAAGCAAAGAAGAAGAATAGAAAGTGTGTATATATGGGTGGGTGTGAAGATTTTTGGTAAGACAGAAAAAAAGTCCACATTGGATAAATGTCTGGAAGATGTGAGTGAGTGAGTCATACAGACACAGAAGAACATTTAGGGTAGAGGGAACAAGTCCAAAACCGTGATGTAGGCATCTGTTTTGTGTGTCCAGGAAAGAGTGAAGGCCCCTAGGACTGGAGTGGAATAAGAGGGGAGCAAAGGAAGAATTGAACTGAGGTCACTTTCAGGACTCCTGATCTTGAGAGGCTTTAGTAAGAGGAAGGATTTTGACTTGATGGTGAGCCATTGGAGCAATGTGCAGTGTGTGGTCCGACTTGAGCTTTTGTGGATTCCCCTTGGCTGCTATGTAGAGAATAGACTGACAGCAATTAAGGTCTGAAGATGGGTCAGCAATTAAGAGGCAATTGCTGTATACTCCCAGTGAAGACCAGGTCTAAAAGCCCATGATGGTAGTATCAGTGTGCTTTATCGTGGTCATAACCTGGATGCATTTTGAAGATAAAGCTGATGGGATTTACTGACAGAAGAGATGGGAGGTGTGAGAGATATTAAGGTGATGCCAAAGTTTCGTCCTGAGCAACAAGAAGATGTGTTAGCGTATGTTTTAGGCATATTAAGTTTGAGGTACTTATTATACACCAAAGTGAAGATGCATATGTTGTGTCTGCAGCTTCTTTTTAAAAAATATTTATTTATTTATTTATTTACTTACTTACTTACTCACTTACTTAGGCTGCTCCTGGTCTTCGTTGTGGCACGTGGGATATTTTGGTTGCAGCATGCAGACTTCTTAGTTGCGGCACGCAGACTCTTAGTTGCCGCATGCGAACTCTTAGTTCCCGACCAGGGATCAAACCCGGGCCCCCTGCACTGGGAGCGTGGAGTCTTATCCACTGGACCACCAGGGAAGTCCCTGATGTGTCTGCAACTTCTAAGAGCAACCCAGACATTCCGATTGATCACATGCAACTCTTTTGCTGGTATCGTTTACCCAACTAGTGACTATAGTGACTTATTTTATATCTTGTCATATTTTGCTATTTACACATAAATCTAAAGCTGTTATTTTGAATAAATCTGGGAATTTTAATAATATAGGAATATATACATACATATATATGTGTGTAAACATGAGTGCATGTGTATATGTGTGTGTACTCACACGTACACATGTGTATTTCTTTGTCCTCTGAGTTTTAACAGGTTCCTGAGACTTAATTGCATCTGTAGCCACCACATCTCTGATACTAATGAAAGACGGTGATTACAAATATTGGTTTTAAATTCAGAAAACTGGTTTGAAACCTTGTATCTGATGCATACTGATTATTTGTGTGGTCTTACATAATTATGAGTTTCAGTTTGATCATTTGTAGGAAAGGTAAATATAGTTTGTTATAGGTGTTTTATTAGGATTACATAGGATAGGTTAAGAAAAGTGCCTATTATACAGCAACTGGCACATAGTAGTTAAATTGTAGTCATTACAATATCATTATTATTGTCACTAATATTATTTTAACATCTTTATTTTGAACCTCTAGTACACCTTTTTAAGCTGTACTGCCTGTGTTTCTCTTCATAACTGAACATTTTATCTTGGCTAACATACTTTTATCACCCTTTCTGTAGATAGGTCTCAAATGATGCAGTCAAAATAATATTTTTAGTCAAATGTCTTTGAAATGCTTCATTTTATTTGCATGGATTTTCTGAATCAGTACCCCTCTCCCCATCCCACCCCTGCTTCTATTCATGAAGTCTTCAGTGGAACCTTTATTCCTCGCCTTTACTGTTCTTCCACACACTCTCTTCTTATTACACTCCCCATCAGGGAATCTTTTAGCTCTCTTCACTTGTCTCTTTTGCTCCTTTGGAAGTTCCATCCGGCCAGAACCATAGTTTAAAAATCAGAGTTCCTGAATAGAGCACCTTTAAGGGCAAAAGAAAACAAACTGAATCTCCATGTCTGGCTCTCTTCCTGACTGCTTCTTTGCTCTTTATCACTCACTGTCTATCATCACAAATACATGGGCCATCATATTAAACCTCCAGTTAACCTATAAGAGAATTCTTAGTGTAATACATAGGAGATAAGGACTTAAAATTTTATATTTTATACTACATACCAATTATTCTTCAACCTATATTGCTAAAATGAAAAATGTAAACATTTAAGAAGAATAGAAACACAGATTCTGAATTTAGAAAGAATGGCATCTCTGGTAGCAGCATTGCTATTTTCAGTCCCCACATTTTGAGGAATTAAGGCCTTTCGGAAATAATGTATGCTCCATAAATTTATTTTTTAATAAAAATGATTCTTTATACTTTAAATGAGTTAAATAAACCATCATATCATGCAACCACGGCCCACATTTGAATTTTGTTTTTCTTAAATTCTGGTTTCTAATGTTTTCCGGAAGTGTCCTTTTAATGACAGCTATTGAAAGCTGCTTGAATGTTCTAGTCGTAAGTTAATAGACCAAGGAAATTTAAACTGATAAAGAAAGATATGTAGCTATTTTGTTGACAGTTCAAAAATCCAGTGACTTGAAGAGGCATAAATACATAAAATATATATTTGAATGAGTTTTTTTTTTTTTTTTTTTTTTTTGCGGTACGCGGGCCTCTCACTGTTGTGGCCTCTCCCATTGCGGAGCACAGGCTTCCGGACGCGGAGGCTCAGCGGCCATGGCTCACGGGCCCAGCCGCTCCGCAGCATGTGGGATCTTCCCGGACCGGGGCACGAACCCATGTCCCCTGCATCGGCAGGCGGACTCTCAACCACTGTGCCACCAGGGAAGCCCTAAATGGGATTTTTGTTTGATATGCACTTCACATAGCATGGACTAGAGTTTGGAAAGTGAGACTGCTCTAACATGGATTGTTTTGCAATCATGTTTTTGGGAGAGGCGCTTGCGTTGTTAGAAATGTCCCCTAACCACACTTAAGGATGTCTTGAGCCTCACAGGGAGGCCTGACTGTGGTCACAGAAGCCGTGTGGCTGCTGTCACTATTGCTGTCTCCCCCCAGTGGTTAAGGAGACTCTGCCATCTGTATGCAATAGCAGCATGAAATGAGAACATGAAAGGAAGATGGTAGCACTGGACATGGAAGGTTAGGGAAATGTCTGTTACTCTCACTAATTCATTGTTGAGACAGGTCTCTAAAACTTGGGGTTATATTTTATCATTTTATATCATAGAATGTTGTTCTTTACTTTGATGATAAAATCCTATGAACAGTTGAGGAAAGCAACTGCCTTCTTTTTTCTAACTACTTCCTGACCCTCCAAACCCCCTCTCCCCAGTCCTCTCCAAAAAATATATATATATATATTGATTTATATAGCATATTACACACAAATGATTAAGGGCAGAATACATCAATGTTAGAAAATTGTTCTTAATTTCAAGGTTACAAGTAAACAGTAGTTCCCCAGTCTTTCAGAGATTCCTGTATGGCAAACATTGATCTGGGTGGTTAGGCTGGTCAGGAAATTCTTGGAAGCTGAAGAACACTCAGGTCTAAGGAACCTTTATTATATACAGGGAACTCCAGAAACCATCTGCTGGAGCAGTGACTGCATATTAATATTACCTGATATAATGGTTTCCTATCCTGATGTAACAAATTATCAGAGGCAGAGTGTCTTGAAACTTATCATCTTAGCATGAAACCTGATAGGTGTCTCACATGGATAAAATGAGGCTGTCGGTAGAGCTGAATCCTTTTCTGGAGACTCCAGGAGAGAATCCACTTCCTTGTCTTTTCCAGCTTCTAGAGGCTGCCTTCATTCCTTGGCTTGTGGCCCCATCCATCCATTTTCAAAGCCTGCAAGGATGGGTGGGGAGAGTCCTTTTCACGTGCACCTCTGTCTCCCTTCTTCTGTCATCAAATCTCTCTGATCACAGCTGGGAAGCATTCTCTGCTTTTACACGCTCTTGTGACTACCTTGGACCCACCTAGATAATTCAGGATAAACTCCCCATCTCAAGACCATTTTGACATAAATCACATCTGCAAAGTCACTGTTACCATGTAAGATAATCACAGGTTATAAGGATTAGGACATGAACATCTTTGAGAGGCCATTATTTGGGGAACTTTTGGAAAATATGTGGTTACTTGGGTTATACCCCACAATTACTAATGTATTGGTTCCGGACTAAGACCAAATAATCAGATTTTATTCAAACTTTCTAGGTGATTATAAAGTACAGCCAGAGTTGTGAATCACTGTAGATCACTGCCATCAGTGGTTCTCAAACTTTTACATGTGCCTAAGAATCACCCACACATCTTGTTAAAAATACAGATTTAGGTTCCAGGGGTCTGCGTGGAGGTGCTTTACTATTCAAAGTGCGGGCAATGGACCAGCATTACCTAGGAGCTTGTTAGAAACACAGAAATGCAGACCTACTAAGTCGGAATCTGCATTTTTACAAATTCCTCAGGCGATGTGTAGGAACACTGACATTTGAGAAGCATTGCCTTATGTGTGAGATTCAGGTAACAGTAATAACAGGAAATAGCTAAGTATGATCATCTTAACAAGAACCATTCATCTTAAAGGCACCTTGTTCTTACATTGTTCTGACGTAGTAATTTACAAGCAATGTTTTTTTCAGGGAATATTAGAAGTTTGGTTATGCAATATGTTCTTTCCAATTAGAAGTACTCCCCACCGTGATGACAATTATAAAACACCTTGTTCTTAATAATTAAGGGCAATATTACCTACCCCCAGCCCCCACACAAATACCTCTAACACAAGACTAGATGAGAAGGAACATTTGATGAACAAGCCCAAGATGTTCCTATTCTCAGAGCTCTAGAATTTCCCACACGGCCATTCAGCCCTCCTGCTGCAGTGACCACCACAGTCTCCCCACACCCTAGTGATGGACTCACAAGTGGAAATGCTCAGAACTGGTTTGGGAGAGCTTATGATTATGAATATCATTTCCTTAACCTCTCTTTCCCATGAAGCCCTGTGCATAATTTTGTTAGAAAGAAACTCTCCTGAGATGGAAATCTCTGGTAAAAAAATCATAAAATTATCTAGCCACTTCCATAACGTTGATATTCTTCCTCCAGGAGAAATGATTTCAAATTACTTTGAGGGCAGAGGTTTTCAAAAGTTAGTGGGCATCAGAGAAACCAAGAAGGCTTGTTAATGCACAGATTGCTCAGCAGTACCTGCAGAATGTCTTTCTTAGTAGGCAGAACTTTAAACATTAGGGCTTAATTTCCCACTCACATTTCTGTATATGGATTATTATCCAATCTTTATCTCAAAGCACTTACTCTTTATTATTTCAAATCACAGTAATGTCATTGATATAAAGGAAAAGAAGACCTTATAGGTTCTAGCTAGATCTTAGCACACTATATAGTAATAACTGCTGGACTTTTTTTTGGCCTGTAGTGATACAATTAACTGTACATTTTGCAGTGAGGCAGATTAGGGTATGCATTGGTCAAATTGGATAGAAAATAAATTATTGATCAAATAAGTCCCTCAACACATTTATATATGCAAAACATTATTATGTTAACATGTAACTAATACAATGTTATTAATGATATATTTTACATGCTTTTATCCTACTAAATTTTTGGATTCCAGTGCATTTTACTCTGAGAGCACATCTCAGTTCAGGCCAGCACATTTCAAGTGCTCAGTAGGGACAGTGGCTAATAGCTCCATAGTGGGCAGTGCAGGCTTGTAAGATACTTTCAGGCACCACTTGTCATTAGTGTTCTTAACAGGCCCTGCAGGAGCACTAAATATCAAATTAAGTGAAACACAGTTTATTTTTAAGTAGATGTTGATGGGACAAAAAAATGTATCTGCTCCTCCTACCTTTCAATACTGTTTCAAATTTATGCTGCCTGTGCTTCTGGAACTTTTATTAACCATTCTCCACATCCCTGGATGGCACACAGAATTGTAAGTCTGACAGAGACAGATCCTTGCCCCCAGTATTATGAATGATCAATTTAAATCCTGTTATTTAATTACTTTTACTAGCCCATAAAGTCCTCCCTAAGGAAACCTAGCTTGTAAGTCTGCATATAGGAGGTATTGGTTGCTTCCCGTTGATATCAGCCATTTCCACAAATAAGGGATGTGGGTACCTAGGTACACCCTCAGTTATGTCTTATTGATGTTTTGTGAAAGTGGCTCTTCTCTAGACCTCTCTAGTCACTGACAAGACTTTGTGACTAGACCTGTGATTCTGTCTCTCCTCATGCACTTTCACCTTACTGGGCATTGTTTACTAATTGCCTTACAAATCAAATATACTCCGGGAATGAAAATGCAGCATAAATGGAGCTGTAAGCGGGCAATCTCATAACTACTATATTTGATTATATGCACGTCAGTTCATCCTCCTGTGGTCCAGATACTTCCTGCTGAACATCATCACACTCCATAGTGAATTCGTATATGCCCAATAATGTTGATCTTTGAGCATACTATTCTCTGATCTATTCATTTAACAACTCATTTTAGGGGCTTCCCTGGTGGCGCAGTGGTTGAGAGTCCACCTGCCGATGCAAGGGACGTGGGTTCGTGCCCCGTTCCGGGAAGATCCCATATGCCGCGGAGCGGCTAGGCCTGTGAGCCATGGCCACGGAGCCTGCGTGTCCGGAGCCTGTGCTCCACAATGGGAGAGGCCACAACAGCAAAAAGAAAAAAAAAGAACTCATTTTATTTCAAACCCTTCTGAAAAGTACAGAAGTAAAAAATATTTTTGAGTTCAAATTAAGATAGACATGGCATTGTTTACTAAGTTTCATTTCTAATATGAAATGCTCAAGTACAAGGAATATCTCTCTTTCCTGTCATTGGAGAATCTAGTTAACAGTTTTATTATCTCATCAGTTACTGGATTCCGGGGGAATATATCTGTCCAGAGGCCTTCAATATCCCTAATAATTACCATACCTTTTCTTTAAAAACTATCAATTTATTCAAGAATACAACTGCTACCTTTTGAGAGAGATGACGATTCATTATTTGTCATGCAAATGAATAAACTTACTAACTAGTATGTCAACATTAGCTAACTAACAGATTATTTATATTAGGAATATAGATATAGAAATGAAGTATTTTGCAGCTCTCCTGAGCTCCCACAGTGCCTTGGTAATCTACTACTCCACCAGGACTCTCCAATAGAGTTATTTCTTTCTGAGATAGAGAAAACATTCTGTACCTGCAGTGCCCAGTATGGAAGCCACTAGTCACATGTGGCTCTTGAGCACTTAAAATATACCTAGCTGGGCTGAGGATGGGATTTTTATTTCATTAATTGTAATTAATATGAATTTTAATTTGAATAGCCACACATGGCTGGTGGCCATCATAATACTAGACTGTGCACTAAGATCTGAACCACATTAGCTAATCCCAAAGTCTACAATCAATGGGAGCATGTGGAGCTCTCAGCAGAGCTGAGAAAACCCAGGATTCAGTCATCAACTTCCTCCTATATTCCATGAGACATATGGTACCTATCAATTAACAAAACTAGGACATTCCTGGGCACATTTAGCTTAATCCAAGAAACTTCATTTATAGAAATTATGTTTTACATTTAGATAATTCCTGGAGCTAAGGGGTTTAGAATCTGAGCATCCACTCCACATGAATCATTTCTATTCCAGACTGCACATGTGTTGACAAGAACACATTTTTTTCTTCACCTTATTCTGAACATAATCTCCTCGCCATCAAACTCTTAGTGTTTTCCTACAAAGTAGATTCAACCTTGCTGAGGCTCATCTGTTTCCTCGAAGCTGTCAATCTCATCCTGTCTTCAGTTTTATTGACTTAGAGTCAATGATTCATCTCTTGAACTTACCAATACACTTATTACCACCCCCAGGATTTTTGGTCTTCTCGTATAATTTGAAAAAAAGAAAAGAAAAAATGTGGCTCACTCTGCTTCAGTGCTCCCACACCTAACAAATTGAGTACAGCTGAAGAAAATTGCTTCATTCATTTGTTCATCCACTCAGAGAGATTTTTGTTTAATATTGATTATGTACTAGATCAAGGCACTGCACTGGTGTTAAGGAAATGTTACTGAACAAAACAAAGACCCTTCTTTAATGGAGCCTATATTCTAGTAGAAATGGATGGCAATTCACAAAGAAATGCTTAAATAAATAAATTTGTCAGTCCAAAATAACTGATAAAAAGAAAAAGAAAATAGAATAAAAGGCAAAGAATGTCAGTGGTGTGTGTACCATTTGATATATTGTGATAAAGGAAAGCCAAGTGGTATTTGAGTGGACAGCTGAATGCAGTGATGGAATGAGCCATAAGGATACCTGAAGTAGGGCATTCCTGGCAAGTGCACAGGTTCTGTGGCGGGAGTATCCTTGGTGTGTTTTAAGAGAAAAGAGCAGAGTGAATGAGGTGCATTTAGAATAGTAAAGGCTAAAGTCAGAGGGGAGAGATTTGTAGGCCAGGGTAGGGATGTTATATTTTATGCTGAGAGAGATGGGAGTTATTGGAGGCCTTGAGTGGATGAGTGATGCGATATGACTTCTATCTGTGTGAAGAATATGGAAGGAGAGCAAGAGTGAAAGTCTATTACAGTAACATACACGGGAGTCATTATAAACGTGAACTCATCTGGTGGCTGTGGAAATTATAAAACTTAGTCAAATCGTAAACATATTTTACATATTGACAACCAGTAAAATTTGCTGATGGATTCTGAAATGTGACAAGAGTCCAGGGTAACTCCAAGGTTTTGAATGTAAGAATTATAAAATCTTGAAGATTGTTTTGTATATTAGAATGTATTCACAGTCTCCACTCTTAAAAAAGCAGAAATTCTTCATAGCTCAAGTCCATTATCTTTCCTATTTTCTAACCATGACTATTTCAAAATTCTATGGCTCTGCCAAAACTTCCTTATATTGAGAAGACAAGCTTTGCTACTTCAGAGTATTTCTAAGCTACAGTATCCTCATCTGAGAAATGAATTTAATAACAACAACAGTAATAGTGAGCACACTGAATGTTATGCTCAGAATATAATCTACATGGTCAGAAGTCTATCGTTTCTGTTTGTTTAAAAATGTAACAAGTGCTTAGAAGAGTACGTGACACATATTAGGTACTCTACGATTATTTTTTTAACATCCTTATTGGAGTATAATTGCTTTACAATAGTGTGTTAGTTTCTGATTTATAACAAAGTGAATCAGTTTTACATATGTTCCCATAGTTCTTCCCTCTTGCGTCTCCCTCCCTCCCAACCTCCCTATCCCACCCGTCAAGGCGGTCACAAACCACCTAGCTGATCTCCCTGTGCTATGCGGCTACTTCCCACTAGCTATCAATTTTACGTTTGGTAGTATATATATGTCCATGCTACTCTCTCACTTTGTCACAGTTTACCCTTACACCTCCCGATATCCTCAAGTCCATGCTCTAGTAGGTCTGTGTCTTTCTTCCCGTCTTACCCTAGGTTCTTCATGACCATTTTTTTTCTTTCTTAGATTCCATATATATGTGTTAGCATACGGTATTTATTTTTCTCTTTCTGACTTACTTCACTCTGGATGACAGACTCTAGGTCCATCTACCTCACTACAAATAACTCAATTTTGTTTCTTTTTATGGCTGAGTAATATTCCATTGTATATATGTGCCACATCTTCTTTATCCATTCATCTGTTGATGAACACTTAGGTTGCTTCCATGTCCTGGCTATTATAAATAGAGCTGCAATGAACATTGTGGTACATGACTCTTTTTGAATTATGGTTTTCTCAGGGTATATGCCCAGTAGTGGGATTGCTGGGTTGTATGGTAGTTCTATTTTTATTTTTTATTATTTTGGCAGTACACGGGCCTCTCACTGTTGTGGCCTCTCCCATTGCGGAGAACAGGCTCCGGATGCGCAGGCCCAGCAGCCATGGCTCACGGGCCCAGCCGCTCTGCAGCACGTGGGATCCTCCCAGACTGGGGCACGAACCCACGTCGCCTGCATTGGCAGGCAGACTCTCAACCACTGCGCCTCCAGGGAAGCCCCTATTTTTAGTTTTTTAAGGAACCTCCGTACTGTTCTCCATAGTGTCTGTATCAATTTACATTCCGACCAACAGTGCAAGAGGGTTCCCTTTTCTCCACACCCTCTCCAACATTTATTGTTTGTAGATTTTTTGATGATGGCCATTCTGACTGGTGTGAGATGATATCTAATTGTAGTTTTGATTTGCATTTCTCTAATTTTTAATGATGTTGAGCATTCTTTCATGTGTTTGTTGGCAATCTGTATATCTTCTTTGGAGACATGTCTATTTAGGTCTTCTGCCCATTTTTGGATTTGGTTGTTTGTTTTATTGTTATTGAGCTGCATGAGCTGCTTGTAAATTTTGGAGATTAATTCTTTGTCACTTGCTTCATTTGCAAATATTTTCTCCCATTCTGAGGGTTGTCTTTTCGTCTTGTTTATGGTTTCCTTTGCTGTGCAAAAGCTTTGAATTTTCATTAGGTCCCATTTGTTTATTTTTGGTTTTATTTCCATTTCTCTAGGAGATGGGTCAAAAAGGATCTTGCTGTGATTTATGTCATAGAGTGTTCTGCCTATGTTTTCCTCTAAGAGTTTGATGCTGTCTGCCCTTACATTTAGGTCTTCAATCCATTTTGAGTTTATTTTTGTGTATGGTGTTAGGGAGTGTTCTAATTTCATACTTTTACTTGAAGCTGCCCAGTTTTCCCAGCACCACTTATTGAAGAAGATGTCTTTTCTCCATTGGATATTCTTGCCTAGTTTATCAAAGATAAGGTGACCATATGTGCATGGGTTTATCTCTGGGCTTTCTATCCTGTTCCATTGATCTATATTTCTTTTTTTCTGCCAGTACCATACTGACTTGATTACTGTAGCTTTATAGTATAGTCTGAAGTCAGGGAGCCTGATTCCTCCAGCTCCTTTTTTCATTCTCAAGATTGCTTTGGCTATTCGGGGTCCTTTGTGTTTCCATACAAATAGTGAAATTTTTTGTTCTAGTTCTGTGAAAAATGCCAGTGGTATTTTGATACAGATTGCATTGAATCTGTAGATTGCTTTGGGTTTTAGAGTCATTTTAACAATGTTGATTCTTCCAATCCAAGAACATGGTATATCTCTCCATCTATTTGTATCATCTTTAATTTCTTTCATCAGTGTCTTATAACTTTCTGCAATCAGGTCTTTTGTCTCCCTAGGTAGGTTTATTCCTAGATATTTTATTCTTTTTGTTGCAATGGTAAATGGGAGTGTTTTCTTAATTTCACTTTCAGATTTTCCATCACTAGTGTATAAGAATACCAGAGATTTCTGTGCATTAATTTTGTATCCTGCTACTTTACCAAATTCACTGATTAGCTCTAGTAGTTTTCTGGTGGCATCTTTAGGATTCTCTATGTATAGTATCATGTCATCTGCCAACAGTGACAGTTTTACTTCTTTTCCAATTTGGATTCCTTTTATTTCTTTTTTTTTCTCTGATTGCCGTGGCTAAAACTTTCAAAACTATGTTGAATAAGAGTGGTGAGAGTGGGCAACCTTGTCTTGTTCCTGATCTTAGTGGAAATGCTTTCAGTTTTTCACCATTGAGGATGACGTTGGCTGTGGGTTTCTCATATATGGCCTTTATGATGTTGAGGAAAGTTCCCTCTATGCCTACTTTCTGCACGGTTTTTATCATAAATTAGTGTTGAATTTTGTCGAAAGCTTTCTCTGCATCTATTGAGATAATCATATGGTTTTTCTCCTTCAGTTTATTAATATGATGTATCACGTTGATTGAGTTGCATATGTTAAAGAATCCTTGCATTCCTGGAATAAACCCCACTTGATCATGGTGTGTGATCCTTTTAAGGTGCTGTTGGATTCTGTTTGCTAGTATTTTGTTGAGGATTTTTGCATCTGTGTTCATCAGTGATATTGGCCTGTGGTTTTCTTTCTTTGTGACATCCTTGTCTGGTTTTGGTATCAGGTGATGGTGGCCTCGTAGAATGAGTTTGGGAGTGTTCCTCCCTGTGGTATATTTTGGAAGAGTTTGAGAAAGACAGGTGTTAGCTCTTCTCTAAATGTTTGATAGAATTCGCCTGTGGATCCATCTGGTCCTGGGCTTTTGTTTGTTGGAAGATTTTTAATTACAGTTTCAATTTCAGTGCTTGTGATTCATCTGTTCTTATTTTCTATTTCTTCCTGGTTCAGTCTCGGCAGGTTGTGCATTTCTAAAAATTTGTCCATTTCTTCCAGGTTGTCCATTTTATTGGCACAGAGTTGCTTGTAGTAATCTCTCATGATCCTTTGTATTTCTGCAGTGTCAGTTGTTACTTCTCCTTTTTCATTTCTAATTCTGTGGATTTGAGTCTTCTCCCTTTTTTTCTTGATGAGTCTGGCTAATGGTTTACTTTTTTTTTTTTCCCATGCGCGGGCCTCTCACTGTTGTGGCTTCTCCAGTTGCGGAGCACAGGCTCTGGATGCGCAGGCTCAATGGTCATGGCTCACGGGCCCAGCCGCTTCGTGGCATGTTGGTTCTTCCTGGACCGGGGCACGAACCCGTGTCCCCTGCATTGGCAGGCGGACTCTCAACCACTGTGCCACCAGGGAAGCCTGGTTTATCACTTTTGTTTATCTTCTCAAAGAACCAGCTTTTGTTTTATTGATCTTTGCTATTGTTTCCTTCATTTCTTTTTCATTTATTTCTGATCTGATCTTTATGATTTCTTTCGTTCTGCTAACTTTGGGGGTTTTTTGTTCTTCTTTCTCTAATTGCTTTAGGTGCAAGGTTAGGTTGTTTACTTGAGGTGTTTCCTGTTTCTTAAAGTAGGATTGTATTGCTATAAACTTCCGTCTTAGAACTGGTTTTGCTGCATCCCATAGGTTTTGGGTCGTCATGTCTCCATTGTCATTTGTTTCTAGATATTTTTTATTTCCTCTTTGACTTCTTCAGTGATTACTTTGTTATTAAGTAGTGTATTGTTTAATCTTCGTGTGTTTGTGTTTTTTACAGATCTTTTCCTGTAATTGATATCTAGTCTCATAGCGTTGTGGTCAGAAAAGATACTTGATATGATTTCAATTTTCTTAAATTTACCAAGGCTAGATTTGTGACCCAAGATATGATCTGTCCTGGAGAATGTTCCTTGAGCACTTGAGAAAAATGTGTATTCTGTTGATTTTGGATGGAGTGTCCTATAAATATCAGTTAAGTCCATCTTGTTTAACGTATCATTTAAAGCTTGTGTTTCCTTATTTATTTTCATTTTGGATGATCTGTCCATTGGTGAAAGTGGGGTGGTGAAGTCCCCTAATATGATTGTGTTACTGTCAATTTCCCCGTTATTGGCTATTAGTATTTGCCTTATGTATTGAGGTGCTCTTATGTTGGGTGCATAAATATTTACAATTGTTATGTCTTCTTCTTGGATTGACCCCTTGATCATTATGTAGTGTCCTTCTTTGTCTCTTCTAATAGTCTTTATTTTAAAGTCTATTTTTTCTGATATGAGAATTGCTACTCCAGCTTTCTTCTGATTTCCATTTGCATGGAATATCTTTTTCCATCCCCTCACTTTCAGTCTCTATGTGTCCCTAGGTCTGAAGTGGGTCTCTTGTAGACAGCATATATATGGGTCATGTTTTGTATCCATTCAGCCAGTCTGTGTCTTTTGGTGGGAAAATTTAATCCATTTACATTTAAGGTAATTATCGATATGTATGTTCTTATTACCATTTTCTTAATTGTTTGGGGTTTGTTATTGTAGGTCTTTTCCTTCCCTTTTTTTTCTTGCCTAGACAAGTTCCTTTAACATTTGTTGTAAAGCTGGTTTGGTGGTGCTGAACTCTCTCACCGTTTGCTTGTTGTAAAGGTTTTAATTTCTCCATCAAATCTGAATGAGATCCTTGCTGGGTAGAGTAATCTTAGTTGTAGGTTTTTCTCCTTCATCACTTTAAATATGTCCTGCCAATCCCTTCTGGCTTGCAGAGTTTCTTCTGAAAGATCAGCTGTTAACCTTACGGGGATTCCCTTGTGTGTTATTTGTTGTTTTTCCCTTGCTGCTTTTAATATGTTTTCTTTGTACTTAATTTTTGATAGTTTGATTAATATGTGTCTTGGCATGTTTCTCCTTGGATTTATCCTGTATGGGACTCTCTGTGCTTCCTGGACTTGAGTAACTATTTCCTTTCCCATATTAGGAAAGTTTTCAACTATAATCTCTTCAAATATTTTCTCAGTCCCTTTCTTTTTCTCTTCTTCTTCTGGGACCCCTATAATTTGAATGTTGGTGCGTTTAATGTTGTCCCAGAGTTCTCTGAGACTGTCCTCAGTTCTTTTCATTCTTTTGTCTTTATTCTGCTCTGCAGTAGTTATTTCCACTATTTATCTTCCAGGTCACTTATCCGTTCTTCTGCCTCAGTTATTCTGCTATTGATCCCTTCTAGAGTATTTTTAATTTCATTTTTTGTGTTGTTCATCATTGCTTGTTTCCTCTTTAGTTCTTCCTTGTTAAATGTTTCTTGCATTTTCTGTATTCTATTTCCAGGATTTTGGATCATCTTTACTATCATTATTCTGAATTCTTTTTCAGGTAGACTGCCTATTTCCTCTTCATTTGTTAGGTCTTGTGGGTTTTTATCTTGCTCCTTCATCTGCTGTGTGATTTTCTATCTTTTCATTTTGCTTATCTTACTGTGTTTGGGGTCTCCTTTTCGCAGGCTGTAGGTTCGTAGTTCCCGTTGTTTTTGATGTCTGTCCCCAGTGGCTAAGGTTGGTTCAGTGGGTTGTGTAGGCTTCCTGGTGGAGGGGGCTAGTGCCTGTGTTCTGGTGGATGAGGCTGGATCTTGTCTTTCTGGTGGGCAGGTTGATGTCTGGTGGTGTGTTTTGGGGTGTCTGTGGACTTATTATGACTTTAGGCAGCCTCCCTGCTAATGGATGGGGCTATGTTTCTGTCTTGCTAGTTATTTGGCATAGGGTGTCCAGCACTGTAGCTTGCTGGTCATTGAGTGAAGCTAGGTGTTTGTGTTGAGATGGAGATCTGTGGGAGATTTTCACCGTTTGATATTACATGGAGCTGGGAGGTCTCTTGTGGACCAGTGTCCTGAAGTTGGCTCTCCCACCTCAGTGACACAGCCCTGATGCCTGGCTTGAGCACCAAGAGACTGTTTCCACACGGCTCAGAATAAAAGGGAGAAAAATTAGAAAGAAGGAAAGAAAGAAAGAGGATAAAATAAAATGAAGTTATTAAAATAAAAAATAATTATTAAGAAAAAAAATTTTTTAAGTTAAAAAAAAAAAACTGACAGAACCCTAGGACAAATGGTGAAAGCAAAGCTGTACAGACAAAATCTCACACAGAAGCATACAAATAAACAGTCACAAAAAGAGGAAAAGGGGAAAAAATAATGTATCTTGCTCCCAAAGTCCACCTCCTCAATTTGGGATGATTCGTTGTCTATTCAGGTATTCCACAGATGCAGGGTGCATCATGTTGATTGTGGAGCTTTAATCCATTGCTCCTGAGGCTGCTGGCAGAGATTTCCCTTTCTCTTCTTTGTTTGAACAGCTCTTGGGGTTCAAGCTTTGGATTTGGCCCCGCCTCTGCATGTAGGTCCCCTGAGGGCGTGTGTTCTTTGCTCAAACAGGACAGGGTTAAAGGAGCCGCTGATTCGGGGGCTCTGGCTCACTCAGGCCGGTGGGGGAGGGAGGGGTATGGATGCGGGGCGATCCTGCGGCGGCAGAGGCCAGCATGACATTGCACCAGCCTGAGGCGCCATGCGTTGTCCTGGGGAAGTTGTCCCTCGATCCCGGAACCCTGGCAGTGGCGGGCTGCACAGGCTCCCTGGAAGGGAGGTGTGGATAGTGACCTGTGCTCGCACACAGGCTTCTCGGTGGCGGCAGCAGCAGCCTTAGCGTCTCATGCCCGTCTCTGGGGTCCGCACTGTTAGCTGCGGCTCCCGTCCGTCTCTGGAGCTCCTTTAAGCAGCGCTCTTAATCCCCTCTCCTTGTGCACCAGGAAACAAAGAGGGAAGAAAAAGTCTCTTGCCTCTTCGGCAGGTCCAGACTTTTCCCCGGACTCCCTCCCAGCTAGCCATGGCGCACTAGCCCCCTGCAGGCTGTGTTCACGCCGCCAACCCCAGTCCTCTCCCTGGGATCCAACCGAAGCCCGAGACTCAGCTCCCAGCCCCGCCCGCCCTGGCAGGTGAGCAGACAAGCCTCTTGGGCTGGTGAGTGCTGGTCAGCACTGATCCTCTGTGCGGGAATCTTCCCGCTTTGCCCTCCGCACCCCTGTGGCTGTGCTCTCCTCTATGGCTCCGAAGCTTCCCCCCTCCGCCACCCGCAGTCTCTGCCCGCGAAGGGGCTTCTAGTGTGTGGAAACCTTTCCTCCTTCACAGCTCCGTCCCACTGGTGCAGGTCCTGTCCCTATTCTTTTGCCTGTTTTTTCTCTTTTCTTTTGCCTTACCCAGGTACGTAGGGAGTTTCTTGCCTTTGGGGAGGCCTGAGGTCTTCTGACAGTGTTCAGTGTGTGTTCTGTAGGAGCAGTGCCACTGTACATGTATTTCTGAGGTATCTGTGGGGAGGAAGGTGATCTCCACGTCCTACTCTTCCACCATCTTCTCCTGTCTATTTTTTTTGTTTTAATGAGGTTTTATTTTGCAACAGTTGTCTAACTGTATATTAATTCATTGAACCTTCATTACAAATTTATGAGTAGGCTAAAGATTTACAGCTGAGAAAACTGAGGTAAATAGGGACTAAAGAATAACCCAAGGTCACGTAATCAGTAAGTAGTAAAGCTAGGATTGGACCCAGGTAATTTGGTTCCTGAACTCATGGTTTTTCTGTGTAGTACTACCTTTCATGTGCTGTATAAAGTTTGAATGCAGTGATACGATTATGTTGCTTAGTACAGTGCTTGGCAAATATTAAGCACCAGCACATGTTAGCGATTTATTGTTATTATTACTAGTAATACAAATAATTGCTCCCTTACCCCATCCACACATCATATCTGTCTTAGATATGTGCTTTCTTCTTTAGCTTCACTAGTTGTATCAGTTGGGACCACTTTCAGATCCCCTACAAAACAACCCATCACACTTTCACTGATCTATGTTTGCTGTCTCCAAATAAGCAGCATCCCACAATTCATGTTTTAAACACCATCTCTCTACCTCAGTTTCCAGGGTATGAAGATGATGGGTTATGGCTCATGAAGAAATTGGGTGGAGTCAGGGATGGCTTGAGAAGGGAGGGTCAGGAAACTGGAAAACTGTTAAATACAGAATAAAGCTCATGGATAGGCTTGGCATTAGAGTTGAGATATGAATCCTGGATTGGATAGGGATAAAAATTTTATGTATTATTTGATAACAATGAAGGTGAAACATTTAATTGTGTGTGTGTGTGTGTGTGTGTGTGTTTATATGGGTATGCATGCATATACCATACAGTCTCTCTAGCCTCAAAACAATTCTGTTTTATCCCAGAAAGGGATGTCTTTATAATTTAAATTAATGATGAAAATTCTATATATATATTAAAAAAGCTATTTGCTTGGTAGTATTAGCAATAGTGGCAGCGAAAATAGAAAACTCTAAATTTTAACTTTAAAAAAAAAGTGTCCTCTGACACAGCAGCATTTTGGTCAATTTCCATAAGAATACTTACTTTAGCATTAATGAATGTTAACTAAACATATCGTGATGATCATTCCACAATACATACAAATATCAAGTCATTATACTGCATACATGAAACTAATATAATGGAGTATGCCAATTATATCTCAATTAAAAAATAAAAAAGAATTAATTTAATTGACGATTTTATGAGCATATTTCTACTGGTCAATATATGATCTTACTACAAAAATTATTAATATAAGTTATTTTTCACCTAAATATTCTCCCAACTTAAGCTTTAGCATTTTAGATCTGTGAGAATTTTGTCATAGTTCAAATATACAAGTGGAATACCTTTTTAATTAATTTGTTAAAAAAAATTTTTTTATTTTTGGCTGCACTGAGTCTTTGTTGTTGCACACGGGCTTTCTGTAGTTGTGGCGAGCAGGGGCCACTCTTCATTGTGGTGTGCAGGCTTCTGATTGCAGTGGCTTCTCTTGTTGTGGAGCACGGGCTGTAGGTACATGGGCTTCAGTAGTTGTGGCATACAGGCTTAATTGCTCCAAGGCATGTGGGATCTTCCCAGACCAGGGCTGTGTGGGATCTTCCCAGACCAGGGCTTGAACCCATGTCCCCTGCATTGGCAGGCGGATTCTTAACCACTGCACCACCAGGGAAGCCCCCAAGTGGAATACCTTTAATTCTGATTCAAAACAGTCTGAGATGAGCACACTCTCAGTGTATGGTAATAGAAAAGTGACTTGCAATTTAACATAACATCATCAGTATGCAAATATGCATCAACAACAGCTTTGTGTATCAAAAGTCAATCAATATTGGGTCATTTCAGTATCAGAATGTCAGAAAGATTGCTATTTCAGTAGAATAACACTTCATCTGGTCTTATGCAGATATATATGTAAATATTGCATTAAAATGTAATTTGGAACTTAAAAGCTTTTGCACAGCAAAGGAAACCATAAACAAGACAAAAAGACAACCCTCAGAATGGGAGAAAATATTTGCAAATGAAACAGTGGACAAAGGATTAATCTCCAAAATATACAAACAGCTCATGGAGCTCAATATAAAAAACCAATCCAGTTAAAAAATGGGCAGAAGAGGGGCTTCCCTGGTGGCACAGTGGTTGAGAGTCTGCCTGCTGATGCAGGGGACGTGGGTTCGTACCCCGGTCCGGGAAGATCCCACATGCAGTGGAGCGGCTAGGCCCGTGAGCCATGGCCGCTAAGCCTGTGTGTCTGGAGCCTGTGCTCCACAATGGGAGAGGCCACAGCAGTGAGAGGCCCGCGTACCGCAAAAAAAAAAAAAAAAAATGGGCAGAAGACCTAAATAGACATTTCACCAAGGAAGACATACAGATGGCCAAGAGGCACATGAAAAGATGCACAACATCACTAAGTATTAGAGAAATGCAAATCATAACTACAATGAGGTATCACCTCACGCCAGTTAGAATGGCCATTATAAAAATATCTAGAAACAATAAATGCTGGAAAGAGTGTGGTGAAAAGGGAACCCTCCTACACTGTTGGTGGGAATGTAAATTGATACAACCACTATGGTGAACAGTATGGAGGTTCCTTAAAAACGAAAAAATAGAGCTACCATATGACCCAGCAACCCCACTGCTGAGCATTTATCCTGAGAATACCATAATTCAAAAAGAGACATGCACCACAATGTTCATTGCAGCATTATTTACAATAGCCAGGACATGGAAGCAACCTAGATGTCCATCGACAGATGAATGGATGAAGAAAATGTGGCACATATATACAATGGAATATTACTCAGCCGTAAAAGGAAATGAAATTGAGCTATTTGTAGTGAGGTAGATGGACCTAGAGTCTGTCATACAGAGTGAAGTAAGTCAGAAAGAGAAAAACAAATAGCGTATGCTAACGCAAATATATGGAATTAAAAAAAAATGGTACTGATGAACCTAGTTGCAGGGCAGGAATAAAGAGGTAGACATAGAGAATGGACTTGATGACATGGGGTGGGAGGGTGAAGCTGGGGCTAAGTGAGAGTAGTATTGACATATATACACTACCGAAAGTAAAATAATTGGCTGGTGGGAAGCAGCAGCACAGCACAGGGAGATTGATCGGCTCGGTGCTTTGCGATGACCTAGACGGGTGGGATAGAGAGGATGGGATGGAGGCTCAAGAGGCAGGGGATATGGGGACATGTGTATGCATATGGCTGACTCACTTTGTTGTGCAACAGAAACTAACACAGTATTGTGAAGCAATTATACTCCAATAAAGATCTATTTAAAAAATGTAATTAGATTTCTTCCCCCTCTAGTAGGGGACAAACAACAACAAATATATCTGATTAAAATTAATGATGATATATCGAATAAGTAAAAGTTACATAATTACCACTCTAGTTTAAACAACGTCTAAGCTACATAGTCAAATATTTAATGCCTCTTCCTTAAAAGACAAATGCTATTGAATTGCTGCTTTACCCACTCTGCTGTCTCAGTGATAGTCATTTTTAAAGTTCAACCAATTGAGAGAGGGCTTTTGTTCTGACAAATAAAATTGAAGTGAAGTTAAACCATTCAGACCACTTGAATCATGATATGTCATAGAGAATCAATTTATTTCCATCTCCCTCCCTCTCCTAGCTTGGACCGCAATTAATTTGTAGACTTATAAAAGTAATTCATAAACTTTCTCACATGACTTTTCCTTATAGTGGAAGAATATAAGTTGGAGTAGGAGGTGAAGGACAGAGACTAAGGGAAAAAAACCACAGACTTCTCAGGTTCTCATTGTAAGCCTTAAAAGAGTTGTAATTTGCATAAATAGAAGGAAGCTAGCACTTTTTCTGGGAGAGTATCAGTGGAGGTCTGCCTTTGGGATATTATTATAAGTCGAAGATGAGTTTGCTTTTATTTGTGCACTCAGAATGGAAAAACAATGGAGGATAAATTACTATTAAATGATGAGTCAGTGTTTTATTTTATTTATTTACACTAAGTTATAACTGCCAAGGAGCAGTGAAGCGAGCTAGTCAGCCTAATCACCATCTAATAGAAAAATCTACTTGGGAGACCAAATTACTGTGAGAAAACCCCTTAGTTAATATAAAATATGAATAACGAGACTTGGATACTCTTAAGGAATGGTGTTAAAAATTATAGTAGTTTGGTCCATATCTGGCAGAAAGACTTAAGTGCCAGACATGCACAACTTGTGCTGTTAGCAATCATAGTTTCAACTCCCTTTGGTCCTTAGAAACACAATTAGCTGACTTTGCTAATCGTATGTAAAAATGTATATAAAAATATTGATGAAGATTTTTAACTTATTAGTAATCAAAAGTTTTTGTTCTCATAATGTTACTTCACATTACCCATGTTAAAATTAAAGTGATTCCAACATTTAAAAATAATATTATGCATTTATCTTTCTAAATACTAAATCTAAAAAAATCATTATTTTCAGGTACATTTATGACTCACCACTTTACTTTGTTATCTGATTGGAAGCAATCTGCAAAGAGTTATATTTCTTCCATTTTCTATTTACTTTATTCAATTTCAGAACGTGGCATTTCTGGCCTATCTCTAAATTTGGGGGTTTCACCCTTGTGGGGCACTGCTCTTTTCAAAGCATTGCTTTTCCTTATCTGACAATATGACAACCAAGAAATTCAGAGAGAACTTAACCCAGAGATAGGTAACAATCTGAGTAGAAAATACCTTCTAAGTTTGGGCCATTTTTCCCATCGAGGCAAACAAAAAGGGTTTTTATTGAATTAACACATCGAAAATATATAAAAACATTAAGTTCTTTTTTTTTTTCTTTTTTTTTTTTTTTTTTTTTTTTTTTTTTGCGGTACGCGGGCCTCTCACCGTTGTGGCCTCTCCCGTTGCGGAGCACAGGCTCCGGACGCGCAGGCTCAGCGCCCATGGCTCACGGGCCCAGCCGCTCCGCGGCATGTGGGATCTTCCCGGACCGGGGCACGAAGCCGTGTCCCCTGCATCGGCAGGCAGACTCTCAACCACTGCGCCACCAGGGAAGCCCAACATTAAGTTCTTGAATATTTTTCAAAAAATATTCAAGTTAGCTTGTAAGTTTACTTCACTAAGTAATCATAGATAAGTCTAGTAAATTGTAGATAAGAACTCAGAATTTTAGGGCAGGAAGTTACTTCAGAAACCTAAATGCCACAGGGATCTAATAAATTGGACAAAGTCCTGAAACTAGTGGTGTAGGCAAGACTATGATTTTTCTATCCTGATTCCCAGACAGTTGCTTTTGCATTTTTTCTGACTATTCTTTGGTTATATTTTTAAAACATCTCTAGCTAACTCAGAGTATGAGTAATTATAATGGCAAAATAAAACTCCAAACAGTTTGACAGATCACTCTATATGCTGTTAGTGAACTTCATTTATTATCTTTTGGCAATATGACAAAGTTATTCACTGACAGTGGAGGCAGCACTTTGTAAAGGAAAGAAGAGGTGATGTGGAGTCATTCAAACCTAGGCCCTGAGGCCTATTTCCCCACTTACTAGCTGCATGTTCTGTGCTAAGTATTTACTTTTTTGAGCCTCAGTTCCCTGATCCTACAACAGTTGTCTTGTGGCACTTAACTTTAAACATTTTATGTCTTGCACGATACTTGACACACAGTAGGTCTGCAAATAATAGGATTTTCTTCTCCCCAAGATCATGGCTCAGGGTAAGAGTGAGGACCATATGTCCTCATATTTTTACAATGAATAATTACAGATATTTAGCAATACTGCGGACTCTGTGAAACATTTCATCTCTGTGAACTTAGAGGTAAAAGAAGCACAATGAAGAATACCAAGGGTTTTAAAAATTAATTAATGAGGGTAGTAAGTAATTAAATTTGAGATTTATTGATATTACGTTGCACACTTTATTAACAATATGACCCCTTTACAACATGGGAAATAGAATTAGAAAACAAGAAATTTTAAGTTTTTATTTCTTTGGTGGTGAAAGATTGAAGAGGTAACTATTAAGAAGTCTCATACCATTTCTTAATTATTAGCACAAGCCATAGGGATAGTTAGCCCTAATATTTAGACCTCTCCAGGCTGAAATCATGTCCTCTACTATGAGATTCCAAACTACATTAAAGCATGACAACATTAAGATATCCTACAAGTACATCACTGCCATGTTTTCCTTAAATATGTCAAGTAAAGAAAGGCACTATTTAATGGGCTTTGGTTTGTGTGTCCCTTCATAGGTTACTAATTGTATTGGATTTGTCCATCTATTCCATGTATTACCCCCAATTTAATTATTTTCCTATGCTTTCTCTTCACCCCGTTCTACCTTTAAAACAACTATGATGTGGGGCACGTGAACTATTAAAACTGTCCTTATTTTATGGCTATAAATAATCTCCCAGATGAGTAGTATAGATGCATTTAATGTCAAACACATTTTTACAAATGGGAAAATTAGATAATATGCCTGAACGTAGATTAAAATAAGGTGTACAGAAATCAAGACCAATAATATAAAACCCACCCAGTATATAGACCTACTAAAGGAAGGCACCATTTTTCCCACTATCTTCCCATTGAATAGCCCAATGTTGTCAATGATCAAGCCTAACAAAAATGAATGGTACCTAACAGTGGATTATCATACCCTTAATACCATGGTTTCCCCAATTAAAGCTCTCATATCCACTATGATTGAAATTACTGGTTCCATACGGTCATCAACTGGAAAATATACTTTGCTATTATAGCTATGACTGGCATGTTTCACTCAGTCCCTATTTCAATAGCTTCTCAGTAGCAGTTTGCATTTACATTCAAAGTGACACAGTACACCTTTACCTGGCCACCCAGGTGGTGTCTCAACAACACTTTCATCTCAATCTTCGCAGGCAAGATTTTAATCACACCCAGCTTTCTCCAGGATCATGGGAATGACATTACACTGATGACATCCTTCTCTGAGGAGTTTCATTTGACACACTCAAGACATACAAATATTCACAAAGCAGCTCACAAAGGGGAGGGACCATCACCCTCCTATGCATAGTACAAGGCCCTACCATCTCAGTTAAATCCTGGGCATCATTTGGTCAGTCAAGTATGGCTTTATCCCTGATACTGTCAAGAAATAACTATTACCCTGGCAAAATCCACAATATTAAAATAAGCCCAATGTCTTTTAGGCCTTTTTGGCTTCTAGAGGCAACGTATTCCTTATTTCTAAATTTTACTTAAGTGAATTTATACTGTTACTCTCAAATTGGCCCACTTTAAATGGGATCCCCAAATAACAAAGCATCTAGAATCTTTACAAAATGAACAATTAAAAGAAAAAAGAACTCCCATTAGCACTCCTCAGACACTCCTTCACTGTAGAGGATTTGGTGACTTTCTCTCATGCATCCTGGGGTCTCTGGATTACTCATGATGGCCATAAGTTGCTCGTAGGCTTCTGGAGCAAAGCACCCTCTTCTTTGGCCCCAGATATACTTCATTAGCCCAAGCAGTGCAGGTTGCATATTGGACTTTTGGGGAGACTTAAGCTAACTGGTCCTGACTGATGAGCTGTAGGACCCAAGTGCCTATTATGCTTTGGTACATATGGAGGCAGAACCCCATAGATTCAGCACAGTCACAAAAGCCTTCTTATTGAAATGAAAATGGTACTTACAGGAAAAAGTCTCTGGCATATCTTACTTACAGAAAGAAGTGGCTTGTTAGATGCAATGGTGTTGGAGGAGTTGAAGGAGGTCACCTCTCTCCTGGACTAACTGGCTACCTGGAGAGCCCCTTGGGATCCACTGAGCGACGAGGAAAAGTGATTTGTATCCTTTACTGAATAGCATCACCATTGCATGTGATGGAGTCACAAGAGGTTTGCTCTTGTGCATCCCTAAAAGGATGTCCCTGACCAAGGAAAGTACCCCACGATCAACACAGTTAGCCAAATTTCAAGCAGTCTTCTTAGCACTAGAAAAGCCCTGACCAAAAATCGGTCCCATCTGCACATTTTTCAGACTCCTCAGCCATTGCCTATGATCTGGCTGTCTGGTCCAACCAATCACAACAATTCCTTATCCAAATTCACCCTATTCAGGATAAAAAGTTCTGAGAATACTCTCACAGATACCAAAAATAAAAATCAAAGTCACATATGTCTTTGCAGATACCAAAGCTACAATTGAAGTCTTCACCAGATACTTCTTAATATTTTTGAGGTTCTGGACATTACTGATAGTGACCAAGGAACTCATTTTACTTCTCAAAATACTCAAGGCACAATATGGACTTTAGAACGGGGCATTGAATAGAATTTTCACTTCCCTTATCAGCTTTAGACACTGGGCTTCTTAGAGTACCATAATGGCTTACTTAAATGAGTTCAAATACAGTTAAATTAAACATTACACATTGTACTCATCACTCAAATATCAGGGGTGAATTTTAATAGATTTTGACTCTATATTTGATGTTTGACCTCTCAAACCTTTCAGACTCCAACCTTCCTTCCTCTTTTTTGCTCCACATCTGGGGAAGCCAATAAGAAAGTCCATGTGCTCCTTCTCTGGACACTGGGAAAGTTGAAACTATGAAAAACCAGTCCCCTGTGGTGGGGGGAAACTTCACACCAACTGCACCCCTTAACTGCAATCAAAAGTAGTCACTCTCCTCCCTTCACTCAAACCATTTTCTACCAGCTTGGGTGCTTTCCCTGCTCTAACTAGAAAGTCTCAAGCATGTGAGTAATCTTTTCTGTCTCTTGGTATGGGTATAGGGTCATCATCTTTAACATTGGAACCAATTTTGGGCTGGGGATTATTAATCCTCCCTTCTGTGGGGCAACTGTAAGACAATTTATTATTTGGAATATAATTAGAATTTATTATTTGGAATATAATTAGAGTATAAACTCCTTAAGGTTAGAGGTTTGGGACATTTTGTGCAATCCTGTATCTTTGGGACATAGAACAGTGCTAACTTAAAACATTCAAAAAAAATTTGTTGAATGAATTAATGAATCCACATCAAAGCCTCCTGACACTTAGCCTAGTCAATCTTCCTTCCAAATCGGAAAACCACCAGTGATTGAGTGATAAATTGTTAGCTAAAATTAGGCAAGAGATTTATGAACTAAGCTGGAGATGATTTTTTTTCATTAATCAGAAGAAAATAAATTGGTTTCTTCCTACCCATTTCTACCAGTAGTTGTAAGGGGAATATATTGAACTTGTCAAAAAAGAAGTGAGAGAAAAAGCAATGATAATTTTGTTTAATAGTTTAAAATATTTTCAGAGGCTTTGTAATGCCTCTAGGTATTCACATAATTTTTTTAGGCATTCATATTTATTTCTTAATAAGTCATGCAAAAAATCCTACACAAAACTACCTGAGCTCACAAACCATATGCCAGTATTCTTAGCTTGGTTGTATTGAAATACTGCCAGATTATTACTGGTTTAGTCTCATCATATTTCTGCAACATACAGAGTGATATAAGATGAAAATTAGCTGTGGAAGGGTGTTCTAAGATGATTATTTCTTTATTTTTAAATATTTATTTATTTAGTTGCACTGGGTCTTAGTTGCGGCAGCAGGCTCCTTAGTTGTGGCATGCAAACTCTTAGTTGCAGCATGCATGTGGGATCTAGTTCCCTGACCAGGGATCAAACCCGGGCCCCATGCATTGGGAGCACAGAGTCTTATCCACTGCACCGCCAGGGAAGTCCCAAAGATGATTATTTCTTGAAATTTAACACTTCATAGGCAGATGTGTTTTACTATCTATGCAAAATCAATTTGCACATTCCAGTATCAAATTAAATTTGAAGCATAAAACAAATCAGTAAGAATCCATGGTGTGATTCTACAAAATTAAAGTGTTTAAGTGAGAGAAAAAGAGGGTTTAAAAATCATTTATTTGGGCTTCCCTGGTGGCGCAGTGGTTAAGAATCTGCCTGCCAATGCAGGGAACACGGGTTCAATCCCTGCTCCGGGAAGATCCCACATGCCGTGGAGCAACTAAGTCCATGTGCCACAACTACTGAGCCTGTGCGCCACAACTACTGAACCTGTGTGCCACAACTACTGAAGCCCGCGTGCCTAGAGCCCATGCTCCACAACAAGAGAAACCACCGCAATGTGAAGCCCCAGAACCGCAATGAGAAGCCCAGGTACCGCAAAGAAGAGTAGCCCCCGCTCGCCACCGCTAAAGAAAGCCTGCACAGCAACAAAGTCCCAATGCAGCCCAATAAATAAATTAATTAATTAAAATAAAATTCCCTTTAAAAAAAGTCGTTTATTCATTTAGAGATAAAAAGGCTCTTAGCTAAAGTGACACAGTGAGAGATACACAGGATTTGTGCTCCATGGATTCTTAGATTAGTATCCCTTATAACTCATTACCTGATCCTGAATTATCCCTGAGTTTATTAGGCTGTGTATGACTCAGGCTCTTTGTCTTATTGCTACTTATACTATATCTTCTCTTTCCCAACATATGTGCCTCAAATCTCTATCCCGTTATGCGCCAGAAAAGGAAATGAGCTGTATGGTCAGACTATCCAGCTAGAGCAATTGATGTGAAAGATAGAAATTTAAGTTAGAAGAAAACTGTGTGTCTACATAAGTTATCTATTTAGATGCAACAAACCACTCTAAAATTTACTGACTTTAAGTAACACTCATTTATTTGCTCATGATTCTGAAGACTTAGAGTTGGGCTTAGCGAGGCAATTCTTTAATTCTTCTCATCTAGACTTATACTCACAACTGGGGCTGGCTTTTTTCCTGACTATGGGACCAAGCACCTCAGTTCTCCTTGTCATCTCTTATATTCCAGAAGGTTAGATTGGACTTCTTTAAATAGTTGTCTTATGGCAGTATTTTAAGAGGTTAAGACCAGTGCATAAACCCTAATTGAGTTTCTACTTGTATCATAACTGATCATTTGCCATTTGCTCAAAGGTGGTCCCACTGGAAAACCCAAAGTCAATGGAAATATGGACTATACTTGGGCTTGGAAAATAATTAATTTTGACCAAGTCATGCTTCTCAAAAGATCATATAACCTTGGTGAATCCAATAAATGCATTAAGAAATGTATCCTAAGTTGAAATACACAGAACAAGGCTTTGTTTGTTTATGATTGTTTGTTTTTGAAATAAGAATATTAAGAAGTCATATTACCATTATATACAACTAGTCTATGTGTATACCACATATAATTCAGGAATTATAACCAAAGACTAAGATAAAGGTGAAAAACTTTCAATACTTGTAGGAATTGAATACACTTGATGCTTATGAGAGATGTGTCCTAGCATTTTAACCGAGACAAAACTGAACTTTTTTTATCTAACTGAAATTTAAACATCATCAAAAGATAATTCAATTCATGATATTCTCCCCTTAGAGACCTTTGTGCATATAGGACAATAATCTTTCTTTAATCTGAATTCAAATCAAGGCACTTTAACATCCCTCAATTCTCATTTCTTTCTGCCTATTAAATGTTAATTTTATTTAATTGACTACTTAAATTCTATTGGAGCTAACCTCAATAGTATTAATTTGCCTTGAAAAAAGTCATGTTTTTATGAATTACTATCACTTGCTCCTTTTTAATTATTGTAGTTTCCACCGTGGATTTTGTCCAAAGGGAAGGCAACCAAGGATCTTGCCAATTATTGGAGATCATGGAAAGTTAAATTCATTTTTATTTCTACTTTTACATGCTCTCCTAAACTATGAATTAATAGGTTTTCATACGTCGAAATAATCGTATAGAATGACATGATTGCACCAAGATCAGGAAATGCTAACACTCAAGTCCAGCTCTTTTCATAATTTCCTAGACTTGTAGCCAACTATTGATCCTTTAAACATCACAAGATCTCAAATTTAGACTGAGAAGATGCTTATTTTTTACCAATGGAATTTTATGAAAATAATTTAGTGTTGGAATAAGAATCTTTGCTCCTAGTGTGAAAGGCACCATCTCAGTTCAGTTTACCAGTAAGGGTTAGAGTAAGACTGAATTTCTGGCAAGTTCAGAGAGCAAATTCACATATACATTTTAAGCCATTTTAAGGGATTTTATGAAAGAAGATTAAAATTAAAGGAGGAAACTCCCAATTACATCCAATACTTGATATAATTCTTGTATCACACAGACTTAAACTGTGGCAAAAGTAGGTGAAGATGATGTTTCAAATATGCTAGTCTGTATCTCTAAAGACAGGTTCTTAACTGCACAGAGTGGAAGGCTGTCGCCCCTGTGAACATGCACACACACACACACACACACACACACACACACACACACACACACACATCCTACATGGAATATTTGAAGACATCCTGGCATTCCATTCACTGTTCCACTTGAGTCTCACAGTTCTTTTTTGTTCTTAGCTGATTTACTCTCCATTTAAATGATCACTAGATGTTTGAAATGAAAATAATTTACCAACTCTTCAACTGAACATCACAGAGAAAGTTCTGACAGTTTCTAGAATTTAGAGAAGGTGAGGAAGAAGTAAAACAGCTAACATGAAATCAAACGAACATGCAGCTACCAAGTGATTTATATTGGTTGAGTCTTCTGCTGATTCTTATTCCAAGTATAGTTAAACATTTTCAATTACTTTTTAGGAGTATATATCACATTTTGCTTTTCAAAATGCTTGATTGTATTACCTTCTCCAGAAGTTTTAAATAGATTTTAAAGTTAATCGGATCTTTGTAGAATCTACTGAATCCTAGAGATACCTGAGTTATATATAATTAAAAAAAATAAAACAGGCACTTGTTTTAAATTAAAATGTTATCTTTCCTATATGTTGTACTTTTAATTATAACTAAAAAGTATTGAAATATTTGATTTGTCAGACTTTGAAAGAACATGGAAAGTTTTAAAAATATCCTATTGACAATATTTAGTAAATATTTAAACAAACTTACCGATGATATTTCCACGTAGTACATTTTATCTGACAGCCAATGAAATTAAAGTCAATTAAAAAGGTACCAGTGTTGTTGTAAATGGTGGAATTACCCTTAAACTCAGTATCAAATTCCAGTGTGGTGAAACATAGTTGAAATTCACTTGAATCTTATTGATTTATAAGTTTTCTTTGTAAAGACGTTTCCCAGCTTTCAGACACTTAGCTTTCTAGTTACCTGTTGATTTATTAATTCTTACTTCTCCTTCCCTATCTCCTCTGCTTCCAAAGAGACTTTGCTGAGGCTATTATGAAAAATTTGTCAAGTAAGTATGGAATATAATGAACATTTTGTTGATTGTTTCCTTTGCTGTGCAGAGGCTTTTTAGTTTGATAGTCCCAATTGTTTATTTTTGCTTTTGTTGCTTGTAATTTTGGTGTCAAATCTAAAAATTTCTTTGCAACGCCAATGTCAAGGACCTTTTCACCTATGTTTTTTTTTCTAGGGTTTTTATGGTTTCATATCTCATGTGAAATTATTTAATCCATTTTGAGTTGATTTTTCTGTATATATAAGAAAAAGGTCCAATTTCATTCCTTTGCATGTGGATATCCAGTTTTCCCAGTACCATTTATTGAAGGGACTATGTTTTCTTCTCAAAAGAGTATTTTCTTATACCACAAGACATCTCTTTACTTTGTTTTATTATGCCTAAATTCTAATATCTAGGAGATCATAAAAACATATAATATTTTAAAGTTAATTATTGAAATAATAAAAGGTTCCAGTCATGTGTATAGTACTGAATTAATTACAGCATATTCTTTTTTCTCCTGATTGAGATAAACTGCACTGAACAGCTGATATTGGAACTTAAAGCATATTGGAATATTGAACAATTCAAATCTGGATTCTTAGTAGGACATGAGGATAATTAGGATTTTGGTAATTGAGAAGAAAAATTATAGAAATTATACATCCACAAATATATACACATTCCCTTACGTGTGTGTATGTGTGTATATATATATATATATATATATATATATATATATATATAAATTTTTTTTTCTCAATACAAAATTTTACCTGGAGTTAACTGTTTAAAAATGTGCCTAGAGTTAACTGTGCCCAGAAGAAAGCACAATTTCTTTCTTCTTTATTCTTGCCTTTCTTTAAATTTTCAGGGCCTCAATTCCTAGGTGGATATTATTATGCAAATTATATTTATACTTGGGGGTCATGTAACATGCAAAATGGTAATGGAAGAAATTAACTTCCTCCCAAAAAAATTTTACAAAATCACACTCTAATCAATAAGAATTTTTTTTTTATAAATAGTTGCCATATGGGATTTTAGATACGTACTTTTTAATCTTTACCAAGTTGATAGAAATTATCTGTGTTTATGTTCAATTTGCTGCTGGAGAGGTTCATCCTTTTCTTACTGATTTGAAAGGGCACTTATATAATATGTTTATTAATAATCAATTTTTGTTATACTTATTTTAGGATGTGCTTAACAAACTGAAATTTTCAATGTTTATAAAATCTATCTTTAATCTTGTTATCTTTATATTTGAGCCATACTTCGAAAATCATCATCTACTGAAACATTATCAGCATGATCATCTATATCTTCTAGTATTAATTATTATCGATCCAGTTCCGGATACACACACACACACACACACACACAGATGCACACACAGTTTGTGAAGTACTTTCTGGAGATAATTTCTGTAATAATTCAGAAGGGTTTAAAAAAAAAGACATTTGAAATAAATTTTAGTAAATTTATATTGTCTCTAAAATTTTTAAATGCCAAGATTTGAAAACAATCTCTAATGCAAAATAATTCCGAAATGTACACCATATCTAAATAAAGAACAAAGGAACAATATATTTTTGTTTCATGCTCTTTGCAATGTAGATAAATCTTATATATAAATTTCATGAAATAACAAGTAATAGTACTTTAAGTCTGCTATATGTCAAACTATACAATACGAAAGGAAAAAAGATACAAACAACCATGCAAACCAAAAATACCTAGATATCTAGTTTATACTATGTCAAACATTTACATATATTTTTGTCAATATACTCATATTTTCTGCATGGTACATTTTCATAAAAGCAAACAATGAAGCCTCTGGTATAATCTATTTGCCCTCTTCTTTATTTCATTTCATTCATTAATCACACATTTATTAATATACTAATCATTAGATTATTTGCAAACTGCTGGGGTAACTTTGAGCCTATAAAGACCATACAAGCCTAGATATCAAGCAATTCACAGCTTATCATTATGCTTTGAGTTAAACTCTTTGTCAGGCATTTAATCTCTGTGTGATTCCTTTTTCCATTCCAAGAAAGTACCGCGTTGCTTTATGCTCCCTCCTTCCACTCAGAGGAAGTTTGCTATGCAAAGCTAAAATCAGACTCTGATTGCAGACAACAAATCTTCATATCTTGATTTTTCAAATTAATCTTGAGCTATTTGACTAGATTATAGTGTAGGGGAGGGAAGGGAGGCTCATTTCTTTGAAGTCAGCAATGAAGTAATTTTCCATTGTCTAGAAGGGGAATAGAGGATGCACAGAGGGAGTTTGGATTCTGAGTCTGACTGCTTCCAGCCCTGGCAAAGACTGTGCCTCACGTAGAATAGAGGCAACAGAATCACCAACTGTAAAGTGACTTCCAGCTTTGGACAAAGGGTATTTCAGGAAACCAGTATACTCAGATGATCAGTTACCATGTTGCTATACAAGATCTCTAAGAGCATTGTATGACTTTTCCAGGTGGGGGGTACAGAGTCTAAATAATTACTGTGATTGAATTTCCTGCTGACTCACTAGGATAGGGTCATGGAATCAGATTCAGCTTGATTTAGAAGAAATGATAGCATGTGCTATTTTTATGGAACCAAGTTAGTGAAGGAATAATCACAAGCACCACAGGTAAATTCTGAATATCAATGACAGATGAGTTTGACTGCAGTCCAGGGCATGGTTCTAAATAGACTTTGTGAGTGTCAGGGCATTCACAAAAAAAGAAAATCATGTCCTAATGAAATCTGGAATATGCATATTACTTTATAAATTCTCTCATGAGAGCCTTGAAAATCAGATAGAAAAACATGCTAAAGGGACTTCCCTCGTGGTGCAGTGGTTAAGAATCCACCTGCCAATGCAGGGGACACAGGTTCGAGCCCTGGCCTGGGAAGGTCCCTCATGCCACGGAACAACTAAGCCTGTGTGCCACAACCGATGCCACAACTAATGAGCCTGCGCTCTAGAGCCCGCATGCCACAACTACTGCAACCCACGTGCCTAGAGCCCATGCTCCACAACAAGAGAAGCCACTGCAATGAGAAGCCCGCACACTGCAATGAAGAGTAGCCCCCACTAGCTGCAACTGGAGAAAGCCCGCGTGCAGCAACGAAGACCCAACACAACCAAAAAATAAATAAATAAAAATTAAAAAAAGAAAAACGTGCTAGAATCTAGCAGCTGGATGATAAACCAATAGCTGGTTGAATCACCAGACCAAAAGATGATGGTTAGGGTTAGGGTTCATCTGTCATGGCATCCGTAGTGACATCCCTCGTGGTTTTAATAGCGTTGCTGAACATGCTGATGCTGCTTTCTTCATTCACTCAGTCATTCATTCAATAATATCCTTTAGTTCTTTCAACATGTCAAACACTCGTTGTAGGTCAGGTCAGATCTTCGTTCTTATCATCAAGCCTTCAAAATACTTGAGGAAATAGGTAACTAGATCAATAACACTGAACAGTGAGGTCCGTAACGTATGCTAAAGTGAGGTATATCAGCTGGAATCATAGCAGGAAACAAATAGCATACTCAAAAGATTTAATTAAAATGATTTAGTAAAGGTGCCATGTAAAGTGATGTGAGCAGATTTAAGGGATGGTGACATTCCCAGGAATTGGCAGCGGACAATTGTTAGGGACACTCAGTCTGAAATATCAAGGAGAGCCCACTGTGAGCTTGAGCTATCAAAGAAGAACCACTCAACAAAAACTACAGCCAGAAAGGGATGCAGGCATAACCCAGAAAATGGTGTGAGCCTAACTGTAATCTAAAGAGCAGTATAGTTAATCCAGGTAAATCAAATCCACCTCATAGAGTGAACATCAGGGCAACAAATGGCAAAAATGGTTCGGGAGACAAAGAGAGAACAACCAGCAACAGCTTGCCAATTGTGTCAGTGCTTTTTGCCCTATTTGATTTCATCTATTCTTGCTCTCAATTGATTTCAGTTAAAAGAAGTTGTGTACTGAATATAGGAGAAATAAAGTTTCTTCACATACCTGGAAAGTGATGTCAGTTTAGTCTTTGCTCACACTTGAAATCTGAATTTAATATTAACCACCGTCAAACTTGTTCTTGTGAAACAAAGCGAGTCGGGGAGAGATGAAGAATGAATGGATCTGAAGGGTGAAAGAAGAATAACCAGCACAAATGGCATGGTCAAAATACCAAGGAGGATGCTATCAAATTAGATGGCCAGGGGGCTGGAGGGGTAATAGGGAGCGAGTCAAGAAAGAGTTCACAGAACAGGAAATCCTTAATCAAAACCAGGAAAATGAGTTGTAGTCCACAAAGCAAATGAAGAAAGTTCACGCAAAATCAGAAAGGTCTGGGGCTTCCCTGGTGGTGCAGTAGTTGAGAGTCCGCCTGCCGATGCAGGGGACACGGGTTCGTGCCCCGGTCCAGGAAGATCCCACATGCCACAGAGCGGCTGGGCCCATGAGCCATGGCCACTGAGCCTGCACGTCCGGAGCCTGTGCTCCACAACGCGAGAGGCCACAACAGTGAGAGGCCCGTGTACCGCAAAAAAAAAAAAAACAAAAACGTCTGAAATGGCATGGTGTTTAGGACTGTCATAGCATAGGAGGGATTGGGAATCTCTTGTAAAAGAGTAAAAGTTAGCTCAGACTGAGGAAGTAAAGATCTGCTCAGTCATTCACTAGATGGGAATACCTAACAAAGATAAAGCCAGTTGATAGGAAACATATTGCTCCCAAATACATGCCACATTTATAAAGTGCCATGATAATCCCTTTTTTGATTAATCATTGCTTTCTTACTGTACAAATTTGTTCTCTAAAGTCATGGGCCACTAGAAACTTTGGCATGACTAGAAGATCTAAGTCTGTTTTACACAGACAAGTGGTTCTATCTCCAGCCCAGATGCATAGCTTCAGATAATGGGGTTTCTGCACACACAATTCCATACCTATCTTAATTTTGTAGTTTCCAAGGAAACAGGAACCTGACTTCACTTTGCAGTCCAAATCTGGTGTTGATATCTTTACAATGCCTAACTTTATTCTGAGTCTTTCAAAATCAATGTTTTATTTAAAAAAAAAAAAGAAAACTGATTTAGTTAAATGTTACCACTTCCCCAAATCCTACAAAACTTCTATCTGTTCCTTTGCTTGGTTCCTCTGGTGTTCTTACAATGGATCAATTAACCAGATTTTGCTGGGCTGCAGGTTTCTGCCTAGTGGTCATGGGCTGATTGGACCAGGGAAGTTGATTAAGAAGATCAAAAACAAACCAAATTTTATGCTTCAATTAAATACATTTCTAACTATTATGTGTAGAGCCTGTTTGAGCTTGAAGTCTCTTCAAAATTCCTCTCCTTTATCCTCAAACTGTGAATTCCTCTTTCCACTGTTTCCTCAATGGAATCTGCTTGAAAATCTACTAGAATATTTATCACATGGTTTCTCCTTTCCTTATATTTGTACACCACATGAAATTGTATTCCCTCATTTTAATATAAATCTTTGTCAGTCTGGAATTTTTTCTTATATAGCTTACCTATCCCAGCGATAAGAATAAAGTGCTATTCATCAATATGCACAGAATGAGTGCATTCTAGCAAGAAAAATGTGGTCAAATCAATAAGATACATTTAATCATTTCAGTAGATCCATAACACCAACAATACAAATATACAATAGACACCAGTGCTTAACAGCAAAATGATTCAGTTTTCTTTGCCTGAAAAACAAAAATGAGTAAATTAATGTGATATAGCTACCAGGAAAATAAAAGAACTATTAGAACAATTTCAAAAAAAGTAAATAAAATTTTAAATACCTGTCTTAGACTGTCTTAACTGAAGTATAAATTCCAGATTAAATGATACAATAAACACAACTTTCTTTTTCTGATCAAGTATTTTCAGTAAGTCTTGTTTTAAGAATATGAAAAACTGAAGTTCATACCAAGTGACTAAGTACATGCAGAATCTTAAGGTTATAATATGAAGAGATGAAAAAGATACTCCTGTGTGCTTGGAGAAGCAAAAATCAACAGGGACAAATTTATAAGGGAACATTTAAAAAGTCATTACACCGGGGCTTCCCTGGTGGCACAGTGGTTAAGAATCTGCCTGCCAATGCAGGGGACATAGGTTAGAGCCCTGGTCCAGGAAGATCCCACATGCTGTGGAGGAACTAAGCCCATGCGCCACAACTACTGACCCTGCACTCTAGAGCCCGCGAGCCACAACTACTGAGCCACGTGCCACAACTACTGAAGCCTGCACACCTAGATCCAGTCACTGCTCCACAACAAGAAGCCACTGCAGCGAGAAGCCCATGCACCGCAATGAAGAGTAGCCCCCACTCGCTGCATTTAGAGAAAGCCCGCACGCAGCAATGAAGACCCAACACAGCCAAAAATAATAAATAAATAAAATAAATTTTTAAAAAAGACATTATATCAAATAAAGACTACATTTGTTTTATGCTGTTTTGGGGTTTAAAACGATCTAGTGTGTAGAAGCTAAAGGGAGGAAGACTGGAACTCAACACAGGGAATAACTTGGTAATGATTAGAGTCATTTGCAAATGGAAGAGATGACCTTAATGGTTGTGAAGATTTCATGAGTAGGCATATTAAAAACATTCAGAGAATAAAGGTCAAACACTGGAATGAAAAATGAGCTGGATGACCACCTCGATTCTTTGTAGCATTTGAGGGTAATGGGGGAGGTTGTTGGTTTTATAATTGTTATTGTTAATTCTCCAGGTGTCTTTATTTGGATTGGGGGACAACCCCGGGGATGTGAAATATTCCACATCTTTGCTTTTTACAAAAATGTTGAAATATGGGTACTCACACAATTACTGGAGTAAGTTTGAGAATATTTCTGCAGTAAAGATTGATCTATACAATCAACTCACTTCTCAAAGAAACATGCCCAATCCTCCAATGTCCTACAATCAGATTAGTATTGCTCTGAGGGCCAAAGAATAAGTGGGACCCTGAATTAAACTAGATGAATGCCACTGATTAGTAAAACATACCAGATAGGAATTTTTTTTTTTTTTTTTTGCAGCACGCAGGCCTCTCACAGTTGTGGCCCCTCCCACAGCGGAGCACAGGCTCTGGACGCGCAGGCCCAGCGGCCATGGTCCATGGGCCCAGCCACTCCGCGGCATGTGGGATCTTCCCAGACCAGGGCATGAACCCGCGTCCCCTGCATCGGTAGGCGGACACTCAACCACTGCGCCACCACGGAAGCCCCCAGATAGGAATTTGATTAAATTGAACCTATTTTCATAAATCTTTCAAGTTCATAAAACTTTAACCTAGATTCTGTCTGTAAGTACAGTCACTCAAATTCACTATACAGAAAACCATGTTGGATGTTTGTTAAAATTCACCTCTGAGTTTCAGCCCCAGGAGTTCTAATATTGTAGGGTGGGATAACTGAGATAGAGTCCAGGAATCTGTACAATCAACAAGCATCTCAGATTAATATGGTCCATGCTGTTCTTTAAGACACAATGATCCAGAAATGCAGCAACAAGGAGAAGGAAACAAAGCCAGAAAACCCAAGCTAGGTATAAACTACAAGTTGAAATATGTGCTAAAGGCAAATTTCTGAGTTTTTCCAACGTATTAATGAAAGAACATCATACTGCTACTAACATAAGACAACACTCATTATTTATCTATTCCATATATAGAGTTGAAAGCATATAGTGACAGAAAGAGCTATTTATAAGTAGAATATCATTACTTAAAAACTGCACATTCTTATTCGTATCTCTTTCTTTTAAAAGTATTAGTTGTTCAAACCAGCTCCCTACAGAATCTATTTCAGATATCTTTTAGTGTTAAGAAAAAAAAAGTTTCATTCCCAGCTTATATTCCAAAAACAGTTGTTATTTCAATTCAAATCTGAAAAAATATATAACTTCCTGAAAATATCATCTCTCTGATGTCTTATTTTATTTCACTTGAAAATGTTTGTGTTCATTTAGATAATTCCTGGTGTTGCTTAAAAGAAAATTGGATTTGTGCATTAAAAGAAAACTATGGTGGGGCGTATTACAAAAGGGATTAACTAAAGGAAAAAACAGCAGTGTATTGGGAGCTGGCATTATCAACTGGAATTGAAAACCAATCTTTTGAACATTGCTAAAAAAGCCACTTCATCTTGATAATACTTCAAACTTACTTGTTAAGAGTGAGAAAGAAACAAAGTAATGAGGACATACTGAAAGAAGGTCACAGGCGTTTCAGCACTTATTCATTTGCTTTACAAATTCAGAATGAAATAGGCCATTTTTAATTAAAGGATTACCTTGATTCTGGAATCAGCACTTCTCCCATTGTTCAAGAAGATGTCTTGGACATCAGCATTCGTGTGCATGCACACAAGTATACCACATCTATCGCCTTTCTCTCCATGAAACTTAATTAATTTAAATTTATTAATTGAATCCGTTAAATTATATATTTACATTTATATTTATTAGCTGTCAGCTTCAACCAAGTGAAAAGGTGAAGTTAAATCAAGGAAGATTTTTTGAGATCCTCCTTCCACTAATATCAGATTGTCTTCTGAAAAATTATATTTCTGGATCACTCTGTTTTTTCCTTGATGCATGTGCCTGATGCATTCATATATAATTCTCCTTCTTCCACATAAAAGGAGGACTTCTTGCTTAAGGGTGGAAGACTGGTATACATGCCCAAATATCCGTCACGTAGGGCATCGACTATATTGTCTTCAGACCCCTTTTGTCCTTCTCTGTAGACTGTGTCATCACTTTCTGGGATCCTGTTTCCTACCCACTTCCCAGTGTTTCAGTAGAAGTAGTCATACCATGTATGATGAACCTACTAACTGGGCACAAGTGATGGATCCAGGGATGGGCACCTAAATCAAATACTCCCCAAATTTGAGATTAAACTATGATATGCTAGTCTTGGTCTGTCTGCTCTCTTCAACAAAGTTGTCAACATCAGAGTTGTGTGATAAAGCCACGTTCTACCATATGGACTGAGAAACATAGAAATCAAGTTTGCTCCTCATAGCCTTAAACTTATTATTTAAACACTTTTTATTTTGTTATTTTTTTAGTTGTCTTCTAGACAAGTAATGTCCATTCAGAAATGTACAATTTGTAAATACCGGTATAAACGTCAGTTGGAATTAGTCCTCTTCAGTGAGCAGTTTTGCATTGCCCTACTGGATTTTGTAGAATAAACGAAAGAGGTTATATTCTAATAGTGACCACTTGGCATGGCTCTGACATCGATGGGTCCCAAAGAACACTGACTGGAAAGATCCGGTGCCCTCACACCTATACATGCCAGCTCGACATCAGCCCCCATGAGCTGTATATTTTACCGCCTTTACTGAAAAGGGAACAAAAGAGTGAGCGGCATTAATCGGGCTCAGAGGCTCTGCTTAGAGAATTTGCAAGTTATTCAGTGTGAGGTGGTGGGTTTTGTTTCTTTATTTTTAGTTTCACTCCTTTTAAAAGGTTGGTTCAATGTGGCATTTAGTGTGTAAAGCAGTGATCAAGATACTGAAGGAATTTTTTAAAATGAGAGAGATGTGCTCTTATCCTCAAGGAGTTTACACCTTAATGAGGGAAATAAATAACTAATTCAATCATAAATCAGAACAGAATAAATGCTAAGGCTATACAAGTGAACCTCACACATTTGGTAATGGCGATTTGGTTATATTAAGTAATTTAAATTAATTATGCCATTTTTTATGGCACTGATGAAATTAACCAACCATGCTTGATTTGTTGAACTGTGCAAGAGGTAAAATGTGGAACAAATATATGATAAGGCAAACTGCAGCTTTCTGATTTCTGCCTTTGTGAATCATGCATACTTTATGAAGATGAACCTTCTAGACCATCAAAGTACACTGTTGAAAGATTTCAATAAGATAAGAGTATATTAGACTACTCAAAATTTAGTCTGTTTTGTTAGGAAACTCTAAACAGACATTTACTGCAAAGAATCAGCCACCTAGGAAGCCTGCTGCAATGAAATTTAGGCCTGCGCGCAGGAAGCCTAATTAGAGTTAATGAGGCTTGATTTCCATTCTTCCAGAATCTACAATTTTGAACTTTCTAGTTCTGCAAGCTTGGCACATTTTGTCCCTGCTTTGTTTTGTTTTTCAACACATAATACATTTTAGAATTTGAGAGTAATAGACAAGGCCATTTTTTATAGTTAATGTCATTATGTCAAAGTTATGCAGAAAACTGAATTTGTCTACAAATTAATGTTTGTTCTTATAACCAATGTATTATTTTTAATCAGTGGAAGATGTGCCATTCAGTTTTTTCCACAAATTAATAGCAGTTGCTATTCACTTATAAGGATATAAGACTGAATTTATCCTATTTCCTATTAGGGAATCTGGAGAATGAGAAATTCTAGGAAAATGTTCAAGAATAATGAAACCTCTACAACATCCTGAAATGTAAGTTTCTGAACAAACAGAGGTAGTGCTTTTCATTCCTCTTTCGAAAGCCAATCCTAGTTTTATTTTTCTGGCCCTGTATGTTAGTTAGAAATAGTTTTGGCTAGAAATGACTGAAATTTTCAAATAGTTTGTCTTATGTGAGATACAAACATAGTTATCACTCTTATAAAGTCTGGTTGGACAAAACAAGGCTGGTTTGGATGTTGGTGATTTCAAAGGCACAGGATCTTTTTATTTTTGTCTTTAGTTTTCATAAGTTTAATTATGATGTATCTTGGTAAGATTTCTTTGAGTTAATCTTAACTGGGTGGAGATCACTTACTTTTTTGTATGTGTAGGTGTGTTTCTTTCATCAAGTAGAAAAACTTTCAGCCATTATTTCTTCAAATACTTTTTCAGCTCCATTTTCTTTCTTCCCTCCTTCTGGAATGCTAATTTTAACAATATTGGATATTTTGTTACTGTCCAAAAGGTGCCTGAAGCTCTATTTATTTTTTTAAGTCTCTTTTTGAAGTTTTGATACAACTTTTTTTTTTTTTTACTTGTATGGAATAATCTGAGGGATTTGAAGAGCCTGACATTTTAATTCCTATTAGTCTCTGAAAAATACTGTCAGTAAATTAGGCTTTGAATTTTTCTTCCCATTGATTGTTAATGGTTATATGAAACAACATTATAACTAAGTGGCCACATATGTTAAAATTCTAAATCACATTCAAGAGGTAATTCCTTAACTAAAGAAGTAACTCCAATGTTATTATGTTTGGCTTTTTCTAATGTTATTATGTTTGGTCAGAGCATGAAATACAGTTTCTAATATATAAAACACCAAGTATCTTGCTTAACTTACGTTTTTGAAAAATAAATCAGTTTTCACACATTTCAGTTTGCAAGAAATGCTCATTCTCAAGACAATAGTGCCACTTCCTCTGAGGTTTATTTCATAACTGGGATGTCTTCCATAAAATCGTTTGTAATCAGTCTTGTTTATTGGGGATGATTAAATCAACTACCAAGAGATTGGAAACTTTATGCCTTACCGTAAGAAAAATATAAGTTATATCTCACTAATTCAACAACTACTAACAACTATTAATTTTTCCTGAATCACTTAATATATGTGTGTATATTTTTGTTCCACTTAACTTTTTAACAAACTTATTTTATTTTGAAATAATTTTAGCTTTATAGAAAAGTGCCAAAGATAGTTCAGATAGTTCTCACCCAGTTCTGATCATCCATCTAGTTTCCCTTAATTGTTTATACCTCACATATCCTTGTTATTCTTGTCAAACTAAGAACTTAATATTGGTATATTAGCTAAACTACAGACTTCATTGGGATTTTGTCAGCTTTTCTACTAACGCCTTTTTTTCTATTCTAGGCCCAGTAAGAATACCATATTCCATTTAATTGCTATGCTTTCTGTGGTCTATGACAGTTTCTCAGTCTTTTCTTATTTTTCATGACCTTGAAAGTACTGGTCAGGTGTTTTGCAGAAATTCATTTAATATGAGTTTTTCTAATACTGCCTCATGATTAGACTGAGAGTTTTGGAAAACATTAACAGAGAGGCTGTTATGTTATCATAATCATATCCAAGGTATATAATGTCAACATGACATCACTTTTGATGTTGACTTTGATACTTGGTTAAAGCAGTGCTTGTCAAGTTTCTCCACTTTAAAGTTACTATTTTTTTACCTTTCTATATTTAATTGTTTAGAAGTAAGCAGCTGAATTCAGCATGTACTTGAAGGGTGTGAGGGAGTAGATTAAGCTCTGCCTCTCAGAGGGAGGTATCTGCATATATTATCTGGAATTCTACTTTAAGGAAAATTTGTTCCTTCTCTCTCATGTATTTATTTATTTAGTCATTTATATCAGTATGGACTCATGTGTATTTTACATTTTGAGTTATAGCATTTTGTTACTCAAATTGTTCTAGCTTTGATTATTGGAACCTCTTTTAGTTTGGCTTCTGTGGCCTTTCCAAGATTTCTTTTATTGGACGATGGTATTTAGAAACCAAGACCTGGATGCTAGTTGTGCTTATTATTGAGGTATAACTGCTTCTAGACACTCTCAATGGAAGATTTCTGACACTATTTCTTTATATTTCTTCTGCCCTAGTCTCTTTTTTTCTTATTCTGGGATTCCAATTGTGTCTCTGTTAGAATATTTAATATCACCCACAGGTCTTAGATACTCTGGTCTGTTTCCTTACCCCCCACCCCACCTTTTCTCTCTTTGTAATTTCTATTGACCTATCTTCAAGTTCATTCATTCTTTTTTTTAAACAGATCTTTATTGGAGTATAATTGCTTCACAATACTGTGTTAGTTTCTGTTGTATACCAAAGTTAATCAGCCATATGCATATATATATGTCCCCATATCCCCTCTCTCTTGAACCTCCCTCACATCCTCCCTATCCCACCCCTCTAGGTCATCACAAAGCACCGAGCTGAACTCCCTGTGCTGTGCCGCTGCTTCCCACTAGCTAACTATTTAACATTCGGGAGTGTACATATGTGAATGGTACTCTCACTTCGCCCCAGCTTCCCCCTCCCACCCTGTGTCCTCAAGTCCATTCTCTATATCTGTGTCTTTATTCCTGCCCTGCAACTAAGTTCATCAGTACCAGTTTTTTTTTTTTTTTAGATTCCATATGGTATTTGTTTTTCTCTTTCTGACTTACTTCACTCTGTATGACACACTCTAGGTCCATCCACCTCACTACAATGAACTCAATTTTGTTTCTTTTTATAGCTGAGTAATATTCCATCATATATATGTACCCCATCTTCTTTATCCATTCACCTGTCAATGGACATTTAGGTTGGTTCCATGTCCTGGCTATTGTAAATAGTGCTGCAATGAACATTGTTGTACATGTCTCTTTTTGAATTATGGTTTTCTCAGGGTATATGCCCAGTAGTGGGATTGCTTGGTCATATAGTAGTCCTATTTTAAGTTTTTTAAGGAACCTCCATACTGTTTTCCATAGTGGTTGTATCAATTTACATTCCCACCAACAGTGCGGGAGGGTTCCCTTTTCACCACACCCTTTCCAGCATTTATTGTTGCTAGATTTTTTTATAATGGCCGTTCAGACTGGTGTGAGGTGATATCTCACTGTAGTTTTGATTTACATTTCTCTAATAATTAGTGATGTTGAGCATCTTTTCATGTGCCTCTTGGCCATCTGTATGTCGTCCTTGGTGAAATGTCTATTTAGGTCTTCTGCCCATTTTTTTTTTTTTTTTGTGGTATGCGGGCCTCTCACTGCTGTGGCCTCTCCCATTGTGGAGCACATGCTCCAGATGCGCAGGCTCAGTGGCCATGGCTCACGGGCCCAGCCGCTCCACGGCATGTGGGATCATCCCGGACCAGGGCACGAACCCGTGTCCCCTGCATCGGCAGGCGGACTCTTAACCACTGCACCACCAGGGAAGCCACCTTCTTCCCATATTTTAATTGTATTGTTTGTTTTTTTGATATTGAGCTCTGTGAGCTGTTTGTATATTTTGGAGATTAATCCTTTGTCCATTGTTTCATTTGCAAATATTTTCTCCCATTCTGAGGGTTGTCTTTTTCTTTTGTTTATGGTTTCCTTTACTGTGCAAACACTTTTAAGTTTAATTAAGTCCCATTTGTTTATTTTTGTTTTTATTTCCATTTCTCTAGGAGGTGGGTCAAAAAAGATCTTGCTGTGGTTTACGTCAAAGTGTGTTTTTCCTATGTTTTCCTCTAAGAGTTTTATAGTGTCTGGCTTTACATTTAGGTCTTTAATCCATTTGGAGTTTATTTTTGTGTATGGTGTTAAGTAGTGTTTTAATTTCATTCTTTTACAAGCAGCTGTCCAGTTTTCCCAGCACCACTTATTGAAGAGGCTGTCTTTTCTCCATTGTATCTTCTTGCCTCCTTTGTTGTAAATTAGGTGACCATATGTGCGTGGGTTTATCTCTGGGCATTCTATCCTGTACCATTTATCTATATTTCTGTTTTTGTGCCAGTACCATACTGTCTTGATTACTGTAGCTTTGTGGTATAATTTGAGGTCGGGGAGCCTGATTCCTCCAGCTCTGTTTTTCTTTCTCAAGATTCCTTTAGCTATTCAGGGTCTTTTGTGTTTCCATGTGAATTGTAAAATTTTTTGTCCTAATGCTATTAAGAATGCCATTGGTAGTTTGATAGGGATTGCAATGAATCTGTAAATTGCTTTGGGTAATATAGTCATTTTCACAATATTGATTCTTCCAATCCAAGAACATGGTGTATTTCTCTACCTGTTTATGTCATTTTTGATTTCTGTCATCAGTGTTTTATAGTTCTCTGAGTATAAGCCTTTCGCCTCCTTAGGCAGGTTTATGCTGAGGTATTTTTTTTTGTTGTTGCGATGGTAAATGGGATTGTTTCCTTAATTTCTCTTTCTAATTTTTCATTGTTGATGTATAGGAATGCCAGAGATTTCTGTGCATTAATTTTGTATCCTGTAATCTTACCAAATTCACTGATTAGTTTTAGTGGTTTTCTGGTGGCATCTTAAGGATTTTCTATGTATAGTATCCTGTCATCTGTAAACAGTGACAGTTTTACTTCTTCTTTTCCAATTTGTATTCTTTTTATTTATTTTTCTTCTCTGATTGCCATGGCTAGGACTTCCAAAACTATGTTGAATAAGAGTGGCAAGAGTGGACATCCTTATCTTCTTCCTGATCTTTGTGGAAATGCTTTCAGTATTTCACCATTGAGTATGATGTTTGCTGTGGGTTTGTCATATATGGCCTTTATTATGTTGAGGTAGGTTCCCTCTATGCCCATTTTATGGAGAATTTTTATCATAAATGGGTGTCAAATTTTGTCAAAAGCTTTTTCTGCATCTATTGAGATGATCATATGGTTTTTATTCCTTAATTTGTTAATGTGGTGTATCACATTGATTGATTTGCATATGTTGAAGAATCCTTGCATCCCTGGGATAAATCCCACTTGATCATTGTTTATGATCCCTTTAATGTGTTGTTGGATTCTGTTTGCTAGTATTTTGTTCAGGATTTTTGCATCTATGTCCATCATGATATTGGTCTATAATTTTCTTTTTTTGTGATATCTTTTTCTGGTTTTGGTGTCAGGGTGATGGTGGCTTCATAGAATGAATTTGGGAGTGTTTCTCCCTCTGCAATTTTTTGGAAGAGTTTAAGAAGAATGGGTGTTAGCTCTTCTCTAAATATTTGATAGAATTCTCCTGTGAAGCCATCTGTTCCTGGACTTCTGTTTATTGGAAGATTTTAAATTATGGTTTCAATTTCATTACTTGTGATAGGCTTGTTTATATTTTCTAATTCTTTCTGGTTCAGTCTTGGAAAATTGTCCCATTCCAAGAATTTGTCCATTTCTTCGTGGTGGTCCATTTTATTGGCATATAGTTGTTTGTAGTAGTCTTTTATAATCCTTTGCGTTTCTGCTGTGTCAGTTGTGATTTCTCCTTTTTCATTTCTAATTTTATTGATTTGCATCCTCTCCCTTTTCTTCTTGATGAGTCTGGCTAAGGGTTTATCAATTTTATTTATGAGATTCTGGATCATCTTTACTGTCATTACTCTGAATTCTTTTGCAGGTAGATTGTCTATTTTCTCATTTATTTGGTCTTGCAGTTTTTACCTTGCTCCTTCATCTGTGACTATTTTTTTGTTGTCTCATTTATTTATTTATTTTTTAATAAGTGGGATTGTATTCCTGTCTTACTGTTTGTTTGGCCTGAGGCTTCCAACACTGGCGTTTGTAGGCTGTTGGGTAGAGCTGAGTCTTGGTGCTGAGATGAGGACCTCCGTGAGACCTCACTCTGATGAATATTCCCTGGGGTCGGAGGTTCTCTATTAGTCCAGTGGTTCAGACTTGGACCTCCCACCTCAGGAGCTTTGGCCTGACCCCCGGCTCATGAACCAAGATCCTGCAAGCCACGTGGGGTGGCCAAAAAAAAAAAAAGAGAGAGAACAATAACAAAGTAAAAAATAAAGTTAGACTAGGAAACTAGCAGATATGTTAGAAAGAATATAAAAATAAAAATATAGAGGAAAGGACAACCAGAAGGTACAACAGTACCACAATAGTCCTTTCATTCTTTTCTTGGCAGTATCTACTGATGAGCTTGTCAAGGGCATTCTTCATTTTTTGTTACTTTGCTTTAATTTCAATATTTCTGTTTGACTCTTTCTTACAATTTCTAACTTTCTACTAAATTTACCTATCTAATATTGCATGCTACCTACCTTTTCCATTGAATTCTTTAGCATATTAATCATAATTATGAATTACTTATTTAAAAGTGTCAAGTCATTATCTGTGTTATATCTGAGTGTAGTTCCAGTGATTGTTTATTTCTTTTAGCTACACTGTATCTTGTTTTTTGCCATGCTGTGCTTGGATTTTTCTTGTCAAAATTTGTATATAATGTTTATGACAGTGGATACTGAGGTAAGTGTATTTTAGTTTTGGAGATGAGTACCATTCCTTCTAGTAGGGCTTTAGTATGCAGTTTGTGTTAATCTAGCCAGGATTTTGGATGGGTTTGACTTCTGTTGTTGCTATGGTTACAAGAGATAGAGTTCATTGCTAAGAGCACCAGAGACTTCAAACCCCTGTAGTGATATTTCATGTTTGTCTCCTTGCTTGATTTGGGTCTTTCCTCAGAGTCTTTCTTTGCCTCTGTTCAACTGTATTCCTTTGTCATTTGTGGGGAGGCTTGTTAGCATGATGTTGAAGATGAGGGGAGGATAAGCATTCCCTGATGTTCTGATTAACTTCAGTCACAGACAAATAATGTGGACTTGTATCTCAGAGGTGTGGCCTTCACAAGTGTTTCTGTCCCTCCTCCAGGGCTGGAGCTTCTATATTTTCCCCTTGCTCCCCTTCCCTTGCTGCAGTTGGTATCCACCAGTATCCTTAGGCTACAGTTTTGATGCCCTTTTTTCCTGCAGATTAAGCTGCTTTTTGTTTGTGTATGTATTTTTTTTTACTTAGGAAAAGTGGAGATTATGGCCTCCGTTCCCCACCCCCACATGCAATTGAATTGTATCCTGAAGGTTAAGTCTACTTTCTGTAGTAGAGATGAGGGGAGGGGGAGGGAGGGGACAGTTTGATTATATTGTGACAGTGTCTGCTGTTTCTGTCCACCATGGGAGAAGCTTTCTCTAGATTCTCACCAGGCATCCCCACAAAAGTCTAATGGGTTTCCTGGAAGAAAGCACTGCACAAGGGTGAGAAACCATCTATGCCTGCGTTTCCCAGGGGGTTCACACTCTCATGAAAACCCACACTCTACCTTTCCAGTTTAATCTTTCAACTGACTTATATAGCATTCTAGTCATCTTTCCTGTCTATTTCTCCTTTCTGATGCCTGACTTTCTTGGGATGTCTGATTAATGGTCTGCCCTGTAACCTCAGATCTTCTATGGGTTTACTAAAAGGCCTTCATTTGAAGTTTGTTAACATTTTCTTTTATTGTGTTATTGGACCAAAGCTCTTTCCAGCTCTCTACATCTTAGTGCTGATACCAAGAGTCCTCAAAACTTCCCAGCTTAGTAAAAGTATTCGTATACATATATATCATTAAAATATAAATATTAGGGACTTCCCTGGTAGTCCAGTGGTTGGGACTTCACCTTCCAATTCCAGGGGTGCAGGTTCGACCCCTGGTCAGGGAGCCAGGATCCCACATGCTTTGTGGCCAAAAAACCAAAACATAAAACAGAAACAATATTGTAACAAAAAAATTCAATAAAACTTTAAAAATGGTCCATATCAAAAAAAATTCTAAAAAAATAAAATACAAATATTAATATTAATAATAGTTTCACATAAATGTTCTGAAAGTTCTGAGAGAATCAGGACTATTTCTAATTGGACCAAATTAGGACATAGCTTCATTTGAAATTTAAGTACTTGATAAAAGCTGAAGACAAATGTTTTGCATAAACAAATATTTATCATAGTTTTACTTAATTATTTTCTCTCAGCATGTTGTAGCTATTTATGGTCTTCTCTTCTAGTTACACTTACCTTATTGTCTATTTTAACTATTGTCCTAAAATCATTATTTAATAAACCAATATAAGCAATGATGGGAGGAATAAAATAGAGGGTGTGTTTTGTAATTGTAATGCAATCAGTAAAAGACTCACTTTTTTATTGAAGTAGTTGATTTACAATGTTGTGTCAATTTCTGCTGTACAGCAAAGGGATTCAGTTATACATATATGTACAATCTTTTTCATATTATTTTTTATTATGGTTTATCACAGGATAGTGAATATAGTTTCCTGTGCTAAATAGTAGGACCTTGTTGTTTATCCATCCTATATATATAATACTTTGCATCTACTAAGCCCAAACTCCCAATCCATCCCTCCCACCCCCACCCCACCACTTGGCAACCACAAGTCTGTTCTCTATGTCTGTGAGCCTGTTTGTTTCGTAAATAAGTTCATTTGTGTCATATTTTGCATTCCACATATAAATGATATCATATGGTATTTTTATTTCTCTGTCTGACTTACTTCACTTAGTATGATAATCTCTAGTTGCATCCCTGTTGCTGAAAATGGCATTATTTCATTCTTTTTTATGGCTGAGTAATATTCCATTGTATATATGTACCACATCTTCTTTATCCATTCATCTTTCAGTGGACATTTAGGATGTTTCTGTGTCTTGGCTATTGTGAACAGTGCCGCTATGAACATTGGGGTGCACGTATCTTTTTGAATTATAGTTTTGTCTGTGTATATGCCCAGGGGTGGTATTGCTGGATCACATGGTAACTCTATATTTAGTTTTCTGATGAATCTCCATACTGTTTTCCATAGTGGCGACACCAACTCACATTCCCACCAACAGTGTAGGAGGGTTCCCTTTTCTCCATACCCTTTCCAGCATTTGTTATTTGTTGACTTTTTAATGATGGCCATTCTGACTGGTGTGAAGTGGTACCTCATTGTAGTTTTGATTTGCATTTCTCTAATAATTCGTGATGCAGAGCATCTTTTCATGTGCCTATTGGCCATATGTATGAAAATACTCACTCTTAAAATTTATTTAATTTACATCTGAATCAAGAGTTGATGGACATTTCAATGAAAGATAATGGTCAAATCGAATTTTCAGTTAAATCAAAGTTCACTCCAACATACACACACACACACACACACACCCACACACACACACTCACAGTTATGCTATGACTTGCAAAATGAAAATAAATGCCTAAAAGTTGTCCTTTTATTTGAAAAAAGTTTTATTTTTTAAGTTTACAATTTATTACAGTAATAGCCTTGGAATGGCCAACCCAACACACATTCTGTTGGACCAACTGTTCCTTTTCATTGCTGAACATGCCCAATTTGGTTTAAAGATAAATTTTTTCCAGAGAAAATAATGTCTGCATAATTTTATTAAAATATTTTTATTATAAAATACATACTTTTGAAAATTCTTCAGGAAATGAGGAAATGTCAAGCAGATAATAAAAATTACCTACAATCCTACAACTCAGTGGCATACATGTGGAGAACTATCCGATTTCCTGCTCTTCTAAATTTACACTGACACCCTTGCTTCCTGTTTTTAAGGACTAGCCCTCTCCCTCCACATTTCTTCTTTGAATCAATAATTCTGAAAAAACAGAACATAACTGACTGAAATGGGTAAAATCACAAAGAAAAAGTCCTTTGTGATACCTCTCTGACCTGCCAACCAAATTTACTGTTGATAATATGTACTTTTATTTCTTTCTCCTATAAATCCCCTTTAATGCCTCATATTTGATTGTCCGCCCTATTACAGCTACCTGAATAAAATATCTATTCTCTTGCAGTTTTAATCTTGGAAAATTTTTGAAAGTTCAGCACAACAATAATACATAATAATATGTTGTTTTCTAGTCTTCATTACATGTGCATACATACTGACAGGTATATAGATATACTCTATTTATTTGTGTATATATTTATATATGTAAATGTTATATAAATATAATATACTTTAAACAATAGTGTAATATAAATAGAGTTTTGTACTCTATTCTTTTGTATTAACCCTACAGACTGGACATCTGTGTGTGTGCATGTGTGTGTGTGTGTATTCATATATGTCCATATCACAAATTTTAAAGCAAACTATTTGCATATCATTTGTATGTGCCATAACTTTTAAAGTTAAAATTTATTTTTATATTCATCAACATTTGGACTGTTTTCTTCATGACAGAAGATGGAAAGGTGGAAGAAGCTAATCATAAACCACTTACTAATGAACATGCTGAAATTTGCTTGATTATTTTCTTAGAATGTATTTTAAGAAATCACATTATAATGGGGCTTCCCTGGTGGCGCAGTGGTTGAGGGTCCGCCTGCTGATGCAGGGGGCGCAGGTTCGTGCCCCGATCCAAGAGGATCCCACGTACCGCGGAGCGGCTGGGCCCGTGGGCCGTGGCCGCTGGGCCTGCGTGTCCGGAGCCTGTGCCCCGCGGCGGGAGAGGCAGCAGCAGTGGGGGGCCCGCGTGCTGCAAAAAAAAAAAAAAAAAAAATAGAAATCACATTATTAAGGTAATACATGTGCTCTCTTTTGGAGTATTTGTTATGTATTGCCCATATGTCCTCAAAATTTATTATACTTATTAAGAATCAAATTAAAAGATGAGGGGGGAAAGAGGAGCTAGTTGAAAAAGAATAAACATTTCCTAATATTAGCTAATTTCTAGTAATTTACTAAATGGGTGATTGGAAGCATAGATACTAGGAGTGAATATGGGAGGAAAGAAGGAAGGCAAGTTTCTGTGAGCCATTTTTTAAGTAGAACACAAAACGAAAGAAAGATTATAACAGTGTTTGCTGAACCATTTTGTCTGCTGTTATTCCACCACAATTTTGGATTCTTTCTTGAAAAGCATTTTTTACTTTGGCGGTTTTATTTTTGTGAGCGGCAATTTACTAAACTGCGAATCAGGGAACACTCACTGTGAAGCCAAGAAGCATAAGTGGCAAAGGGAAGCAGTGAGCGAAAAGACAGAGTTATAAGATATTTCAATCCACAGGAGGAAAATGTTTCCAGTAAAAATCAACAAGAAACTATTGCATTGCAGCAAAAAGCAATATTGATTCCAGAAAAATGCTAAAGGCACAAATGTTATGATTACTAAAACAGAATTTGAAAGGTGGGGAATAATGTTACAAACACAGGTAAGTTGTTGTACAAAAATACAGGAAACATTTGTAAGGATATGAATATATTATTTTGAGACAGAATTATTTATAGATATAACATATTTCTTTATAAATCCCAAAGCCCAAGCTGGGTATCTTTTGAAAAAGCAAATGCTAGGCTTCCTGTACCCATAGGACTAGTCAATTCACTTCCTTGGATCATTATTATTAATCATTTTGTTTTCTTTATCTAAATAGTTAGGATGAAGTTTTCATGAATATGGTCATAACATGATTAAACAGTAAATTTCTGATAAGTGCTGTTCGGTAATGTTCACAGGAATAACATAGAATTCAGTGGGAGAGCTGAATTTGAGTTACAAACCAAGAACGGCTTCCTTCTTCCCAAGGTTAGAGTGAAGAATAATTTTATTTCACTTGGAGCACAGAGTGTGCTAGAACAACAGAATTCTGCTTGGCTATCCTGCACAAACACAAAGATGCTCATCCTGTAGGCACAAATAACTGCAAATAACGTCAAGGAAAAGCATCCTTTTTCTAAGCAGATTCGATGGTGTTCCAATAAAAGTGTGATAGTTGGAAAATTATAGAAGGAACATTGTGATGCATTTGCATTTACTCACTAAATGATTCTGAACAGGACTCTGTGGTCCAGGCAAGGTCCTTAATTATAGCAGGATGATAAAACAAGAGAAAAGATGTGGTATAATCCTGAACATAAATATTTTCCTTACACCATTTTGGAAAGCTAATTAGGAGTATTTATATGGTTTCATATTAATTTTACTAATTTACTAGGTTATTATTTAATTAAATGATAACCATATAGATCATATACAGTTACATTAATTAGTGTGTAAGTTTTTTTACTACTTCTGTTTTATTTTTCAATTCCTACCACAAATATCTCATAATATTATAAGTAGAAGTAGCACTGTGTTCACACATAGGTTTGTCAGACTTGATAGCTGCGACTTCAGCCTTTCAGTTGAAACTGCTTGGGTGGCATTTTGGGAGGCTCTGAGGAATTCCTGTTCTTTATGTCTCAGCACAGAAAGAATTCAGCAAGAGGCAACGGTGATAGATAGGAAGTGATTTATTAGAATAGGACGCTTGTGAGGCTTATAAGCAGGCGGGCAAGAGGCTGCTGCCCTGAGAACTTAGTGCGCTACAGTTTTATAATCAAAGGAAAAGTGGGGAGGGGGAGAAGACCACCTTCTTCCTCATTCTTGAGTACATGTTACCCTTCCACCATTGGTTCCTCCTCCACGTCGGGTGGGGGAGTTTTCTTGTTCTTACATGGTCTGGCTGGGACTGTCATGGCACAGTGGAAATGAGCAAAAAGCTGGTAACATATACTAAAAATGGTAAATCATCTCAGGGTTCGGTATAATGTCACCTTTTCTTCTTCTTTGTGTTTTTGGTGTGCACAGAGGAGCATGTGCTAGGAATCATTAACTTACTGAGCTCACTGGGCAGGATATGGGTCTCATGCCACCATTGCTTTGTTGCTTTGGGGCATGTCTCATGCTTCTGTTGCTTGTTTTTGTTTCTAAGCAAGCCTGCTCGGTTTTGTGGTTAAGCAAATCTGCTTTCTTGAGTGATCATTAACTTACAGGGCTTTCCCATACTTTCTTCTTTACTTACAATCCCCTAGTGGGATTAATTATTTAATTACCTGCTTTGTCCCTTTACTCTGTCCTTATCACAGTTACTCTGGAGGGTCAAAACTTTGTAGTCACCTTGACTCCTCTCCCTCACACACCACATCCAATCTCAGGAAAACTCTTCCTCCAAAATATATCCTGATTATATTAGGAAAAGGAGGAAGGAAATTTTCCTCTACACGTCTATGTTCTTCTGGCTGGTCTAAGAATTAAATTGACATAAGACAGATTAACAGGAGAAAAATCAAACAAAAGTTTAGTAACATGTGTACATGGGAAAGACCCAGGAGAAATGAGTAACTCACCAAAAAGGCTGAAACCCTCACGTTAAATATTATCTTCAGCAAAAGTCAAAGGAGGAGGTTGGGAATAGTAGTTTCGGGCTTCATAGAGGTGGAAGGTAATTTACATGGAGATGGAAGGGAAGTGTTTGGTAAACGTCAAATGTTTGCTGTGTTATGCAGAGACTGGAACACAGAGTGGACTGTCACCTCTAGGCCCTGCAGAGTTTCTCTCACCACACCTAGCCTAAATTCTATGCAGATATCTCTGGTGATAGCTCTGTTCTGGGAACATGCCCTCTATCCAAATTCTTTTAGGTATTTAGAGGAAAGGTCAGAGTTTCTTCCTGAGTCTTTTGAGCCTTGATTGTTTTGACCTCGAAATAATCCACATGCCAAAGAGACATTCTCCCCTACATGACCCTTGCTCATCAGTGCCCCTGCTTCCACCCTCTTGCAAAACAACAATAGATCTCCTTCGGATCATTACATCACCCCAGCTGGTCTCTTTGCTTCCTCTCTGGTCCTGTACAGTCTTTCTCAAAATCACAACCAGAATGGGAAAAAAATTCCAGATGGCAACATTCCTCTGCTTGAAATCGTCTAAGACACCTCATTCTCTTCAGAGTAAAAAACAAAGTCCCCACAATGCCCTGTTCTCCCCAGTGTGATTTGGCTCCTCCATCACCTCTTGGATCTCATGGCCAACAAGTCCTCCCATTGTTTACTCAGTTCTACCCCTACCAACTTACTGTGCATCCTATGTGCCAAATAGTCATCCCTGGGGTGTGCACTGTGTAGTTCCCGTCTCAGGGAAATATTCCCCAAAGATTGCTTCTGAACTACTCCCTCAGATCTTCAATGAAATGGTACCTCCTCAGTGACAACTATGCAAAATTGCAAGCAGCATCACCTTCCCATTCTGAAGCTCCTTTTTCCCTTGTCTAGTTTTCCACATTGCACCATCTGATATGTTGTGATATTTATTGAGATGAGTTTTAACTGTCTGTTCCTGCTTTGGAGTTTAAGTTGGTGAGGGCACTGATATTTGTCTGCATTGTTTCCTGATGTATACCTGTTGAGCTTAAAACATTGCCTAGAACATGGCAGAGACTCAATAAATATTTCTTGTATTAATGTAGTTTTAAAGATCACTTATAAATCAAAGAGAAAATTACAAATAACCTGAAAAATGGGCAAAATTAGTTAGCTGGTATGTTACAAAATGACAGTTTATCATATGAATCTATAGGCGATTTCATTAGGAATTAAGGAAGCACAATGTAAAAACCACAATGAAATAACACTTCATACCCACCAGATTGGCAGAAACAAAAAACGTGACAATATCAAGTATCAGTCTGTGAGTAAAGTATACATACATATTTTATAAACTGTCATTTGTATCGATTATATTTCACAAATTATTATTTTGGGTCTGAAAAAATGGGCTTCAGTTGTTCATGAAATTTGATGAAATACTTTAATGTTTTTCTGGAATTTTGCTACTTACGGTGTTACCATCAAATTAACTTTAATTGTATCAAGACTCCATGTGAGAATTACTATGGACAAAGGGAAATGAGTAAAATTAATTGGTGTAGTAAAATAAATACTAACAAATTCTTGATGGTTAAAATACTAAATATGAACAGGTTAATTATACAAACTCACAACAGAAATAAATCTATCAAAACTTTTAACCAATGAGGGTAGATAATTCATTCACTGATGGGCTTTTATAAAGTGAAAACATTATAAAAGAGATGGATCTGTTCATTGTTTTGTTTTGTTTTGTTTTGTTGCGGTACGTGGGCCTCTCACTGCCGTGGCCTCTCCCGCTGTGGAGCACAGGCTCCGAACGCGCAGGCTCAGTGGCCATGGCTCACGGGCCCAGCCGCTCCACGGCATGTGGGATCTTCCCGGACCGGGGCACGAACCCGTGTCCCCCGCATCAGCAGGCGGACTCTCAACCACTGCGCCACCAGGGAAGCCCAGTTCATTGTTCTTTTCCTCTTTGATGGGTAAAGATGTAAAATAAGGGCTAACTTCCATTATTTGATGTAATCTGCATAAATATGTTATTATTTTTATGAATAGTGATGTTTTGCATTTTTAATCCTGTATATATTTATTTCTGATTTGGCACCAATTGGGGTCACTTGCATGCTTAATATAAAAACAAGGTTAAATTTATGAGGTTAATTAGCCTAGAATAGCTGGGGAAGAAATCCTAAATCAAGTAAATGTTGCTTATTCACCACTCCTCCCAAGTTAGTTTTGAAATATCATCTTCACATGTACACTTGAATAATATTTGAATTAGCTTCACATGTACATTTGAGAATAGTTTTCAGACTAGTTTGGCTAGGGCCCCATTCCACATCCGCTGCCTCAGCCCCATGACTGAGCTTCTTCCCCAAGGCCTGGGATTTGATTCTAGTTTATCTCCTTCAATTACAGCTGTATTGCACACATTTGTGGTTCTGTTCGCCCTTCTACTTTTCTCTCCCAACTCTAAATTTACCCCTTCTGCACCACAAAGGAAACCATCAACAAAAGACAACCTACTGAATGGGAGAAGATACTTACAAATCATGTATTTCATAAGGGATTAATATAAAAAACGACTAAAGAATTCATACAACTCAACAACAAAAAAACATACAACCTGAGTAAGAAATGGGCAGAGGAGTCATTTTACCTGAGTAAAAAATGGGCAGAGGAGCTGAACAGACATACAGATGACCAAAAGGCATGTGAAAAGATGCTCAACATTACTAATCATCAGAGAAATGCAAATCAAAACCACAATGACATACCGTCTCATGCCTATTAGAATGGCTGTTATCAAAAAGACAACAAATAACAAGTGGTGGCGAGGATGTGGAGAAAAGGGAAACCTCATGCACTGTCAGGGGGAATGTACATTGATGCAGTCACTGTGGAAAAAAATATGGAGATCCCTCAAAAAATTAAGAATAAAACTACCGTATGACCCAGCTATTCCACTTCTGAGTATTTATTTGAAGAGGGCTCTTCAATTTTAATAAACAATTAGGAAAGTGTTTATTTCATTATTTTTATTTCCTACCCAATTTAATGACCCCAAAGCTATAAAACATTAGTGGAAATACACATCATTCCTAATTGTAATTTACATGAAATGAAAAATTCTGTTTCACCTCACATGCATTTTTTAGTATGACAACTCAACTCCCCTGATGAGAAGTGGCTACCCAGAGGAAGACAGTCCCTTAGTGATTCTGCTAGATAGTACTTCCTTTCCCAGTCAGATACAAAAGCCCAACCTCAAAACAAATCAGTTTCTTAATAGAAAAATTGTTTGGTTGAAAATCCCTTTCAGGTGATAATCCTGGAAGAATTTCAGAAAAAGTATATTTTTTCTGACTTAATGCAGAATATAAATATATTTTTAAATCAATTAATACAATTTTTCTCTATGTTAAATGAGGTCAACTGATTCATAAAATATTTTTTTTGCAAGTGTCAGCTGAGGTCTTGAAGTAAGTATACCAAACAAATATTATACCAGGGTGGAAAAATATTGGGTAGTATTAAAAAGAACAGATTGCAAATACTTGTTTCTGCCAACAGACTTGCTTTGTTACTTGGAGAACTCATATACATTCCCCATCTTTTGGTTATCCCAAGAATAAGAGAAAGCATATCCAAATTTTGTAGGTTATGCTAAAACTAGGTTCTATTTTTTTTTAAAATAAGAGTAATTGGCACAACTATGGAGACAGCTAAAAGATCAGTAGTTTCCAGGAGTTAGGAGGAATAGAGGGATGAATAGGCAGAGCACAGAGGATTTTTAGGGCAATGGAAATACTCTGAATGGTACTATATTGGTGAATACATGCCATTATATGTTTGTTTGAACCCAGAGAATATACAAAACCAAGGGGGCCCCCTAATGTAAACTGTGATTTTGGGTCATAACGATGTGTCAATGTAGGTTCATCAGTTGTAACAAATGTACCACTCTGGAGGGGATGTTGCATGTGCAGAGGCAAGGGGTGTATGGAAAAGCTTCTTCCCTTCCTCTCAAGTTTGCTGTGAATCCAAAGCTGTTCTAAAAAAAAAATTGTCTGAAAAAATGTTTAAAAAAAAACTTTAAAAATTTAAGATTAATTGAATAATTATTTTTCTGTATATTTATATTATGCTATTGATGCTATTTTTGAAATGATGCTTTCCCTATTTAAGACAAAAATATAATTTGGAAATTTCTTTTATAATATAATCCATTTCAAGAAAGTTTCTATATATAAAAATGAAATTTCTATAAGCACAAAATGTAATCACAGGATTCATTATTATCAGAATAAAAGTGAAAGTCATATATCTGTTTAGGTAGCAGTCTTACATTTAATTAAGCAGTTTGAATTGTCCTCAGTATTGTCAGATTATTGTATTAGATTAGTTATTAATATTATCTGCATACTCTCAGTTACTCTTATTATAATGTAATGGGTAGATAATTTACAGGAAGAAAATAATTTGAGATCATAGACTGTCAAATATGAACTCTATTAGTATGAAAAATATCGTAAAACATATTAGTAAGTTATGTCTATATGGCAAATCCATAATAATGATGGCAAATAATGGGAAAAACATGAGTATTAATTCCCAACTGCTGTCTCATAAACATGACTAACTTGATTTTGTCTAACATTATCAGTCATTATCAGAGTGGTTGAAAATCAATTGCAAAAGCACGAAGTGGTGGGCACCTGACTCTTCTGCATCTTTTTAGAGGAAAATTGTCTGAAATTATTCTATTAAAGTACACAGCTGCTTTCTGTTTTAGTATGTAATAATGTGACCCATCTGCAAAAATTGGCATTTGTCCTGATCTGTTTTGAGGACAGTGAAGCTTCTTGAAACTCAAAAATATCAGTTCTTTACCCAGGGAAATCAGCATGCTCAAGAGAATTTTCATTCTGAACTACAGCAGTGAGACTCAGACTCAGTAACAGGTGGTCCTTGCTTCTTTTTTTTTTTTTGCAAACTGTCAAGTGTCATTGACTTACTATGAAAACTTGACTGAGATCTTGTGACAATACCAAACCACAAACAAACAAAATCAACCTTGTAAATGTCAGGGTTGGAAATGATTTTGTAAGATTTTGTAAAGTATCAATCATTCACTTAAGAATTTTGTAGGTATAGTCTCCCAAACCTGGAAGACCACTTAGATATTAGGCCAGTAAGGGAACAAGCCCCCAGGGGACAGTACTTACCCAAGGCTGCTTACTTGGTGTCAGAGCAGGGTCACCATCCAGTCTAGTGCTTGTTTCAAAAGACCTCATCATCCATCATTTCTTGGAAATCCAACAGTGCATGTGAATATCTCACTGTCTGTTAAAACACTTAACCAATAGTCCAAGTTGACTGAAGAATTAAATTTTTATTTGGATCACAAGGAAATATTGTGCTTCTTGGTTGTGTTTTGACAAGATTTAATGGATGTTTAATTTACTTGGGACCATTTGTCCAGTATACACTTATGAAGGGAATAGTAAAAATATAATCATACAAAATATGATTGTACCATGTGGATATTTTCTGTTTCTTTGTATGCTTTTTTACTTTTCAAATTAAATAATGTATATAATGCTTAGAGCTTAGAAAATGGTCTGGCACATAAAAAACACTCAGTATTTTAGCTGCTTCTGTTTCTTCTTTTTCTTCTTCTTTTCAAGCCATGTTTATCTGCTAAACCATTATTATAATGATTGTGCTTACCATTATTGATTGCTATTTATTTATTTTTATTAAAAAAATTTTTAATTAAAAGTCCAGTTGATTTACAATATCATGTTAGTTTCAGGTGTACAGCACAGTGATTCAGTTTACATGTATATATATTCTTTTTCAGAATCTTTTCCCACACAACATCTAGTTCCCTGTGCTATACAGTAGGTCATTACACAACATCGAGTATAGTTTCCTGTGCTATACAGTAGGTCATTGTTGGCCGTATGTTTGAGATATATATATATATATATATATATATATATATATATATATATACACACACACACATACACACACACACACACACACATATATATATATGACTGTGTATATGCCAATCCCAACCTCCCAATTTATCCCTCCACTCTTTTCCCCTTGGTAACCATAAGATTGTTTTTTATGTCTGTGAGTCTCTTTCTGTATTGTAAATAAGCTCATTTGTTTCTTTTTTTTTTTTTTTTAGATTTCACATATAAGTGCTGTCATATGATATTTGTCTTTCTCTGTGTGGCTAACTTCACTTAGCATGATAATCTCTAGGTCCGTCCATGCTGCTGCTAATGGTACTAGTTCATTCTTTTTTATGGCTAGTAATATTCCATTGTGTGTGTATATGTGTTTGTGTGTGTCTGTGTATGTAAATAAATATATATATACCACATCTTCCTAATCCATTCCTCTGTCTATGAACATCTAGGTTGCTTCTGTATCTTGGCTATCGTGCTTAGTGCTGCTATAAACATTGGGGTGCATGTATGTTTATGAATTATAGTTTTTTCCAGACATATGCTCAGGAGTGGGATTGCAGAATCATATGGTAACTCAATTTTTAGTTTTTTAAGGAACCTCCATACTGTTCTCCATAGTGGCTGCACCAATTTACATTCCCAGCAACAGTGCAGGAGGGTTCCCTTTTCTCCACACCCTCTCCAGCATTTGTAGACTTGCTCTCTTCCCAGGAGTCCACACATCCCACCACAGTTGCTCAACATCCTCACATGTTTCAGAAACATTTAAAAATAAAAATGTTGACTATTTCCCTACCAAAAACAAATTTGCATGCTCCAAATTCAAAATTATTGATCTAAAATATAACGACCTGGTCAAAAATCATTAGAATTTTTCCCACAATTTTAAGCACATGTTTTCTGTGACTCTGTGCATTTGTATGTCTTATCTATTTATGAAAGCCTCACTTTTACTTCTCAATGATAGTCTGTTATTTTGAAAGCAATACAAGACCAATTATATTAAATCATTCCCTAATTCAATAGTTTTTTATTATTTCAGGCTGGCTTAATGTCACTTTGTTCAAGAGAGCAGCAAAAAATTAGTATGTCATTATTAAAATTACACATTTACCTCATAATAAAAGCATAAAATATAAAAGAATAAATTTAAGTAGTAGCACATTACTTATATATTTTGAATATGGAATGAATCTGTTATTGAGGTTCTAGAATGCAAGACAGTTGTTTTTCAGTAAGTTGTTCTCCCTCAGATTTTATCTTAATTTGAATTTAGAATAGGTCCATTTAAAGAATATAATTACTATTATTTCCATTAAAACTTGCCATTATCAGCTAATTGAAAATTTTAAATAAATTGGATCAGTCTTCAGGAGCTGTTGTTACAAAAATAGACATACCCATACAAACAATTAATGTGCTTCATGAAATAATACATTTTTAGAAAAGGGTAATGTGACACTGTGATTTATAATAAGAAATATACATTCAGTCTTCATCCTCTTCTGGCATAGAACTCTAAAAATCCTTGAAATTTCCTAAGTGGTAAGAGCCATAAAGTTCTCTTTTGTTATTCATAAAAAGCCCCTTTCAACTACACCTGAATATATGTTAATGAGGTGACTTTTGGAAATTCCCTAAAGATGGGGGCTAGGTGCCAGGGGAACCAACTGTATTAGAGGGTTGGAACTTCCAGCCCCACCCCCTGACCTCTAGGGAAGAGAGAGGCACTAGAGATTGAGTCACTTTGGCCATTGAGTCACATGGCCAAAGGTTAAATCAATCATGCCTATGTAATGAAGCCTCCATAAAACCCCACAAGGATGGTGTTCAGAGAACCTTTGAGTTTGTGGACACTTGGAGGTGCTGGGAGAGCGGAGAACTCAGAAAGTGTATAGAAGCTCTCTGCCCCTTCCCACATATCATGCCCTATACATCTCTTCCATCAGCAGTTTTGTGAGCTACTCTAACAAAAGATCCATGATTGGAGGTGGGTGTGGGAGCCTCCAACTTATAGTTGGTGGATCAGAAATATAGGTAGCAAACTGGACTTGGCTACTGGCCACTGGCTAAAATAATGAACATGCAGTTCATTATTTTGTGGTTTTATTTTATTTTACTTTGTACTTGTGTTTGCTTAAACGAAGTGACAGGTTTATAAACACACTGAATGTGCTTTATTGCCCGTGGGATATGTGGTGTATATCCTTCAGAAAAATTTTAAAAAAAGAGGTGGTAGGGGGAGAGGGATTGGATGAGTGTTGAGGAGGTAGTAGTCTGTAAGGACTAAGCCTTTTACCTATAGGATCTGATATTATCTCCAGGTAGATCGAATCAGAACTGAATTGAATTGTAGGACACCCAGCTGGTATTGCAGAATTGCTTGGTACAGGAAAAATTCCCACAAATTTGGTGATCAGAAGTGAATTAGAGTATTGGGAGTAGAGGAAACACCCAGAAAGAGAGTTTTTCCTTTACAGATGTTAAACAATTATATATTTTTTAACATCTTTGTTGGAGTATGTTTACAATGTTGTGTTAGTTTCTACTGTATAATAAAGTGAATCAGCTATATGTATACATATATCCCCGTATCCCCTCCCTCTTGAATCTCCCTCCCACACTCCCTACCCTACCCCTCTAGGTGGTCACAAAACAATTACATTTTTGAAGAGTCTATTAGAGCAAACATCAGTTTGACTCGAGCAGAACCAATTCAAAAGTGGTTGGGATGCTCCATTGGGCAGGAGTTACGGAAAGACTTTTTTAATAAAGCAGACTGGAAAGCAAAGCAAGGAAATTATCTGATTGGCTCTAGCTTAAGCAACTGCCTTATTTGGGAAAGTGTAGTTGGCTGTTTATGATTAGTTCTTCTTAATTTTTGATTCCTTAACCTTGAGGCATGTAGAAAAATTGACTCTGGCTTAGGTTTCATTTAGCTTAAGTAGCCTCCTTGTTTAATTATTTTAACACAGATAAATAAATGTATATAATATTGCTGAAAATTTGTTCATGTTCCAGAAACATCTAAAAACAAAGTGATGTTTTGTCTTATTTTTTCAGCATCATATACCATTTTATAAAGACAATATATGAAGGTATACAAATAGAGGTATATGGATTCATGCCATGATTTGTGTATTAATGTTTAATGACATGTTTCTATGAAATTACAAAAAAATATTCCACATGCCTTTGGCATTCTAGCTTCTTCTGGAATCTGTCCAAATTTTGTATATGTTGGATACACACACAAATACATAAACTATATGCTTGGATTTGGATGTTAGGAATTAATTTTTATATAGTTAAATATGGCAGATTTGTCAAAGACAAACAACCTGGGCCATTTGGATGGTTTTTCCCAAGCAGTAGGTCTTAGGAGATTTAATTTGTCCCTTCTAGTGTAAAAGCATATCATCTACTCTTGTTAACACACTGTAGATGATCTCTTTTTGGGAAGATGCCCAATCATGCTGCAGCAGAATTACCTTAAACTGTGGCCTAGCAAGGTAAATAAAAGGGGGTTTCTGAGCACACTGCCATACTGACATCAGATATTCAAGAGTCAGTGCTTGCTGATGCCAGGGTACCCAACAGACCATGTACATGGCTGATCTCATGAGAGCATCCATGAAGGTCCCTTAGAGCAAACGACCTCCTGAGTTTCCCAGGGGACTCAACAGACCATGTACAAGGATGATGTGTAGGAAGCTGTGGCCAGGTCATTGACAAATAAGACTTTACCCACAGTTGATCACTATGGATCTGATCTGAGCCCTGGTGAGAGATCTTACATTGTCCTGACCTGTAAATTTGAATCGGGAGAAACGGATCACTGTCAAGTGTACCCTACAGTTATTGTGCAGGCAAGCTATACACAGGCAACAATAACAACTACAACAACACAATAACTACAACTTTTCCAATCAAAATTGTTCTTTTGTTCCTATAGAAATTTAAAAATTGCTTTTGCAGTGGGCACTTATCAGCCAAATCAAGAAAGATGTTTAGCTACTAGCATACATATCAGGGTATGGTGTGCAGGTGGGCTAGCACTTATGTCCCCTATTTGCTTAATTATGGTGGTTCATATTTCTCCTTATACGTTTCTCTGTATACTATTTCTGATACCACAGGCATCTAGCAGGAGAAGCTTCCTTTGCTGAGCAAAATTGGACCAGGGGAAGGTAGGAATAGAAGTGGAGTATCACCTGAGAGTTGAGCGCATGGTCACACTACGTTACACGTACATTTACCTCACCCACCAGGGAAATACTTAACAAAATTTAAAATTCCATGCCCTAGGGAACAATTCATGTAAACTTATGTCTTTTAAGGGGATTCTCTGTTTGTTGACTCTCCAAAATGAAAGTGCCCTCTCATTCATCTATCTTCTTTATTGTTCACATACTATTCATCACCAAATTCTGTTATTCTGCCTTTTAAATATTTATTACTCCGTCTCCTACTGGCCATTTTCACTGCCACTGCCTTAGCTGAGACAGTTGTTTCTAATGTGGATTACTACAGTGTTCCAGGCATTGTACAAAACCCTGGAGATTAACACAAATGGTTAAAGCTATTGTTCTCTTCCCTCAAGAAGATCACCATAGAATTCATATTTTAGGGTCTCCACCTTGCCCAAGAGCCTTTACTCTTAAAATTAGTCTCTCATGTGAAGAGGGGTAAGTGTATAGCCATATTTGTACTATGTATAACCCTCCTTCTCTGGGAAAGGAAGAGGGCTCAGGGCTGAATCCTTACCTCACTGGGAACAAAATCCTCAGTCCCAGGAGCCCAGATTTAGGACAGAGTGATTTCATTTAATGTCTATTGGAACATGGACCAAGGCAACTGTTTTATACCATGTATGAACATAGAGTATCTGATACATCAGTTTGCAGAAAATATCATAGTACAACATAGGCAAGGAAAGAGAAGCAAACCTGTGGGCCTAGAGGTAGATTTGTCTTGGTTCATGGACTCCCAGCCCTGGTCCTAGTGCCTCAAGAGGCCCAGAGGCCTTATTCTCTGTGGAAGTCTGGACGTCATAGAAAATAAAAGCAATACAAGTGTAAGGTATTTTGCAATATTAAGTAAAAGAATTCTGGAACTAAAATATTTCTGGTTCATTTTTGAATGCTTGTATATATATTTTTTAATTATTATCACTTTAATCTTCTTGGATGATCTATGGCATAGGCTTTCAAAGAGTGACCTCTGGAACCCAAGGGTTCCTCAGGGTGTGATGCCATGTTACAAATGTGAAGACCATCTTGCATGGTTTCCACCAGTTTCTCCAGCTTAAACCAGAGTGCTCTGCATTCAGGTCCCAGATATTGAGAGTTTGTATGGGATTTTCTTTGGAAAAATGTCTTGCATGCTAAAAAATATTGTCATTTAAAGTTATGGGATTTGTGAACTATGTATCCCTCAGGGCTGTATAAGATTTATGATAGTGATAAGCCAGTTAACCAGACAGTTACAAACTCAGACAAATGTCAACCTGATCCCTTCTAGAACCACATATATAAAGGTATGTTTGATATAATATTTTCAATTTGTTGTCTCCATGTAAGTACCCCAATTATGTTTTTTAATTAAAAGTAGATTTTCTAGGTATAGTCTGTAAACTGAGTTTATGTTGTCTCTCACCCCATCCAAATAGTAATAAATTAAACATACGCACACACACAACACACACAACACTCCTAAACAAGCTGGGGAATGAGAACATAAGCATGAGGAATGAGAAATTTTGAGATATGCCTGGAAAATTGAAATCAGAAGAGATTAATTTAAGGAATGGAGCCCTAACCTATTTTCCCATAGGAAAATATTGGTGGAAAACAGGGAATAGCAGCAAGAGTGCTTTATTATGTGCTTCATGTACCCAGAAGTACCAGAGAGGAAGGAAAGAGGGAAGAATGGAAGCAAAGGGCAGACGATTAGCTGAGGGGCAAGAGATGATGCAAAAAAGTCATCACACTATCTACAAAGCTCACACTGTACTTCTGGATCCAATGTGTACTAGCTGGGCATTCTACCTCCAGGCAGGTAGAGGGGGTGAGGATGTGAGCTTTAGTCAGAGAAACAGGGCAGTTCTCCTTATACTTGGTAACACCCAGGAGAAAGAGATAGAGGTCTAGCAACCAAGGTACCCAGCCAGCTGTTAAGCAAAAACTTTCAGATAAATACTCATTCTCATTAAAACAGGATGGAATAGAAGCACCAGAGATGTATATGGCACCTTCCCTAAATGGTTGTACAGTTCTCCAAATTACTTTGTAAGAAGAATAAGAACATAAGAAAAGATACCCCAGTAAACGAGTAGATGACACTACATCCTAGGAAAATATTAACAGGGTAAGCAGGATCAGTATGATTTCATCAAACAGCATCAGTATGATTTCATGAAAATTAAAGTTATGGTCATTGGATTAAAAAGATCTCAATACATGGACTGATTTTCCAAATGTACAAAAAGAAATACAAGTTAACATTAGGAAGACTGGGTAGAGGAATTCTTCCTGAATAGAAAACAATAAAATATAAATAAGAATAGCAAAAATAAACTTTAAAATTTGGAAGTTAGACCCCAAAACTTAGCCAGATTTCTTTTAGGTATTCTAGAAGAAATGAGTGAATAGAGGAGAGACGTACATTCATGAAAACTCAATAAATTAGATTGATTATCTACCAAGTAATTAGCAAATTTTTTAATAAAAATGATCTGTATGTCTAGATGCATTATAATAATATTTAGGGACATTAAGGATAAAAAGTCATTCTGAGAGCTTCTAAGAACAAAAGAACAGATTCAATAAAACAGTGATTTTAAAAATGAGTACCTAGTTAGAATTCTCAATATATCATAAATGACTATAAGGAGAAATCCAGTAGATGATGCTGCTAAGAACTTTTTTCCTGAAACAATCATGTAAAACAGTTACATTTTGATTACTGCTATGGGCTGAATTGTGCCCCTCCAAATTCATAAGTTAAAGTCCTAACCCCAATAAGTCACACTGTGACTTGTATTTGGAGATAGGGTTTTTAAAGAGATAATTAAGGTTAAATGAGGTCATTAGGGTGGGTCCTAATCCAGTATGACTGATGTCCTTATAAGACAGGAGCACACATAGAGAGAAGACCTTTGTGTGGGGAAATAGTGAGAAGGTGGCCATTGCAAGGAAGGAGAGAAGCCTCAGAAAACAACAAACCTGCCCACATCTTGATCATAATTTTCTAGCCTTCAGAATATGAGCAAATATATTTTTGTTGTTTAAGCCACCCAGTCTGTGGTCTTTTATTATGGCAGCCCTAGCAAATTAACACAGTACCTAATTTAAAAATTAAATTAAAATAATTTTCAAATAAAAATCCATATTTGCTAAAAAAGACAACTTTAATAATAATAATAAAATCTAAAGGAATATGCAGTTAATTATATAAAAATTAAAAATTCTGTGTCATGAAAGAAAAATACAAATGAGTGCTGGAACAAACCACTGAACTTTATACTACATTTAAGCAAAAAAGTATCAGTATTCTATGCATGACTAAGAATTTTCATTTTTCCCCTCTAAAATGCAAATCAGCATTTAAAACTTTTCCTCTTGGGCAGTGGGGCCTAGGTAGGGTGACATTCAAGCATGGGGTGGAGCCTCTACTTAGGCACAGAAGGGGAGTGGCAGCACGTGTGGAAAGGAGGGCCTCTGGAGTGTGGAGTTCTGGAGTTTGGAGGATCATATGTTCCAGCAGAATATGCTTCCTTTAGAATTGCTGAACAGATTTTTACAAGAATAAGTACTGATGATGATATTGAAAAAATTCATCAACATTTATGAAGGAAATGAAAGAGCCATCATCTATTAGATGAGAAAATGAGTCACCATAATAATGATGAATGAAAATACTGCTCGTTATAAAGTCAAGGAAGCTACCCTGTGAAACTGGGCTATCATTCGGCAGTGTTGTTGAGTTTTCCCTTCTAAATTCAGCCTGAACCAAGATGGCGGAGTAGAAGGACGTGCTCTCACTCCCTCTTGCGAGAACACCAGAATCACAACTAACTGCTGAACAATCATCGACAGGATGACACTGGAACTCACCAAAAAAGATACCCCACATCCAAAGACAAAGGAGAAGTCACAATGAGATGGTAGGAGGGGTGCAATCACAATAAAATCAAATCCCATAACTGCTGGGTGGGTGACTCACAAACTGGAGAACACTTATAACACAGAAGTCCACCCACTGGAGTGAAGGTTCTGAGTCCCACATCAGGCTTCTGAACCTGGGGGTCTGGCAATGGGAGGAGGAATTCCTAGAGAATCAGACTTTGAAGCCTAGTGGGATTTGATTGCAGGACTCTGACAGGACTGGGGGGAACAGAGACTCCACTCTTGGAGGGCACACACAAAGTAGTGTGCGCATCGGGACCCACAGGAAGGAGCTGTGACCCCAGGGGAGACTGAACCAGACATACTTGCTAGTGTTGGAGGGTCTCCTGCAGAGGCGGTGGGTGGCTGTGGCTCACCATGAGGACAAGGACACTGGAAGCAGAAGTTCTGGGAAGTACTCCTTGGCATGAGCCCTCCAGAGTCTGCCATTAGCCCCACCAAAGAGCCTGCAGGCTCCAGTGTTGGGTCACCTCAGACCAAACAACCAACAGGGAGGGAACCCAGCCCCACCCATCAGCAGTCAAATGGATTAAAGTTTTACTGAACTCTGCCCACCAGAGCAACAGCCAGCTCTACCCACCACCAGTCCCTCCCATCAGGAAACTTGCACAAGCCTCTTAGATAGCCTCATCCACCAGAGGGCAGACAGCAGAAGCAAGAAGAACTACAACCCTACAGCCTGTGGAAGAAAAACCACAGTCACAGAAAGATAGATAAGATGAAAAGGCAGAGGGCTATGTACCAGATGAAGGAACAAGATAAACCCCCAGAAAAACAACTAAATGAAGTGGAGATAGGCAACCTTCTAGAAAAAGAGTTCAGAATAATGATAGTGAAGATGATCCAGGACCTCGGAAAAAGAATGGAGGGAAAGATCAAGAAGATGCAAGAAAATATTTGCAAATGAATCAGTGGACAAAGGATTAATCTCCAAAACATATAAATAGCTCATGCAGCTCAATATTAAAAAAAACAAACAACCCAATCCAAAAATGGGCAGAAGACCTAAATAGACATTTCTCCAAAGAAGACTTACAGATGGCCAAGAAACACATGAAAAGATGCTCAACATCACTAACTATTAGAGAAATGTAAATCAAAACTACAGTGAGGTATCACCTCACACCAGTTAGAATGGGCATCATCAGAAAATCTACAAAGAACAAATGCTGGAGAGGGTGTGGAGGAAAGGGAACCCTCTTGCACTGTTGGTGGGAATGTAAATTGATACAGCCATTATGGAGAACAGTATGGAGGTTCCTTAAAAAACTAAAAATAGAATTACCATATGATCCAGCAATCCCACTACTGGGCATATACCCAGAGAAAACCATAATTCAGAAAGACACATGCACCCCAATGTTCACTGCAGCACCATTTACGATAGCCAGGTCATGGGAGCAACTTAAATGCCCATTGACAGAGGAATGGATACAGAAGATGTTGTACATATATACAATGGAATATTACTCAGCCATAAAAAGGAACAAAATTGGGTCATTTGTTGAGACGTGGGTAGATCTAGAGACTGTCATACAGAGTGAAGTAAGTCAGCAAGAAAAAAACAAGTATCGTATATTAACGCATATATGTGGAACTTAAAGAAATGGTACAGGAGAATGGGTTTGCAGGACAGAAAATGAGACACAGATGTAGAGAACAAACGTAAGGACATCAAGGGCGGAAAGCGGCTGCGGGGTGGGGGGTGGTGGTGTGATGAATTGGGAGATTGGGATTGACATGTATACACTGATGTGTATAAAACTGATGACTAATAAGAACATGCTGTATAAAAAAATAAATAAAATTGAAAAAAAGAGAACTTTTCCTCTTTATCATGTATGCCAATGGTAAGTAGTGAAATATAATAAATATAACATTTATTATATAACATAATAAATATAAATTTATAACAAATATATATTATATTATTATATAAGTATAATGATGTCTATTTCAAATGATATTTTATAGTGAAAAAGTTTAGTTGTATATAATAATTACTAAAAGTAATCTCACATGCAGGTTATTTTCTGTATAATATATTCCTATTATTTATATTTTACTTTTTATATTTATTTATATTTTATTTACTTAAGGATGAATTTAACACCAACCAGAGAGAATCATTAAATTCTTTTTATTTAGTTAATCAATTAATTTGTTTATTAATTTTTGGCTGCGTTGGGTCTTCGTTGCTGCACAGGGGCTGTCTCTAGTTGCGGCGAGCGGGGCTACTCTGAGTGGGGGCTACTCTTCATTGTGGTGTGCAGGCCTCTCACTGTGGTGACTTCTTCTGTTACGGAGCACTGGCTCTAGGCGCGCAAGCTCTAGAGCACAGGCTGAGTAGTTGTGGCACATGGGCCCCGTTGGTCCATGGCATGTGGGATCTTCCCGGACCAGGGCTTGAACCCATATCCCCTGCATTGGCGAGTGGATTCTTAACCACTGTGCCACCAGGGAAGTCCCCAATTCAAAATTCTTTACAGACATATTTTACTTTGGAATATTTTCAGATCTCAAGTTGGCATAAGCAGAAGCATATACTTAGAAATTCCAGATTCCAAATTCTCAACCATATGTAAGGTTAAAATAAAATAACAGAAGAAAACACCGACAAAGGGAGCAAAATGAAAACAAATAAACCCAGAGATGGTCAAATTATTTATCTCATATTATTTATATAAAGAGACTCCAACTCATCCCAAAAAAGGGTTTAGTTTTTTAAATTTAGGTCTAAACAGAAACACCTTAAACTTGCTTCCAAATATCTCATTGCTTCCACTATTACGATTGAGTTATCTTTTGTATTATATGTTTAAATTAAATACAGCATTTGATTCAGTATATTTAACAAGAAACAAATTGTTCTTAAGTAGATATATATATAATGTATATAAAATTGATTCTTTCTTAATACTATTTTCTTTAAATTTCTCTCTCCATGTCACACAAAAACAACCCTTGTCATCATTTTCTAGGGCACATGGTAAGGCTGTAATGTTGTGTTTGTGTTCATGCATATGTATAGAAAAAAAATAGCATTAACTACATACCTTTGTATACACAGCAGTTTATAACAGTGAACATGTTAAATTATAAGATACTTATTATGCAAATTATTTTTCCTTCTTTCCTTTTTGTTTCATATACTAATATAGCAAGGATCCAGATAGCAACAGGAAAATGCCTTATATATAATACTATATGTATTAAGTAGGTATTTTTATATATATCATATTGCACATATTTTTACATATGAAATATGTGCAATATGGTAAAAATGATGCGCAGATTGTATATCATATAATATCAATGGGAATGAAAATATTTGATACTTGGAGACATTATTATTATTAAGACTAAATGGACCTTTAGCTGGTCAACTAGACTGAGAAGGAGTTTGGAGAATTTATGATCAAAAATTTTAAATGACTCCTATGCCTTCAGCTTTTGCAGTTGTTTACTTATGCCATTACAAGATCATGAATAGAGTAGGAGATGTAGGTTTCAGAGAAGACAGCCATTCTGCTGCTACACTCAAAATTGGGTAATTGCTTGACTCCCTGGGAACAAGCCATAATTAAAAAAAAATTCTCCCTGAGATTCTTTAGAATCTGCTCCTTGCTATGCCTGCATGCACACATGCTTACTCACTCACATCTCAGTTCACAAAATAAAAAGAAACGTTCCATAGTGGGGGGGGTAAAAAGAAACCAAGAATTAAAAGCATAGTAACAACTGAGTGTGCCCTTAGGAAGATTAAATTTATTTCTTTTCCTAAAAGGATAAGTATTTTCTATCTTGGGGGAAGTTGAGACTACGAGATGGAAGATAATTGAAATAATTATTTGATAGGTTTCTTCCCTCCCCTTTATCTCCCAGCATCCAAAGTCTTTAAATTCTGCATTGTCTGTTTGTATTTATGGTTTTCCATAAAAATATAATATTTTAAGTCAAGTATATGACAATAAATAAATATATATGCAGTATAAAATTTTATCTGTCAGATCCTAAGATTTAAAGTGACTTCTAATATATATATGTCATGTCCTACAGTTGTTTACAAAAATGCCCGTTCTCCTCTCACAAGGAGAACAGAGAAACCTTCCCAGTAAAAGCTTTAATAGAGTAAATGGGTTTACTTTCCCCAAAGTCATTTAAAGTTTGGAAAAAGAATGCTTCCTAATTAGCGTTTCAATGGTTCTGTTTGAGCAGTTCATAGCAACTTTCATATTGAAAGCTTTAGGAATTCCTAATTTATATACAGACAGCTGAGACAAGTTTGTCATACCAGAGCAATCTCAGTGGAGTTTGTGAGTCACAGGGCTGTCACTTCTGCTTTACTAAATTTCAAAGTGCTATACCAGGTTACAAGAAAACTGTCATATGCAAGAGATATGCTTTCTGAGCCAGGGGAAAGAATAAAATAATCCATCTACTCTCAGTCCAAAACACTTCTTTTTCTCTAGCTCATCTTTAAATAACCAACACTTAGCACCTCAAACCGATAAGAGATCAATAAATGAACATTGAATTGCGCGTGATTGGACTGAGTTGACTTATCTGGAAGACATGAAAAACCTATAGTTCCACTGGCACACAGAGACTGTAGAACTTTTTGCTGCACACAGTTTAAGTTGCTAAGGGGAAGTTACCTTTTATAAGGCAGTATGGCCCTGGAGTAAGAGTGACCTGGTTTTGAATCCCATCTCCACCACTCTTGTGACCTTTGGTAAATAATTTAAACTCTCTGAGCCTCACTTTTCTCACTGATGTGGGATGGGAAAAGAAGTTGATTTTCCAGTGGTATAATTCGGGGATGAGATCTTATTCCTAGACTCTGCTTATTGAAGTCATTCTTCTTGCCAGATCTTTGGAGAAATGAGGGGACTTGATTGACACTTAGCCTCAAAATTGTTAAAACATAATAACTATGGTAGAGGCTGCAAAATCTGTCACTTTGAAAATGCAAAAGTTGCCTTTGAATTATCGCTTTAGGACAGAGTATCACTATCACTGTGTTTTTTTTGAGGAATCATTCCCAAGTTCAGAAACCAAGACCTGGAAAACTACAGGAAGAATATGCAAATATTCATCTTGACCTAATAATGGACAAAAATTTATAAAAATGAAATTAAAAAATGAATATATATTTCTAAATAAGCTTGAAATTTGGAAAATCTACCAATATTAGTTAATTGTTTCCTACAGGATTACCTTATAGGGTTACATTGTGAGAGCTTGTAAGAGATGAGGTTTAACCCTAGAATAGAAAATGAGGATTGTGAAGGGATTCATGAGAGTGGGGGAGGCAGGATTATACTCATAGCAGATTGAGGGTCTTCCTGAATTCACACACACACACACACACACACACACACACACACGTGGTTAAGCTGCTCCTACATGGAGGAAGGATTATTAAAAAACTTCAAAGAAGTAAATTATGGCTGAGCACTGTGGGCTTTAAGATCAAATATTTATCTAGTCCTAAACTTATCTGGACTCTAATGCAATTCACAGGCCATCAGATACTAAAGAGGAGAGAGCATCAAAATCATGTATACTAGGTATTTCCTTGTCTCGCTAAAACTTCTTGTACGAATTTCATACCACAAATAACATCGAGTTATGCTTGCCGACATTCATAGATTCTTTCCTGTAATTTCAAGGTAACTGTTTCTGCCGATACAGGGTGTCTGTTTCTTCAAATGCAGAAAGAGAATGCCCAGTCATAGAAGCAGTATTTCTTAGCTTTCCATCCTGAAGTCTCTTAGAATTCTACTCAAGGGAAGTGCCCTGGTGGCCTAGTGGTTAGGATTCCAGGTTTGCACTGCCGTGGCCTGGGTTTGATCCCTGGGCAGGGAACTGAGATCCTGCAAGCCATGCGGTGCAGCCAAAGAAAAAAACAGTGAATTAATTAAACTTGCAATTAAAAAAAGACAATTAAAAAAAAGGATTCTGCTGAAAGTAAAACAGACATCATTTAACAAAACTATTAACTGCTCATCCTCCCCAAAATTAAAACTTTAAATATTTTGTAAAAAACTAATGAAAATTTTTTTAAAAATAGGTAAGGTTTTCCTCATGCCTGCACTATAACTCATGTAGTACTCACAAAAACTCTTCTGGGATGTAGTGTGTTAATATCTCAAAATTTTAGAATTCTTTTATCCAGGTTCTCATACCTCATATATTGTGTAGGTAGATTTTGAACCATAGTTTGTTGGAATCCTTTCAATCTTGTATGTTATATGTATTCATTCATCAATTATTTTTGAGTATTTATGTTCTATTACATTTGGTAAAAATTAGGAAGGTGTATGGACACATTGAATGACTTCACTTTTAGCAGAACAACTACAGGATAGCTTAAGATAGTTGAGAGTAGTTGATCCATATAATATTTGTCTTTCTCTGTCTGACTTACTTCACTTAGTATGACAATCTCTAGATCCATCCATGTTGCTGCAGATGACATTATTTCATTCTTTTTTATGGCTGAGCATTCCATTATATATGTATACACACACCACATCTTCTTTATCCATTCATCTGTCAATGGACATTTAGGTTGCTTCCATGTCTTGGCTATTGTAAACAGTGCTGCAATGACAATTGGGATGCATGTATCCTTTTGAGCCATGTTTTTCTCTGGATATATGCCCAGGAGTGGGATTGCTGGATAATTTGGTAGCTCTATTTTTAGTTTTTTACTGTTCTCCATAGTGGCTATACCAATTTACATACCCACCAACAGTGTAGGAGGGTTCTGATTCAAGATAGTTCTCAAACTTTGGGAGAGAATTAGTAGTCCTATTTTGTGTAAATACATCTTTGAAATCTGAAAATGAAATTTAATGTTGCATTTATGTGAACGTTTTAAAATAATTCCATTAGAAATATATGAAGGAAATAATTAGCACACACATTTTTGTTACTAGTGAAAATAAAATATCTAATTAGAACACTTGAAAAAAAAGAAATAAATTATGAATACCTCATAGTTTGAAGATGGGAATGTAAAATAATATAATCCCTTTGGAAAAAAATTAATTAATTTCAGTGTATACATACACTTACCCTATGTCCTAGTAATTCTACTTATAGGTATTTACTCCATATGTATGCATCCAGATGTAAATCCAATTGTTCATAGCAGTTTTATTCACAGTAACAAAAATTTGAAACAATTCAGACTTCCATTGGAAGACAAATGGATAAAGTAAATTATGGTGTTGCAGTACTATTCAGCAATGAAAATGAATAAACTACTTATACCAACAACGACATGAATCTTTAAAAAATTATGCTGAGTGAAAGATTTCAGACATAAAATGCAACCTACCGTAGATACTTTGTATGAAATTCTAGAGGAGGCACAATTTATAATGGCAGAAAGCAAATTTTTGGTTACCTACACCTGGGAAGTTACAGGAATTGACTTCAAGGTGGCCAGAAAAAACTTTTTGAAGTGATGGAAATATTCTGTATCTTTTTTTTTATGGTGGTTACATGAATGTATATATTTGTGTATACACTGAAAATGGGTACATTTTATTATATGTAAATTATTTCCTAAAAATACATACAATTATCTGATTTTCAAAGAAATACCTGACATTTTTGTTTGAAAATTTTTTAGCATTTTTCAGTCATCATCTCTAATAAAGAAGTAAAAGAATCAGAAAACCAAGCATATGAATTCAACTTGAAGGAGAACCCATTTGTAATTGGAAAAAAACAGCATTCTTAGGTGTCACTAATTTAGGATAACTTTAAACATGTATGAAAATATCATCTATAAGTTAACATGATTTGGTTTATAACATGTGTTCAAACTTGACATCAGAAATCAAGAAGTCATTTTAACCTTAATTTTTTTTGTTTACTGTCCTTCATTTTGGTACCATGAGTAAATATAGCCAGTGATACAAAATATAATGGCAATAACAATCAATCACTTCAAAACTTGAACTCTTCCCCTACAGAAAGAAGAAATTAAAACTTCTTATTACAAAATTCTTATATAGGTGAACCTGGATTTCTATTTTTATTATTCATTTTTTTCAAGTTATATATAATTTAAAATATTTAAAATTCACGTACCTCTTAATAATCCCTAAGACTAGCCATTGCTTTTGATCTCCCCAAAGCTGTGTGAGTAGAGCTACATACCAACAGGGAATCTGTGAGGTTAAGTATGATTGATAACTAGTACAAAGGACCCTAATCTGTTCAATAAGGTCAAATCTAATATAATTTTTTAAAATACTGGAGGTATCTCAACTCAGTGAATGTTCCATAGGGTCATATTGTTATTGCCACCTTTTGAACTTTGAACAAAATATATACATACATTTTGAAGCATGTAAACTGAGTTTTGAAGATTTTACTTCCAGCTTGGGTCATTGAAAAACATATCTATTTTAGGGAAAGAGAAACCTCATGCCTTGGAGTGATCCTTACTAAGTGATGAAGAAACTGTAGTTTTAATCTACCAGCTCACCGTCTTTTTTCAGTTGAGACCCATTTCCAGAATTAAATCTCTGGCACTTACAGTTTACCCTGTGCTCAAGCACAGTTTGTTCCTGAAAGCCAGAAAAAACATCTTCAGTCAGATTTGCATGAAGCTGTTTTCAGTCAAGCCTTCAGCTTTGAAGATGTGTGCTGAGGGGCCAGAGGCCAAGCACCTATAGCATTTGCTACAGCCCACACTTTGTATTGCTCAGGTCCATTCATGACCCATGCTAAGTCCACTCACTTTCTCTCCAAAAGTCTTCCTATTAATGGCTGCTTATAATTCCTGAAAAATGGCTTGTAATAGGAAGGATAGTAAATTCTAAAAATGTAATTGATAGCCATGATCTCTGTGTTCTACCAGCCATTCTTAGTTTCTTTTCCAGCTCTCAGCACTTATGTTCCTCAGCCTGCTTGCCATCCATGGACTCCAACTCTGCCCCCATAGTCACACCATTTATGGGCACAATACCCAAGCATGGAGCTGGCTGAAGACAGAGCCTGGATGACCTTCCATGCTCAAGTCATTCTATCCACGTGGTTTTTCAGTGGCTCCACTGTGGAGGACACTTTCTGGTGGACGTCGATGGGAAGCAGGAAGATCCACACGCTTTGTGCCCACTCCCATGACTCCTATGTACATGTCTCTCCCCCCAGTCTTCTTTGCCTCCAATCTTACAGTCTTGCTCTTTGAGACCCTGGTCAATTGAACCAAAGCAATTTGCCTTTGCCCAAGAGTCAGTATATTTATTTCTTTTCCTCAAGCCATTTCTCCCTTTACATCATGTAAAGACCATGTGTCCATTTCAAATCTCTGCCCACTATAGGGGCATTTCTCTTTACTTCCTTCTTTAAGGGACACCTCTGAGTTGGGCTATTTTATAGTAACAACCATGTTCTGCTCACACCAATCTATAGAATTTATCTTTCTGCAAACTGAGTTTACTCCATCATCATCTGGTTGTAATCCTGCGAAGGGACTTAGATGTGACCTAGGGAAGAGATGTCTGTGCAATGGGATAGGTGACAGAGGGGCAAGGGCTGCCTGTTTGTGTTCTCATTAGTGCCTTTAAAGCCTATTGGAACCAATTCCAAATCTACCATTTCCATCATATAATGGATTGTTGCTGTGCCTACCCAAAGTCGCAAATTTGTTGATCTGATTCTGCCATGCTCAAGATGAGCAGTTCTAGTTGCGTAATCATTTGAAGGTCCATGATCAGAAATTGCTGTGTTTGATGACCCCAAAGCTTGGAGTTGCTTCTTAAAGAGCTGTGCTGTAGATGACATGGCCTTGATTCAGACCCCTAGGTCCACACTGTGGCTCTCCTACCGTGGCTTACTAGAGAGTCCACACAGCATCCTTACCTATCCCTGATAGCTCTAGCGCCATGGACTCTGCCCATTCACACGGTCCTAGTGGCAGGGATGGTTTTCTTTAAGCTGAACCTGCTGAAGAGCATTCTTTGGCCAAAGCTTACTAAAGCAGTATTCCTAAGCATTACATGTAATCCTCCAAAATCCAAAGAAGTGTAGTAAGCCTGTACCTCAGGAGCCCTTGGTTTCCATCCTGGTCTTGTTTCTGAGTACAGTAAACGTACCTACTCTTCTTCTGTTATTTGCCGCTATTCTGGAATTCTCTCATTCCCATTGACCTTCGGAAGCCCAGTTTCATCAAAAAATCCCCTATCAGCAGCCCAGCCTATCGAGTATAGTTATCTCTGAGATTCTCAATATGACTGTGCCCTCCCACTAAGGTGTTCCTTAATGCTTTATGGAGTGAGCATCATCCGGGTCTCTGGGGAAAATAAGTAGCTACAGGGTTGGTTCTCTGATCTCACATAATCAACCTATTCTCACATGCCTCAGTCTATGAACATTCCCACCTCTTCCTCAGTACTCTGCTATGGCACTTCCAGAAATGCCATCTCACTTACTGTAGGCTATCTTCTTCCCAAGCTTTAAGAAACCATTCTAGCAGTGTGTCACTAACAACTCCAGATTTCCTTGTTTAGGAGTTAATTTCTGTGTCATGAAAGACCACCCCATTTCAATAAATACCCTTATCAAGTGTTATATTTCATCTCTAACCCTGAACCAGCACACACCAGATTTATTCCTAGGATCTCAGTTCCCTACTTATCAGCTAAATCCTGCAGTTATTTTGGTGAATATTTTTTTCTTTTGTAACAGGAATAGTACTTCTGCTATTGGATCATGCTGAGATCTGACTTTGGTTATTGGTCTAGATGAAATGAAGGGAGATGGTGGTATTTCTTGATGAGGGCCTTTACCTTAGATCAAACTTTTGCATGGTCTTCAGGCCAGTGGAGTTACCACTAGAAAGAGAAAGGAACACAGGAATTATCAAATAATCTGGGCATTAAATACTATCAAGCATATCTACCCTGTTGTCTCCATCTCAGGTACCAAGGTATGAACCTCTGCTATGCAAAATTTTGTGCTAACTACTCCTGAGGCATCCTTGTCATACATAAAATAGGTGATATAGCACACTTCTGCAATTTCTAAAGTTAATACAGCTAACAATCAAAGAATCAGGATAATATTAATTCTAATTTTCCAGTAATTGAATACTAGTATTTGTTTGCTCATTTGAAACTATTACATGATAAATAGAACATATAAAAATGCTACAGGCATCAAACTTATATTTGGTAACCCCACAAAAAGGGAGCTTTTCAAGTTTGTAGACAAATTGTACTATGAATAAGTATTTATTTAATCATTATCAATAAAATGCTCTTCATATCCAGGAACTGCATATTAAAGATGCTAGAATTTTTCTGCTATTATTTGACCAGAGTCTGTGGTAAGACTGCAGAAAACTAAACCGCAAAAGGCTTAGTTATCCTTGAGCTCTTCTCTTCCGTAAGAGTTAGCTCTCTATAAAACCCTAAGACTACTTCCTTTGATAAAGAAAGATTCTAGAAAAGACTCAAAATAGCCAATACGATATTGAAGGAAAAGAACAAAATTGGAGGACTGACACTCACTGACTTCAAGGCTTACTATAAAGCTACAGTAATCAAGCTAGTGTGATATTGGCAAAAGAATAGACAAATAGGTCAAAAGAATATAATAGAGAGCCCAGAAGTAGACCCCCGTAAATATAGTCAATTGATCTTTGACAAAGGAGCAAAGGCAGTACAATGGTGAAAAGATAGTCTTTTCAACAAATGGTATAAAATAATCATGCAAAGTAATGAATCTGGACACTTTATCTTTCACAAAAACTAACTCAAAATGGATCACAGAACTAAATGTAAAAATGCAAAATTATGTAACTTCTAAATTATAACATAGGAGAAAACCTAGATGACATTGGGTGTGGTAATGAATTTTAGGTATAACAACAAAGGCACAATTCATGAAGGAAAAAATTGATAAGCTGGACTTCATTAAATTTAAAATGTCTGCTTTGTGAAAGACAGCATCAAGAGAATGAGAAGATAAGCCACAGAATGGGAGAAAATATTTGTGACAGATATATCTGGTAAAGAACCATTTGGACTGTCATTGAAAATATACAAAGAAGTCTGAAAACTCACAATCAGAAAACAACTCAATTAAAAAATAAGCCAAAGATCCTAACAGACACATCACCAAAGTAGATATATGGTGGCAAATAAGGATATGAAAAGATGCTTCATATCAGGGAAATGCAAATTAAAACAACAATAGGATACCACTAGATACCTATTAGAATGGCCAAAATCTGCAACACTGACAACAACAAATGCTGACAAGGATGCAGAGCAACAGGAACTCTCACACATTGCTGGTGGGGATGCAAAATGGTACAGCCACATTGGAAGACAGTTTGGAAGTTTCTTACAAAATATTTCCTTACCATATGACATAGCAATCACACTCCTTGGTATTTACCCAAAGGAGTTGAAAACTTATGCCCTCATAAAGTCTACAAATGGATGTTTATAGCAGCTTTATTCATAATTTATAAAACTTGGAATCAATCAGATGTCCTTCAGAAAGGTAAATGGATAAATAAACTGTGGAACACTCAGACAATGTCAGACAATATCTTTCAGCACTAAAAAGAGATGAGCTATCAAGCCATGAGAAGACATGGAGGAATCTCCAGTGCATATTAAGAAGTGAAAGAAACCAATCTGAAAAGGCTACATACTGTATGATTCCAACTATATGACATTCTGGAAATGGCAAAACTATGAAGATAATAAGATCAGGGCTTGCAGGGGGCAGAAGGAGATTAATAGACAGAACACAGGATTTTTAGGTCTGGCAATACTCTCCCTGTTATTATAATGATGGATATATGTCATTATACTTTTGTCCAAGTCCATAGAAGGTAAAGCATCAAGAGGAACCTTAAGGGAAACTATAGACTTTGAGTGATTACGATGTGTCCATGTAGGTTCACTCTTGTTAAAAGAATGGCTATAATTTGTTCAAGGAGAGAGTCTTTGTCAGTATGTTTCAATAAAGTTATACAGGTTCACTATATATTTTTTATATTTATATTATAGTTAGTCTCTCTTCAGGATTAAATACCTTTTAAAATATTTTTAATGGTTTCTAAGACTTCTCTCAAAATCTATAGATTGTCTTTGGTGTTCTGTTATTTCACCCAAGATGTTTCTACATGCAGATTTCTTTATACTTGTCTTGTTTGGGATTTTATTTGTTTGTTTCTGTCCCTTTTTTTGTTTTTTTTCCCCCTTTTTAAATCAATTGGAAAATTCTTAGTCATTTTCTGTAAAATACTTCCTTTTCCCTATTATCTCCTCATCTGATTATATATACATCCATTTAGTAAGTTTATAACTTCAATTATGTCATTAAAACAAACTGTATCTCAAAATTCCAATAAGTGAAGTGCTTTGGTATCTTCTTCTGTTGTTTCTGCTGATTCTTGCTTAGAGTGTCTTTGGTGTTTTGAATCTCTGATTTTCATAAATTTCATTAGCTAGAAGGCTATTACATTTTTTTTCAGAACGGTAAATTTTCCTTCAGAGATGTTGATGGATGCCTGTAATTAAAAGTGTAATGATTTCTACAAATATAAAATCCGTGAATACATGATATATACATGTGAATATGTGTATGTCTGTGTGTGTGTGTGTGTGTATAACAGAGCAGAGTGTAATCTGTGCATTACAGAGCTGCTTCCAAAAATAAAAGTACAACTTTGTCATTTAACTTCATTTGCATTATAAAAGTCAAGAACTCAAGAGAAAGCTCTCTTGCTTGGGAGTTGTATGACTTGCAAACTCCTCTACTCTGCTATTTCATTAGATTTTTAAAGTATTTATCACCATATTGTTGATGATAAAATTAAGGCTTATGGAGGTATAGTGTTTATCCATGCATAGTAATATGAAGAGTCAGTCCTATAGCTTCTTAGTAAACCAGCTCGTCTATAAAAGAGAACTGTGTTGGTTGTATTAATGTAGCAATGATCGCCTAATTATTTCAGAGAGACCTTATCACCCTCTGTGATATTTGTAATTCTTTACAATTTTCAAAGATACAAGAAATTTTATTATTCCAAACCAGTCTTCTGTATGTTGCTTAAACTGTGGTTGCTAACAAGCCCTGTGTGCTTGTAACGGGGATCACTTCCACAAAGCTTCTCCCTCAACCTCACTGCTTTGCTCTGATCTTCTTTCAATGCATCATCTCAAGTTGCTCTGTCTCCTTGGAATTGCACCTAAGTCATTTTCCCCACATAGTTTCTCACTGTAATTGTTTTCTAACATTGGAATTGTCAGGAGTCATTGCAAGTGTCAGGGGAAGCACACGGAATGATAAATGTGTGAATTCTCCACTCTGTCACCCTGTCACCTGCAGCAGGATTATTACAAGTGAGACCTGCAGGCAGGTCAAATCCATTCACACAAGCAGAAACACATAGGTTAGTCAAACAGAGGCTAAAAAGCAAGTAATTCTGGTCATGAATAAGTGAGAGATGTTGTTTTTATAAAATATTAGTAATACCCTTGAGATGTAGTTTTTATTGTGGGCAGGATTTTAATAAGTCAGAGACTCAAATTTTTAAACTCATATTTGTTCACAGTAAAATATATCATACTGTCCTTGAATTTATAGCTTATTCACCATTTCTTAGAACATTTTCTATAAAGGGCTTACAATTATGAATCCTTCCTTTGTCTCTTTGAGTTGTATCTCCTGCAACTCAAGAGTGTCTTACTCTAGGAGGTGAAAGCCATTTCTTTGGAATATAATAATTAGGAAGGATGGTACCTCTATTTCTCAGTCTCTGTGGGAGAGTAGAATCCTAACTTAGGGATTTTCCAGATGGTAAACCCAGCTGGCCTAATAGGCATTTACACTGACCAACCTCCTTGAACAATTAATTATAAAAAATATATATTTTTTTAAAAGATTTATTTATTTAGTTAGTTAATTTATGTTTGGCTGCATTGGGTCTTAGTTGAGGCACACAGGATCTTTGTTGAGGCGTGTGGGATATTTTGTTGCAGCGCACGGGCTTCTATCTAGTTGTGGCATACAGGTTTTCTCTTCTCTAGTTGTGGTGCATGGGCTCCAAGGAACATGGGCTCTGTTGTTGTGGTGCGAATGTTCCAGAGCGCGTGGGCTCTGTGGTTTGCTGCACGCAGGGTCTCTAGTTGAGGTGCGCGGGCTTAGTTGCCCAGCGGCATGTGGGATCTTAGTTCCCTGATCAGGGATCGAACCTGCGTCCCCTGCATTGTAAGGCGGATTCTTTGCCGCTGACCCCCAGGGAAGTCCCTAGGAAAAAGAAAGCAAATACCAGTCATTACATTTCAAGGAATAAGAGAGTCTGAGAGACCAGAACAATAAATAAGTTTTTAAAAGGGAAACATTTTCTTTAAACTGTTATTGCAATAGATTAAAACTTTCCATATGTTGAGAACTAGAATAAAAGAGTTTGTAATGTAACCTTTTTTTTTAAGAAAAAGGAAATCAACAAGGAATCATGTTAATTAAAAAGTAAATAACAAAAGCTAAGTTAGAGCAAAACCATGTCACTTAGGAATTTATTAGCTCTTAATTTCATATTTAGAAGTTGTCATACTTGCAAATAATTTAGGGTTTTGCATTGGGCATAACTTATCTCACTATTAATTTAGTAGGTGATTTTTCTTTTAACTGAGGATGGTTTTGCTCTGACTGGAAAAGGATTTGATTTACTTTTCTAGTTCATGTGACTTAATCATCACTGAATTTAAGCTTCCATAGGGAGAGTTGCTCGGCTTATTTTCTGTGAAATAAGTGGAGGGAATAAATAAGATTGTAGTGACTTCTGAGTATTTCATTCATAATGTGTCAGCCCCCTTTTCACAGCATTAGCTTGTTCCCCAGGATATAATTTTGCATTGAGAACAGCGTTCAGGGTGTACATTTCTTTTTTTTTTTTATCAGTCTTTTTGTTTGTTTGTTTTCTTTCCATTTTTTTTAACATCTTTATTGGAGTATAATTGCTTTACATGGTGTATTCGTTTCTGCTTTATCACAGGGTGTACATTTCAATTCAGTGGAGAAGAGTAGAATGAACTTCTGATTTTCAGAAGTCATATTCTATCCCCTTCCACTGAACCAAACACTCTAAGAGTCAATATTACTACCATTCTTTTGACTGAAGCTATTTTCATTCCCGCTCAAGATAAGACAATAACTATTGTCTACCTACAAATTTGGTATCATTCTTGTATTTGTTGTCACAAATGGATTCATTAAGAACAAAGACATCCCACATAACATAGTTTGACATAGAAGTAGACGTAATTTGGACCTTTGTCCCAGAATATCTCCAAAGGACTTTCTCTATATTAGTCACTTGTGTGCAGTTACATTTCTGTCAATAGTCGTCTGTTTTCTGCATGTAGCCTAATACCAAAAGCAAATATGTTATTTAACTTTCCGCAAACTTTGCTCTGATCATAGTTGTTTGGATTTAAAAAGCAATTTTGTTCTTTCATTCTGTAGCATGCATTGGTTTAATACACCAAACAGATCTGAAGCACCACGGCTATTTTCAACTTATCCAGTGCTCCTTTGTCCTAGTTAAGAGTCACTCCTTTCTTAAATTTTTTTCTTTTTCTTGACTACTGTCCCAATATCATTTCAGAAGAATTAACACTTACAAGATAACGAAGGAAAATGGTGACGATCCTAAAGTGAGAATGCTGGATGTCTATCTGGATTTTTAAGTCACTCTCTAAATGTCTCAATCCAATGCCCAGTCACTTTGATTTAAATCTTGACTCAGGAACATTACAAGTTACTATGGTCATTGACCTTCTGGATTACTCACAAATAATAAAAACAACAAATTGTCAACTTACATAAGTTCATATAGCACATATATACCAGGGTAAAAAATATACCTAAAACCATAGCTGGGCTGGATGAAACTTGATTATGACATCACCCACATGTACTTATTGGTTCCTTTTCTTGTAACCATATCCCTTTTCTCACCATCTCTTGATACCAAGTGCTTCTGTTTGCCCAGAGCCTTCCAGGTTTTGGCCAGTTTACCTGAGGGGCACATCTAAATCCAGAATTTTGATGACAAATTACAACCGACCACTGAAAGTTTTTTCTCCACTGTTCTTTGTGGTTCTGGGATTTATAACGAATGGACTTATTTTATAACATTTATTATCATATCTTTTGGAGATAATGATTTGCATATTCCCCACAAGAAATATATTTGTTTAATTTAAAGAAATTCCTTTATTTATTACATTTATAAATTTGTTTGTTTATTTTGAGCCTTCTCTTCCTTAAAAACCACGGAAAACAGCAAAACTAATGAAAAATAGAGGCTAATTCCATCTTCAATGAAACAAAGCTGAAGGCACAGCTTGAAACCATCAACTATGAAGCATTTCCCCCAAAAGCTGTCATCTCTGAACCAAAATGAAGCAAGAGGCTAAGACTCACCATAGACCTGAGACTCTAGGCAAAAGCAGATTTGCCTAAGAAGAAAGAGATAGTTCTTAAAACACTGTCAACATCCCTTTGATTTTTAAAAGAGGAACACCCACATGCTCTGGAAGATGTGAGGTACAGTCTGTTCAACACTAAAGTCTAAGGGCATTTAATAATCATATTGCAACATTAAAAAAATAATCTTCTACAATCTAAAGAGACAGATTAAAGGATGGATAATAAAGCAAAAATTGCCATACTTAGGGGGTTCTGAGAAGCACCCTGGAAGTTCAAATGTGAAAGAAAGTATGACTGGCGGTCAAAGAACATCAATTAAGAGATTTCAGCAGGGGTGGGGATGGGTAATTGGTTTCAGGGCTGGAGCCTGCCTCAGGTTACTCGCCGCCTACTCCACAGTCCAGAATTTAGAAAGACCTATCCTGTTCCAAGATTAATGTTACTAAGAAAGGAACCAGTGGAGAAACTATACATAATTCAATCAAAGTGGAGGGAATGGTCTCAACAAATAGCTCTCCATAATTTCAAAACTAGTACAAAATCTTTTTAAAAACAGAAAGAAAAAAGGTTGAAGGAAGAAATATAAGGCTTTAGAGAAGAATTTATAAAGCAATCCAAGGAGATTTTCTTAAATCTTGGGAAAGCTCAGGATAACACTGAAAGGCAAAATAAAAACATTGCAGAGATCAACCATATTTAAAGCAACAAAATAGAACACTGTTAATCTGGCAATGGTAGACAGGCTTCAGGAAGCTGCACAGACACAATGGAAAAAAAAAAGATTAAAAAGTAATTAGAAGAAAATATACAAGACAAAGGAGGTCAAATATATACATAGTATATTTACGGAGAAGAGAGTAGAACAAATAGGTTAGAAAAGTATTAAAATGTAAGTGATCAATATTATGGTTTAAAGAAAAATCTTTATAAATTAGTTTGGCAAAAATTTTAATGTCTGCTAACCTCAAGTGTTTCAAGATTGTCAGGAAGAAGCTTCATAGAGTTTTGTATTTGGGTAGGAAAACAGTAAAACTAAGTTGCAGGCAGTTTGACAATATGTAGTACAAGTTAAAATGTGTAGTTCCTGTGATTCAGCAGTACTATATTAACTTATCATAAAGAAAGGCTCACAGAGAAGCTTAAGTTATACATTGAACTATGTTTATTGTAACATTGTTTATAATAGAGAAACAGAATAAACAGCCCAGATAACCATTACAGGTATGGAACCAGTGTTATATGGTTCAACATATATGATATATATGGCATCAGTCATAGATTGAGCTCAAAACACAAGTTAATGATTAAAAAAAAATCATTAGAGGGATAGGTATAGTGTGATCACATGCATGTAAAGTTTAAAAAGACACACAGGGCTTCCCTGGTGGCGCAGCGGTTGAGAGTCCGCCTGCCAGTGCAGGGGACATGGGTTCGTGCCCCGGTCCAGGAAGATCCCACATGCCGCGGAGAGGCTAGACCCATGAGCCATGGCCGCTGAGCCTGCGCGTCCGGAGCCTGTGCTCCGCAACGGGAGAGGCCACAACAGTGAGAGGCCCGCGTACCGCAAAAAAATAAATAAATAAATAAAATAAAAATAAAAAGACACACAAACATAATCAGAAACCAGTACTATGTATATAATTCTATAAACTTAAAGAATATACACAATAGTATAAAAGTGAAGTATATGTAATGTATCATACAGACTGATTATAAATAAAGGAAGAGGGGATAATGGTTATATTTAATGTTCAAAAGGAGACATCAAAAATCTCTCTAATGTTTTAATTATTTAAAGGAATATTGTATTCATACAGCACGTGAGATATATTTTAAAAGTTATTTAGCTTTAAATTAAAAGACAAATTACTGGCATTTTAAAGAATATAATTTGGAAAATACCATACAGATAAGAACAAGCTCAAAGAAGAAAACACTTCTAAACAGTGAATGCCATCCAAAAAGCAATAACACCAAGTAAAAAAACTCAGAAGTGGAGAATGCTAATTTGCGGTAAACATAGAATCAATTTAAATATAGGAAGGGTAAGCTGGGACGAAGTGAGAGAGTGGCATGGACTTATAAATACTACCAAATGTAAAATAGCTACTGGGAAGCAGCCACATAGCACAGGGAGATCAGCTCGGTGCTTTGTGACCAGCTAGAGGGGTGGGACAGGGAGGGTGGGAGGGAGATGCAAGAGGGAAGAGATATGGGGATATATGTATACATACAGCTGATTCACTTTGTTATACAGCAGAAACTAACGCACCATTGTAAAGCAATTATACTCCAATAAAGATGTTAAAAAATTTTAATATAAACTTTAAAAGTGATAAAATTATATTACAAAACAAAGAATACATATTATAAACCCTAAAAAATTTAAACCAACTACGTATGTAATAACATAGAGATATGGGCGAATGAGAAAACAGGAATTAATAGATGTTGTTTAAAGTTGCAGTTAAAAACACCTAAGGAGTTCATATTCTTAGTGATTTCATAATTTCCTCATTAATAGTTTCCAAAATATAGCTGTTGGAAAATAATCTCTTTTGACGATTTTTTTCTGAAACTTAAAAACTCCCAGATTTTTGCTATAGGTCATTTCTTTTTGTTAAAATTGAGTAAAAGGTATCCATACATTACTAAAATTGTGTTATAGTAATATGGTCCTACTATCTATCATAATAGATGGATAGATGATAGATAGTGCTCTCTCTATATGTGTATGTATATATTTAGAAATATATTAATAATTATGTCAAATAAAAGCTTAAAATGTTTCTGCAAGGAGAATTTTCTTTTACATTTTATTTTGTTTTATTTTTTTAATTAATTTTTATTGGAGTATAGTTGCTTTATTGATACTATGTATCAAATAGACGACTAATGAGAACATACTGTATAGCACAGGGAACTCTACTCAATGCACTGTGGTGACCTAAATGGGAGGGAAATCCAAAAAGGAGGGGATGTATGTATGTGTGTGGCTGATTCATTTTGCTGTACAGTAGAAACTAATGCAAGGAGAATTTTGAGGATTGGGGAGGAGGGGTTTGCTTTCTTCCTTGCACCTTCTTATATAGCTTAATTTTAAAAATATATAGTGAATACTTATTTTTATAACAATGATAATAATTTTACCTTTAAAAGGTAAATTGGAATATATATATAAAATAAACATTCATATTTAAAATGTGTAGTGCCTAATTTGTTGACAGTAAGGATGGATACAAAGTACTAGGTACTGGAGAAATTAAGTAGTTCACAAGGATTTGGGTATTTGGGAGGATGAGAAGAATAACGCTGAGGAACCAAAAGGACTGAGAAAGGCACGTAGGACGACTGAACAGTGATATTCTTTGGAGGAGGAAAATTATTCGTGGGGTTGTTAAAGTTTAGGTGTTCAGGAAGCAGCTGGATATGATATTTTAATGGAGGCCAGGAAAAAATCTAGGAGTTTGGGAGTCAGTAGGGAATTATTTCCTGAATCCTTTAGCTATAATACACTTAGTGGTGGCAATACAATTTATTTCATTTCAAAGGTGCATATAAGTTACTATGTAGGTTTTAGACTACTTTGTGTTTTTTTAATACTTTTTGTTATGAACTACTTTTGATAATCACAAAATCCATAGAATAAGATGATGTTCATCAGTGACCCAAACCCAGAATTAAAATATGTTAGTAACATTTTGTTTCATTTGCTTCAGATGTCATTTAAGAGGTAAAACATTTCAAACAGTCAAAGCCAATTTTGCTCATACCCACCCAGCCCTTCATTCTCTCAAATGTAATCAATATCCCGACATTAGTATAGATCCTTTCTAACCATGCTTTTGTACCAGACTGCGTATGTATGCCTCCATGAAATCTTAGAACAGGTGTGCCTACTTTTACCCTTAATATTAATGTCATTCTACAGTTTGAATCACTCAGCAATTTTTTTTATCACTTCAGTTATTCCAGAGGTTTATTCCTGTTTATACATGTATATCTAGTTCATTCATATTAATTATCACATAGTCTCTTGTATCATTATGTCACATTTTATCTATCTCCTATTTATGTATTTTCAGACTTTTTTCAAATATTGCTATTACAAATAGTTTTATTTTGAACATTCTTAAGCATATCTCCTTGTTTTTGCATAGAAATGGAGTTCCTGAATCAAAGGAAGGTATTATATAATTGAGTCTAAGAAGTTTTACCAATTTATCTTTCTACCAGCAAGTTACAGTAGCTCTTTTCAACATCCTGGCTGAAGCTTGTTATTGTCAGACTTTTAAATACTGGCTAATCTGATAAGATATAAATTATTTTTATTACTCTCTCATCTTTTAATTATTTCTTTCAGTTAATCTATTTCTGTACCAAATAATAATGCCTGATGTAACTTTTGCACACTTGGAATTCATCTTGCGTGGTTATACATATATTTTACATGCAGTGTGTTTTCAGCAAGCTAATATGTCATTAGGACTTCTGCATTTATGTTCAAAGTGAAATTTGTCTAGTGATTTCTTATACTGTCATTTTCCAGGTTCGTTATATATGTTAAACTATATACTTAAAAAATGAGTTAGGCAGAACTCCCTATTTTCCTGTTTCTTAAAAAATTATATCAGGGGACTTCCCTGGCGGTCCAGTGGTTAAGACTCAGCACTTCCAATGTAGGGGGCTCAGGTTCAATCCCTGGTCGGGGAGCTAAGATCCCACATGCTATGCGGCCCAGCAAAAAAAAGAAAAAAAAAGTCAAATTAGGACTAACTGTTCCTTAAAGGTCTGGTAAAATTCAGCTATCTCTATATCTATCCTTATAGGCCTGGTACTTTTGGTGAAGTGTGAATTTTTAGACTACTCATTTACTTAAACAGATAGTGATATATACAGTTATCCTTCTCCTTCTGACTTAGGATGCACAATTCATCCTAGTTTTCCCCTTAACTTTCCCAGTTTTAGCACTGAAGTTTCCATGTCCTTGGAAATCCATCAGTCTCATTCAAACCAGATAGTTGGTGGGGTGGAGTGGTATGAGTGGAGTCAATATTGGCCATTTATGTTGTTTAGAAATGTACACAATTTAAGTAAATTGTAAAATTTACTGGAATGAATGTTTCCAATCTTGTCTTACGTCAGCATCTTCTGTACTGTAGTTAGATCCCCATTTGTTCATAGAACATGTTAATTGCATCTGCTCACTTACGCTTAAATTCAGACATGCTTGGAGTTTCACTGTTTTGTTATTCTTTATAAGGAATCAGCCTTGGGTTTATTGATTATTTCTGTTGTCTTCTTATTCTTGACTTCATTTATCTCTGCCCTACTATTTCCATTTCATTTCATCAACTTCTTCTGGATTCTTGTTCTGGATATTATTCATATGGATAGCTCTATTCACTTATCACCTAGCTGGGAGCCAGAACATAAAAGTAGAGGACACATGTTAATTGTAATTAAAAGGACAATAAAAATTAGAAAAGTCTTGCAAAAATCAGACGGAAAGGCACGGAATGATTGAAAAAGAAAGAATGATAAATTAAAAAATAATTTACCTAAGTTAACTACTCTTAACCTTTCTCTTATGAAACAAAGTTTATATTTTTGCTCAGGGTACTCAGGTATGTATCCCCAAATATTTTGCCAATTAACTGTCCTCGATATTAAAACTGTTGGAACACTAGCCTTTGGTCAACAAAAGCTATTCAAAGACATTTAATGAACACAGTCCTTAGTCGTTGGACCTCAAGTCTTACTTTGAACTATCTCCATTCTTTACTTTTATAATAAATTATCTTTTTCTTAGTGTGTAGATCTCTCTTCAGTTGGAGCATAAGCAGTAGATTGATGAATGACGTGTCTTTAGAGGTAGAAATACATGGCAACTTGTTGACATAAATATTTATCATCTCACACTGAGGAAGAGTAAAATTAAAGGCAGCTAATGTAATAGAAATGTCAAAAGAAGGTTTGGACATTCATTCATTTTTGGTCGCTCCTCAGATGTTCTGGCTTTCCACTGATTGCTTATATATTTGGTACTGTATCTCAGAGCGAGGTTTAGACACGTGTTGCTGTGATTTTTTTTGAAAGCTTCCCTCACGCTCACACCCCAGCAAATAAAGAAATATGAGGGTTTGTGTGTGTGTGTGTATGTGTGTGGTGGTTTTTGTTTTTTTTGTTTTTGTTTGTTCATTTGTTGTTTTTGTTTTTGTTTTCTTGCTGATTTTAAGCAAGGGCAAACAAATAAGGAAGGAAAAAGATTTTATTAATGCATTTGTTAGAATATTTGCTGTATTTGCTATCTATTATACATTGTACCTTATTCTGATAATAACACACATGTTTTTCTTTGATTAAACCTTCCTTCCCATGCTTTGTCCCATGGCATATGAGTTTAATATTTCTACCCATAGATTCAGAGCTGGACATTCATAAAATTTCCAATCCCTTGGTCAAACTAATTCAGAGATGTATATTATCCAAAGTGGTTCATTTATCTATCAGGAAAATATCTTTTTGCTGAACTAGAACCCCCGTGGAGTTTGACAATACAATTTTTCAATTTTAAGATTTCCATAAAATTGTTACACCAGACTGTCTTGAATCAATGCAAAATTAACTTTATGGTTGGACAAAATTAATATCTTTGTGTTCAACATAGAGTTGTTAAAATTCAGGTTTTGTAGTTTATTAAATGTAACAAATTTGCTTATAATTGAAGAATAGTAAATAGTACGCTTATTTCCAGAAACAGGGAGGCAGAAAAAGGAAAGGCACACTGCAATTAACGATTTACTTTACTTTTTTAAAAATTACTGATTTAACTCTTAAAAATTAAGTTCTTAAATAAAATTTTCTAACTTTTATAAAACAAGTTTTTGTCTTTTTATATTTCAACGTATTTGATATTTTTTCTGGGCTGAGGAAAAGTTATGTCACCAATGCATAAGCAACTATTTAAAATGCAAAGATAATTTCCAGGGAGACAGTTTCAGACTTTCAAGGAAGTCAGTCTTTCATATTTTCTTTATCCCTGGGTAAACAAATGTATAAAAAGAAAGTGACAAAATGTTCTTTTTCTCTTTTCCAAATCCTATTGGCTTACATGCAGACATACAGTACACATGTGCATGCACATCATTTCCCACAATATTTGCAGAAATAATTCTGCAGGTTATTTCTTGGTGACAAGTTAATGGAATTAGAATATACTGGCTGCTGGCTGAATATTAGAAATGATCCCAGGTGAATAATGACATAAAACTTCAAAACTAGATTTTATTTTTAACCTGACGTAATTTGTTTTTCAAAAACATGAAATATTTTCGCCAACATTAGTTGATTACCATGATTGATTTGATTACCATCAAATATTACCATTTGATTACCATCAAATATAGTTGATTTACCATGTTGTGTTAGTTTCAGGTGTACAGCAATGTGATTCAGTTTACATACATATACATATATATATATACTTTTTAGATTCTTTGATTCTTTTCCATTATAGGCTATTATAAGATATGGAGTATAGGGTATAGTTCCCTGTGCTATACAGTAGGTCCTTGTTGGTTATCCTATTTTATCCCTCCCCCCGCTTCCCCTTCGGTAACCATAAGTTTGTTTTCTATGTCTGTGGGTCTGTTTCTGTTTTGTAAATAAGTTCATTTGTATCATTTTTTAGATTCCACATATAAGTGATACGATATATGTCTTTCTCTATCTGATTTACTTCACTTAGGATGATAATCTCTAAGTCCATCCATGTTGCTGCAAATGGCATTATTTCATTCTTTTTTATGGCTGAGTAGTATTCCATTGTATATATGTACCACATCTTCTTTATCCATTCCTCTGCTGATGGACATTTAGGTTGCTTCCATGTCTTGGCTATTGTAAATAATGCTGCTATGAACATTGGGGTACATGTATCTTTCTGAATTATAGTTTTCTTCAGTTATATGCCCAGGAGTCAGATTGCCAGGTCATATGGTAACTCTGTTTTTCCATTTCTAAGGCAACAGTCACCATATTTAAACACAGAGCCCCTGAGACTAAATTCTTATCATCTTAGCATCTGATTAATCATCAGCAGGGCTTTCTTGACAGCTAAGAAAAAGCAAGGGTTTTTCTCATCCTACTCCAGGCTTCATCTCAAGAGGATGTTAATCTGATTCTAAGTGATGGGCAGTGAGTTAAAGGCCATGAGTATGACTGTTGACTAACATCTTTTCTGCTTCATCTCTTCAAGCAGCTCCAACTCTAGTTTCTCTCTCTATCGCTCTTTCTTATCATTCTGTCTTTGTCTCTGCTTCTGTCTCTCTCTGTGGCACTCTCTTTCTCTCTTCCTTTCCCCTCCTCTTTCTTCCTTCCTCTGTTTCTTATCTTTACCTATGTACCACAGCAGTCTTCACTGTATCTCTTCCAACCATGGTCATAGATCTGGGTCTTTGGAGGTTAGGCATACCAGACAACAAATTGGAAAGGGAATTTCTCTTTGCTGTTGCTGCTTGCTCACTAATCTCTTTTGAAACATCAAAGAAATGATAGTCATGGTTCACGTCAAGTTTCTTTTTTTAATAAATTTATTTATTTATTTACTTATTTATCTTGGTCGCATTGGGTCTTTGTTGCTGCGCACGGGCTTTCTCTAGTTGCGGCTAGTAGGAGCTACTCTTTGTTGCGGTGTGCTGGCTTCTTATTGCAGTGTTTGCTCTTGATGCAGAGCATGAGCTCTAGGTGCACAGGCTTCAGTAGTTGTGGCACGTGGGCTCAGTAGTTGTGGCTCATGGGCTCTAGAGCACAGGCTCAGTAGTTGTGGTGCACAGGCTTAGTTGCTATGCGGCATGTGGGATCTTCCCGCACCAGGGATCGAACCCGTGTCCCCTGCATTGGCAGGCAGATTCTTAACCACAGTGCCACTAGGGAAGTCCCTACATCAAGTTTTTATATTCTTAGATTTTCTGCGCATTGAACTCCACACAACTCCACAAAGATTACTAACTGAGGGTACCTGAAGTATGACAGAATAACACTTGAGGAATGGATAGGAGACTTAGAAGGAGAAAGTTCATTTGCTTCCCAATCTTGGGTAAAATTAGCCCCAGATAAAATTCTAATCGCAGAACCATTATCCCCAAAATACCAGCCTACATCTAGAAATGCATATCTGCTGTGACCTAAAAGGAATAAATACTCCAGAAGTATTTCTAATACAATATTAGAAAGGTGCTTAATACTGCTGTCAGCTAGAGAATCTCAAAAAAGATACTTAATGAAGCCCTCAGTCAATGCAGGAACCATAGGTTTCATAAGTGATATTTCAGCAAACACAGAGTATGCATCAACTTGTGATGTGTATTTCAAGGTTCAGGGCTAGTATTGAAAGACATTTAAAATTATATTCTTCATATTCTCTCCTGATTCTATTTTTATCAGTATCAATATTTGAGAGTATTTCCACAGATTAAATTAATTCCCCAAAGTAGTTACAGGGGGAATAAATCATGCACCGTGTACCTCACAGATATTCAAACTTTGGAAGGTATTTGCAAAGTAGGGAAGTTATGCAATGCTTGATGTGAAAATGGTTTAGACAACTCAGCATGAAATTGACTTACGTGGTCTCTTGGTCTTGGTAACTGTGCATTTGTTCACAGAATTATCTTCCTAAAGTGCCGAATCATCCACTCCCTATACACCCTGTCCTGAGATAAAGAGAATTGAACACTAAACACAGTTTAGAAATGAACACAGTTTAACAATATTTTATCCAAGCGATTTTGTTTATCCAGTTATAATTGACCATTTCACACTTCAATATGTTTCATCCAGAGCTGAAAGTATTCAACAATAAAATACAGTAACAGCCCTGTAGAAAATGGTTTTAGAACTAAATCTAGTGACAGGGTGGACATTGCATGGGCATTAATGCAGTTTCTCAGTTGCATGCTGGTACAGTCAGTAACATTCTATTGCAGACACTTAGATCATTAAGGATTACACATTTTCCCCACTCCTACAGTGCCAGACTGAAGAAATTGGTTTCCCAGTGTCTCTTCTGCATTACTCTTCTGCCCTATACACCACAGCAAATGTCTGGTCCGGGTGAATAGGAAAACTTAAAGAGGAATCTACCTCCTTAGGAAAGAGGTCTGAACTTGTAGCCTTCCACAGCATCTAAGTCCAAGCCTAAGGGAGAGTATCTCAGCCTTCAGATCATGGTCATAAATCAGGAGCTTTCCAGGGCTTGAAATCAAATCTGGAGAAGGTTGTGATGGTTTGCTGTGGGGGGAAACAAGATGGATATCTGGACAAGAGAAGAGGAAGAGCTTCTGGAAAATGTGAGGGCAAGCAAGGAGGAGGGAATTATAATCTATTCCTGATTAACACCACCCTCCACCAAAAAGAAAAAAAGAACTGCGCTCTGCACCTGAAGGCACTGTTAATGGACTCTTTTAGTTTAAAAGTTATATTTTTTATTATGAAATAATTAAGATACAAAAATGTATGAAGAGTTGTTTCAAACAAGGAAACCTGAGGGAAAGGAAGATTTATCTTCATTAACCCGTGGATAGAGAAGAGAGGCTCTAAAAGAAACTGCTTTGAAACAATTAAGCAGGGGAGGATTTTTATAGGCTTTGGGCAGATGGGCACACTCTGAGGACAAGTAACAGAGGTTCTGGGGATGGAAACATGTTTCAAGAACTCATGACTGTTCAGCAAAACAGGATGTTGGTTGGCGTGAAGGTGAACAAAGTGATGCTTCCACTGTTCCCTTGAGAAAGACACAGTCATGTATGTGACCTTTTCATCCTTGCGTTGGGTCTCTACCTGAAAAAAAAACCCAACGCAAGGGTCTCTTTTGGGATCAGTACCCTTTTTGATACAATCATATGTAAAAAAGCATACCCACCACATCAGCTAGAGCTAAATATTTCTTCCCGAATGTCTGTCTCCCTTCCTTTCTCTGTCTCTGTCTCTGTCTCTGTCTCTGTCTCTCTCTCACACACACACACACGCATGCATGCTATCAACCTGGAAATCTCTTAAGAGACTCTTGCTTGTTCATTCCTCCTCTCATACAGGAAGGAGAGGAGTTTGGATCTAGAATGCAGACCTTTATAAAAAAATAGTCCTAACTCCTCCCTTTCCCCTAGTTTACAAATGAGAGTTAGAAGAAAGCTCTTAACTTGCTTTGGGAAAACAACTTATGATTTCAAATTTACGTTCAAGTTGAGATCAGAATTCAATTAGAGTCAATAGATATTTGTAATTTTTCACCTCCAATTGAGAAATTTAATGGAAGTTCAAACAAAATTTTAATGGTCGTGGGAGTAGGGAGAAAATGACCAATTTAGAATAGAAATTCATTTTAAATTTCTTGAGAAACAAAAAGTTATAAATATCTTAGGAAATATTTTAAAAAGTAATCACAATTTTTTTTTTTTTTTTTTTTTTTTTGGGGTACGCAGGCCTCTTACTGCTGTGGCCTCTCCCATTGCGGAGCACAGGCTCCGGACACACAGCCCCAGGGGCCATGGCTCACGGGCCCAGCCGCTCCGCGGCACGTGGTATCCTCCCAGACCGGGGCACGAACCCGCATCCCCTGCATCGGCGGGCGGACTCCCAACCACTGCGCCACCAGGGAAGCCCGGTAATCACAATTTTTAATACTAGATATTAACTATTTTATTAAGCAACAACTATCCATACTGCAGAGCTGCAGCACAGATAGTGAAATGGAATAAGAAAAAAATCCCAGGAACAAGCACAAGTATATAATAAGAGAAGATTTTATAATAGTGAGGGTCAACCTCTTATAAGTAGTGCTGTAATAGCAACTTGATTAATGATTATATTATAATGATTTGGGGACAATATTCTCTAGCTAACATCAGTAAAATTATTTCCAAAGAATCAGTAGCATTATGAAAACTGAATCAATGATATAACTCAAAGAAAGTTATAATGTTTATAAGCTATTTGAGTTGGAATGATTTTAAAGAATAAATTCAATGGAAGTATAAAATGATATGTTTAAATATATAAAAATTGAAAATGTGGTATACAAATAAAACCATGAATCAATTAAACAGCAACTGAAGAAGCTGACAAATATTTGCAAAATTTTTCAAAGTAATATATTTTATGTAGTGTATATCATATAAAATTAATAATACTCATAAACTATGAAATATATACTGTAAATCTACCAATATATACATAATATACTATATATTTAATATAACATTAAAATATAATCATATAAGCTATATAACATAAAATATTTATCCATAACTATTACATAAATATATTACTTTATGATATATAAATGCATTAAATTAAATTATATGAATTTATGTATAAACATGCAGTTTTGTTATAAAATGCACTAATTTTAAGGGATGCAATATTATATATTTTATTTAATTTACAATTTTGCAATTTTAATTTTATTCTTAAATATTAGGTGTTTCTTCAAATTAGTACAAAAATGGTGAAGCATCTTGAGGGAACTTTTAGGAAAGTCCATGAGTGAAATAATCATCCACACTCTATAAACAGAAGATTAAAATATATATTTTTTAAAAATATATATATTTGTATATTTAAAATATTTTACCATACTGCTAATTAAGTAAATGGAAAATAGTATATTAATACTGTTCAGATATTTTCCAAAATTATACAATTTTAAAATGGCCATAGTGAAATGGCACCCCCATATTGTGGTGGTGTAAATTTATATGAACATTCTATAATATTTAATTAAAACCCATTCACTGTATATATTTCATAGAAGAATTTATTAAATTAAAAAATCAGATGTCCCTAAAGACATATGAAAATCTTCATTAAAGTGTTATATCAAAATGTTCCATAAACAAGTTATATTGGAAGCCAACTAAATTTTGACAGAGAAAATGGTGGTAGATGAAAGACTATCTGTACATTGTAACACAATGAAATGGAAATTTGATATGTTAGAAAATGCTTATGATATAATAGTAAGTAAAAAGCAAATTTACACACACACACAAGTTTTAGAGGGCATATATTACCAGTTATCCCCAGATATAGAACTTTGAATTCTTTATCAGTTTTTATTTTTCAGTATTTTCTGTGATTTGCAAAATTGTTATGTCTGTATAGTTATTTTACAGCAAGAAAAAATTGGAAACTTCAAACTTGTAAGGAGAAAGAGATATTTTAGCGTTGGAAAGAAAAAGGTTAGCAGAAGGTCTACAGTCTATTTCATCTTTTTTTTAAAAATAAGTTTATTTATTTCATTTTATTTATTTATTGGCTACTTCGGGTCTTTGTTGTTGTGAGGCGAGCAGGGGCTACTCGCGCAGGCTTCTCATTGCGGTGGCTTCTCTTGTTGCGGAGCACGCGTTCTAGGCGCATGCGCTTCAGTAGTTGTGGCTCGCGGGCTCTAGAGCACAAACTCAGTAGTTGTGGTGCACAGGCTTAGTGGCTCTGCGGCATGTGGGATCTTCCCGGACCAGGGCTTGAACCCATGTCCCCTGCATTGGCAGGTGGATTCTTAACCACTGTGCCACCAGGGAAGCCCTATTTCATCTTTATAAGGGATGCCTGGGAAAGAAAGAAAGAGATGAGGAGGTCAATCACTTGCAAAGATGTGCATGACAGCCCACTAATGGTGTGTGGTCGTCAGACAGTCCTTATCTATGGAATGCTTTTAGCAGAATGTACCTAGTCAATGTACGTTAATGGAATATTAGAAGGAGATGATCCAACCAAAGGGGTTCACTTTGTGCAAGCGGCGCCCTGATAAATCTATTAGGCTCTCACATGTTAATTTTTAAATAAAGCAAGTGGTAATGGGAGAAGGAAGAAGACCAGCACTGTTAGACTCAGATCTCATGTTTCTGTTTCTTACAGTTGCATGTATCCTTTGTACTAATGCTAAAATTTTAAGTGTTTAGATGTACGATTCCTATAAGTTTGATTTGATTTGACAAGTTGTGCTGTCTAATAATAAAGTTTTTAAGGCAGGCAAACATAAGGCATGAACTAGAGTTACTTTGTACACTGATGATTTGGAAACACTAGATAATGCTTTCCACCCTTACTGAGTGGAGGATATTATGTGTGAAAATTGTAAACAGCCTAGATGCTCCTGCCCAGTGAAACTTCACCATGTTGACCCCAAAGGGCCCCACTGTCAAGATTTGTGTGGGAGATGCAAAGGCAAATGTCTGTCCTGTGATAACACTTTCAGCTTCAAACGTATTATTTAAATGAATGTGGGGGGGAAATCACCATCCTTCTGAAGGTGTGCTGGTGGAACAGACAGGAGAACCTTTTTCCACACCCCTTCTCCTTTCTGCCTCTTCCTCCTAAAAATACTTCACGAATGGCTGTATGTGATAAAGCCTTTTTAAAAAGTATTGCAAAACAATTGAAAACAGTCTACATTGATAGAATCAATACATATTTGTGTTGGTTTGCTACAGCTCTTATGGTTCCCACATTACTTACTTCAATTTTGTATTGTTTCTCACAGAATCTCTTTCTATATTTTTATTCCCTTTTTTCCATGCTTAATTCTATTTTATATAAAATTAGAGAGAAGTGAATCATCCAATCCTGAAAACATGGCAGGGAGAGAGATTTGGTTTGATCCATGGGAGAGGGATGTGTGAAGGAGGCACTTTTGTTCTCCATCTGGGGTCCGTTTATATCTCAGTAAAGATCAATGAAGAAGAGATGTACATGTATCATGTGCAACATGCTATGTGACCCTTGAAATGGTTTCATAGCATTTAAGACATTTTAGAGAATTATTTATCCCTTAGTCAACGTAAGATATTTATTCAGAGCAATTTAGCCCAGCTAGAAGTTCTTCTAAGTCCTGGAAAAAGAAGCAATCATAACCTCACAGCCAAAGAATAAATAATGATTTTTTTCCCCTCTAATAAGTTGAGTAGTATATTTTAGCAAGGCAGCAACTGGGAATTTACAGTAAGAATTTGTTAAAGAAATAAGTACTAAATAAAAATCCCTGGGAAGCCATCCCTATTACTTAGTATAATACATGTATATAAACTTTTAATTATTCTTATCAGATAATTATATGTACAATTAGATAATTGTCTTTTACACACACACACATACACACACACATATACTCACTTAACAGAGAAAGTGATTTTTTTTTCCTGGCCCACAAAACGTGTTTGTTTGATGTAACAAAACAATACAGTTAGCATTAGATACAACCAACCACAAGGAGTATAATGAATGAAAAATTTGTACAATGCACATAGAAAAACAGGATGTTTACTGTGACAACTATTATTTCTAAAACAATGCTTCTAAAATTACTGAATTATTGAAATCTATATAAAAATAAAAGGATCTTAATAGCAACAAAGTGCATAAAACCAAACATCAAATTTCGAGCAAATTAACATACTAAGCAATTTTGCTAACTAAGCATGATTTTTTTCTCTTGTTCACAATATGCTTAAAATAACTTCATACCAACAGGGTGGGCAGAACATTTAGGTTTCATATCAACTACACGTATGAGCATAAAGTTCCATAACTACAGATAGGGTATTGTTTTCTTTTGAGCTGACAAAGCGACTACTAGTTTCAGATAGTTGTCTGAAATGCTTTACCATTTTAACCAAGATGCCCACAAACCATGCATCTCTGTACATAGTATTTAAATTGCCATCTCTCCCATCTTTGCCTTCCTTCTAGGAGACAGTTCACTTTTAATAAGCACTTTTTGAGCACATACCATGAGTAGGCACCTATCACATCATAGCAGGTACTGAGATAGGCATCTGGAATGAGTATGTTTATTCAGAAATTGTATTTATTCACGTACTTATAACTAACATTGAATTTTAAACTTTTCTAAGGAAACCAGAGTTTTCTTCACCTCTAGCTTGAGATCATTAAATGCTTCACGTATGTAACTAAATGAAAACATTGTAGGGCTCCACTTTTTGTTCATGGTTTAAAATAGGTTCTCAAAAATTGTAGGATCAACACTTACTACTAAGTATATACTTCATTGTGTTGAAATGCCAAGAGATGATGCATCTAGTCGTGAATTAAATACCTCAAGTAAGTTTTACTTCTGGAATTATTTTCTGAAAAACATAGAAAATAGAATTTAAGGAAGTTTTTTCACATGAAAAGAAATTGTTCAGTTACTATTAAATGATAAAAATCAATACTTGTTTCAATTTGAGATTGAAAGAGCCTTGGTAGGGATACTGATATTATAATTCTTGTCATTTCCCCTATAAATTATTGAACAAATAAATAGGGAAGACATTTCACAATTGCTTTAGTAGAGAATGATTGGAAAAAATTTATTTGAACAAATATATTTTGAACATTTACTTTCCTTTGAGAACAATGTTACCAGAATATTTTTTATGTATTCTAATGGAAGCAAATTTAAATTTCATAGTTCAGTATTTTGAGCATTTAGCATATTAAATTTACATCTGATTTCTTTATTGATTTTTTGCCTGTCTATCTGGCAGATTCCGGTTTTTGCCTCCATCTCTGTGAACCTGAAATTAATCTGATTCCTTTGTCTGGGCACTCAGCACTATGGTTGTGTGGTTTAATCTCCGTCCCCAGGAGCACAACCCAATTCATCTCCACTAAAATCTTTACTCCTTTGTGACTTGGCTTTGCATCTGTGTTTCCATCTGCCAGGCATTTCACTGGGTTCTCTTTATTCTTTTCTGGGAGGCTGTTTGAAAATAATAAGAAAAAAATCATAGAGGACCCAGAGATGCTCAGCTGCTACAATCATAATGAGGCAGCTCGAGACTGCAGTGATTCCCACCCATTAGATAAATAAAAAATGGAACTCAAGAAACATTATAAGTTAATCAATGAATTGATCTGTATTGAGTATTTTTGAAGGTGTGTTTTTTTTCTCCACTAAATAGACAAAGCTTAAATTTTAAGCTTGACACATTCTATTAATTCTCACATGTCTGAAATCATCTAATTAAGGATCTAATAACAAAACTTTCTTACTTCTCTCAAAACTTTGATATTAAGGTACTGCAGGCCTCTAGGCTTCTCACAATCAATGCAAGGACTTTTTATATCACTCAAGAGAGCAATGTGGTGATATATTCCTGATACTTAGCGTTCGTATACCATTGTTAATTTCTTTATAATAATAATAAGAGGAATAATAAGAATCTAATAGGAATTAGAATATTGCTGTTGCTGTTTATACGTTGAGTCCAACAGGGAGATACCGAATTCAGTGTTATGTTCACAGCAATGCCCAAATGTTACAGTTTATTTAATATTCAGTTTATGTGATGCCAAAATAATCTATTAATTATGCAAAAATAAATCAATTTGTTGTTTATGCCATAAATTTGAAAAACTAGGCAGGTCATCCCTTATTTTTTCTCTGGGTAAAAACTTGAGAGGAGATTTTAATTTAATCATTGCAAAAGTGAACAGCTATATTTTTGTCTACATAGTTATAGCTATTGTATATCAGCGATTTTTATTTGCTAGTTTTATCGTGGATAACATTTCTGCATTAATTCCTACACGCGTCAGAAAATATACAAAGGAAATTCAAGGGAAATTAACAAAGATAAAGGGACATAGTCTCTCACAAGTGAAGCAGGAATAGGAAGCATTCATATCTGCCAGGCTCTTTGGAAGAGTGTAAGTACCATCTCACTATCTTACAGCAGTCTCTCCCTCTATGTCTCTTTATCTCCGGTTTTTAAAATGCTATTGATTTCTTGGATTAGAAAACATTTCGGCTATGGCTTTTCGTCTAAAGATTTGATTTCTATGCATATATTAGCAAACTGGCAGATGTAGAATTATTACCTGGATTATAAGCAGAGCTAGAACCCTCATATCACCCCTAGCTGGTGCTCATTTCTATAGCTTGTCTGGGAGGAGGAGACTTTTTCATTGTCTGTGGGGTCATCCGACAGCATGTATGTACATGCTAGAAAGGAACACAATTGATAGTATAAAAGATCTCCCCAAATAAATTTTTCTCTGTAAAATGCGTATTAGTGGATTTTGAGCTCTGAACTCTCGTATTCATACAAAAGAACTCTCGTATTTCACACAGTGTTAATCCTTTGTGCCTTCTAACTTAGAAATCTGCTTTGAAAGATCGGTTCAGTAGTTTTGCTTCTAACTTTTTCATTAAAAATTAGTGGAATGCTTTCAGCTAGCCCTTGTTTATCCTCTGATGTGTGATGTGTTTTCTGGGTTCTTCCTTGCAAAATCTGATCCTCTTCTTTCAGTCAGCTACAAAGTGTTAGAATGTTAAATGGCTGTGTTTGCCAATATCATACTGTACTCTAGAAATACAGACTGCTAAGAGTTACAGAAGATGGCATGTTATCAAGTTTCTAGCAACTTCAAAAGCATAAAAATATTGGCACATCAAAGATTCTGATTCACTTTTAAAGTAACACAGAGCACGTTTTCAAACTTAATAATAAATTGGCAATTTGAAATAAGTAAACTATGGAATGCCAGTCTGCTTTGAGCCTGCAGTAATGATTACAGGAAAATGCCCTATTCTGAGGAATGAGTAGAAACCAGCAAATAAAAAAGCCTGACATGCACTCTCCCTCAAGTTTCCTTGCTAGCACAACTCACCTGCATTAAAACCCTAAGCTCATTAAACAATTAAATACAAAGCAATTTATTCCACAGTTAATCGTGCTGCTTTAGTCATATTAAATTAACTGTTCAGAAAGGCATGATTTTCTCTTAAGTCTATAGCCTCAGAAAATAGTACCTGGGAATTGGGAGTATCATATGGATTGAAAATCGATCAGAAAGGAAATGGAGATGGACTTTAGAAAATAAAAGTCACTCCATTTTCTAGTTAGAAGATATAAAATCCCCAACATTAGCTTGATATCTTGTTGCGCTTAGGTTATATTAATTCATTGGCATATCACGCAATCAGAGACTATATTGAATGACCATTATGCCATGCGCACTATACAATAATGACCATTGTACAATGTGCAAAGCTTTGCAATGCATGTGGAAATACAGAATACAGAAACAAGTAAAAAATAATAAAACATTTCCAAAATTGCAGCCCATACAGATAGTACCTAGGAAAAGAGATGTGAGAATGGGGAGAGGATAAATAGAGAAATCTGATTTGAAGTATATTTTGAAGTGAGGAAATGAAAACAATTGGTATAGAAAAGAGAAATAAATTCAACATAATTCACACTTATCTAGTACACAGTTTGTGCCAGGCATCGAGTTAGTTACTAGGGATGCCAATCTAAGCTGTACTTCATACCTCTAATAACAGATGTAAAGGAAAGAGAGAAAACTTGTCATTAGGATACTGCAAGCATTTTTGCTTGGATGATGAATCAACATTGGGTAGTACACAGAAATAAGACAGATAAGATAGGAAGCTTCAGCTATATACTTGACATTTTAAACAACGATGTGATTATAGATGAAGAGACAAAATTGATTGGCCTGGAAATACATTTGAACGTTGTGTCATTAGAATGACACTCAGGGACTTCCCTGGTGGCCCAGTGGTTAAGAATCTGCCTGCCAGTGCAGGGGACACGGGTTTGAGCCCTGATCCAGGAAGATCCCACATGCCTCGGAGCAACAGAGCCCATGAGCCACAACTACTGAGCCCGTGTGCCACAACTACTGAAGCCTGCATGCCTAGAGCCCATGCTCTGCAACAAGAGAAGCCACCACTGAGAAACCAGCGCACTGCAATGAAGAGTAGCCCCCACCTGACACAACTATAGAAAGCCCACCCACAGCAACGAAGACCCAACGCAACCAAAAATAAATAAATTAAATAAATTAATTTAAAAAAAAAGAATGACACTCAATTGGCAGTAGCATGGTAGATTCTGTAGTCAAGAACCCATCAATATTCAATGATCACTCAGTCTGTCACAATGACCATATGGCAATTCAGATCAAGCCTTAAGGAAGCCAGGGTAACACATGTTTCTAATAAGATGTTGTATTCCAGCATGGCCTGGTGCACTTCACTTCATGAAACGGGCTGCCAGCTCTGATTCTATATAGCAGAAACTAATGTGAAGAGTCCAAAATTAAAAGCAAAACATTTCTTCTCCATATTACTACTACAAAGTCCTTGAATCACTGGCATGCAATCAAGTTATGTGAGTCAGTAGTGGGGAATCAGATAATAAATGTACACTTCATAACCGAGTTAAAGAATGCTTTTCACAGATGGCTGAGCACTGCAGGTGTATGAATTGTCATAAGACTAAGCTAACTCCTTCCCCTTATGTAGGAGGAATTTGCTTCAATTCTGTACCTCAGTACTTCTCCAGCAATACTGGATAACAGAATCAAGACTAATGCCATTTTCAAATTAAATGCTGCCACATCAAGCTCCCAGGACAAGTTCCCCACACTAAGGAAGCAGCTTTGAATGAGACAGGGCAAATCCATACCCTGAGGGAATCACACCAGTGGCCTGGCATCTGAGCTATGCTGATGTGTTTAGGGAGCAACATTTAGACTCCTTGAAATACGTTACACAGGTATATACTTAACTTATTAATGAACGAGCCAGCAGGTAGATTAAGGAGCTTTCCCCCCACACCTCACCCACGCTGCACAGGGTCCTAACCACTGGACTTGAACCCGGGATTGAACCCGGGCCTTCGGCAGTGAAAATGCACAGGGTCCTAACCCCTGGACTGCCAGGGTTCTAAGGAGCTATTTTAAAAAGCACTTGAAGAATGGAGATTTACGTAGTTTTGAAAGGGATGCCTAAATAAGTTTGCTAAATTAGTTAGAAGCCTGGCCCACTTCTTACAGGTCATGAAGTTACAGCATCTTATCAATTTTTGCAGATTAACTTCTAACTTTGGAGGATGTATTGGCTGAGGATTGTTGGCCAAATTGACTGGGATGAACTTTCATTTTATCAGGAAAATCTATTTGATTTTCTTCTTTCTACCATACATGTTCCTGATAATGCAGACATGGCCTCAGACTCAGAAAAGTTTACACACTAAACTCCAAAAATCAGAGCAAACTTAGAAGAAACCTTGTCATCCCCTTCATTCTTTTCATGTGAAAGTTTATGGCAAGAGAGGCTTAACCTGTTACCTTGATGCACAGCCTTTCAGAAGCAGGAATGGAACTGAACTTGAGGGTTCCTGACTTGCCTTTAGGGCTCTACCCAACGCACCCTGCTGTTCATTTGTATAAAAATTATAAAACTTTTGATGCATTTCATGTAGGATTAAGGAGGAAAAACACCTTTACAATAGAGTTCTAGTATGCTATGTGATTCTCACGGTGCTTCCTTTCTGTACATCTTAGGTACATTATAACTAAATTTTTGAAGCTGAAATAAAAGGGATAAGCAGGTAAAGTGCTAATTCCTACCACACATAGCTAGTATGTAAACCGTAGACAGTTGGGCCCTACGAGGATTTACTACTCAGAATTCCTATTTTGGACCCTAATAACTCTTTATTCCAAGCAGAATATAGCTAAAAACAAACAGTGGGAGTCATAAAACTCCTAGTACAATTAAAGACATGTAATTCTGGGGAGGAAAATTGAGAACCAGTGGCCACAGCAGTGAGTCATCTGTTAGCATATCGACGCTCTAAACCATTGCCTTTAGGAAGAAAAACAAACATCCTAATTTTCCAATCTTAAATTTCAAAGCTAAAATGTTTCTGGCCCTGCATTTTCAAATCTATTTTGTCAGAAAAAAATTAAATGGATTGTTTCCTCAAGTTGTATCATGAGGTAGAGCACCAAAGCCTTATATTTAATCAGTTCTAAACTAAACTAAACAAATGACTGTTTTCATATGGAGTAAAAGGTCACACACGTTGAACAAGTAGTAAGGAGGGCTCCAGACAATAAATACAAAAGCATTTTCCAAACTTAAATACAAAAATTGACATTATAGGATCTCTAGACTCTCTTCATATTTTATTTTGTTTCGTTGTGGGATGGACTTTCATAGTTAAAGTAAACTTACCTTTATCTATTGAATGAGCCATGTGAATATGAATCGTCACTAAAACCTGTTTTCTTTCATAGTAATGTAATTGAAGGAAAATGAGCTATTCTAGAATTCTGAAATTGAGAAAAATCGAAGGAGAGAAGGAGAAACTATAAATGAAAGTCTAAATCTCACTTTCTTCATCCGAATTGTTAGTAATTGTTTATGCATAAAAAATTCATTTCCCTTCTCCATTTCCTTCTTATCAGCTAATAAAAGATACATGAAATGAATGAATATCATTTACCTTCCTATGGATGATACACTGTGGAAGTCCATCTAATTATGTGATTTTTTTATTATTTGTACCATTTTAAATAACTTGACTATTAAGTGCCCACTACACAAAGTACTGTATTCTATAACTCATAATATATGTTTAAAATTATGTATAGACATTATCATCACTATCTTCATAATTATCACTAAAGAATAAAATTCTTTTTGAATTAGTACCCTGTAACTTCAGCAGTTCTCCACTTGTTAGAATTTCTGCTATCCACTGAGAGATCGATATAGGCTATTGTTCATGGGTAAACCAGTCAGGTACTGCTTGAAGTCATCGAACCTAGATATACTTTTATTTCTGGTGTAATGGTACCAGTGAGAAATATAACATTCACTAACTGTCAGTTATAACAACTGTTCACATCCTAGTGCTTTTATTTAAAACAACACTTTTTACACAGCCTTGAGCCCACAGCACGGGCACCTTCATCTTAGAATAAGAAACATAAAGCTACACCGGGCAAACAGGACAGAAACTGGATTTCATGTTTTGTAGTGTTAATCAGAATAAAGCCTCCTTTCATTCCTATCACTGGTCTAACAAAATCCCAAAGATGCCAGCCCTCTTGGACTATTTTCCTTTTTTATTTTAGCTCTGAAATCCCTTGATAATGCTGTCATTCACTTCACAAATACTTATTGACACACACTATATGCTAACACTCTGAATGAGAAAATGATCCAGCTTTCACCAAGTTGACATTCTAGTAGGAGAGATAGACAGTAAATAATGAAATATAACTTAAGACAGTGAATAGTGCCCAGAGGAAACAATAAAGCAGGTAAATCAATAAGAAGTAACCTACCAGTATGGAGGAAAGACTACTTTATATCGTGTCTTTATGGAAACCACTCCTCCCCACCTTGAGGGAACAATATTTAAACAGAGACCTAACTGAAGTAAAAGAAACTAAATCTTGGGGAAGAGAGTTCAGATAGTGAGAACACTCAATGTAAAGGCCCTGAATTAGAGAAAGCAAAAAGAAAACCAGTAGGGCTAGACAGAAGGGGTCTCAGTGGATGGTGGGGAGGAATGGTAAATGTAGCATAAGATGTCTGAGATTTAGGAAGGGATAATTTTAAGCAGGATTTATAAGCTATGCACAGAGTTTGAATTGTACTCCAAATGCGCTGGCAAAGCCACTGAGGGTTTTGAAAAAGCAGTGATGTCGTCTGATTTACATTTTCAAAGATCACTGTGCTGCTCTGTGTAATATTGAACGTAGAAGGGAAGAGCAGAGGATGAATACAAATTAATATTTTGGTAGATGAGAATGTTGGTAAATTAGTCTAGAATTTGGTCATGAAGGCAGTGAGATGCAGTTGATCGTTGGATACCTTTTTGAGGTAAGCTCACAGGACTGACTGAGAAATTTAATATCAGGTGGTAAGCAGGAAAGTTGAAGCCAAATAACATGTATTATTTTTGGCAAGAGTAACTGGGTTACTGTTGGTGCCATTTATTGAGACAGAGACTGAGAGTTGAGAATCAGGTTGAAGGGGGTAAACGTAATTCTGATTTTGATGTATTAGGTGTGGGAAACTTACTAGACACAAAAGTGAAGTTTTTGAGTAGGTTATATTCTGGTCTATCCAGTAGAACTTTGTGTGATGACAGAAATGAATAATAGAGTAGCTATTACCACCTATGGTTATTAAGTGATTGAAATGACTCATGTGTGGCTGAGGGAATTTAATTTTAATTATGTTTATTTTAATTAGTTTAAATCTAATTAGTTATATGTGCTGCCGTACTGGACAGATCAAGTTTAGAAAGATGGAAGAGGAGGAAGAACCAGCCAAGGAGAATACGGAAACTCAAGACGGCAGCAGGAAAATCAGGAGAATGTGACACATGTAAAGGCATTTTCCCAAAGGGAGGTAGAGAGAAATGCGGAGGAAAGGAGATCCAGTTGACCCTTGAACAACACAAGTTTGAACTGCGAGAGTCTGTGGGTATGAAGGAACTCCAGTTAAGGAAGGCCAACTATAAATTATAGGCAGATCAATCCCTATGTTGTTCAAGGATCAACTGTATAAGTGGGACCAAATGTAAATATATGTGTATGTGTGTATATATATACAGCTATGTAAACATTACAGTATTTGTTAGCTAATGGCGATGAGTCACTAGTGAAGAACTAAAACTTTGATTATGCCAAAGGTGGAAAACTGACCTAGTTCTCTTCTCTTCTTATTGATTCTGGTTTCCTCAGTAAAATAACCTCTTTAGTTTAGGATTGGAGGGTGGAGCTTTGACTCCCCGGTACACCTTTTGCAATCCTAACTCCATCTCAGCTTCTACCTCCCAGAGAACCTAACACCACACAGCTAGGATCAGGAGTGGTCCAAGAAAACAAGAGGTAAAAAGGTGTTTGGGAAGCAGATTGCATCCTACAGGGCTGGTAGAGAGGACCTCCACCTACTGATAGTGGGTGATGCCTTCCCTCCTTGACACCCCAACTCTTGGGAGACTTTTCCTCGCAATCAGTGCTTTTCGTGATGTAATTGTTTTTGGTCTTCAGATTATGTGACCTCAGCGTAGTGCTACAGAGATAATGTGATATTCTTTCTTGATATATTCTTGTCTTTTTTCCCATAGTATCAGTTCCCTTTCCTATTCTTCCTGATTCTTCTTTGTTCTGTCTTCCACCCAACTGCTAAATAATGTCACCCTTCAGGGACTGTTCCCAGGCCTCTTCTTACTACTAAGTCCCATAACTCCCATGATTCGGTCATGCCCTTTTTCACCCAACAGCAAGATCGCTGTTCTGAAAAAACTAAGTAAGATCAGGACATTTCACTAATTAAAGCCCTCCAGTAGATTGAAATACATTTTGATCTTATACTCAACTATCTCACTAGTCCCTCACCCACTTTGGGTTTCTTTCTGTTGCTTGAATATGCCACACTTTGTTTAGTTCAGGATTTTTGTTCATGCTATTAACATTGCCTATAATTCCCTTTCCTGCAAAGTTCGCATCAACTTGTCTTTTAGTTATCAATGTACTAGTTCCTTTAAATGTCACCATTCCAGGTAGAGAAGTTACTACCATTATCATTTATTTGAGCATCTTTTTATTTCCTCTGTACCTTTTCTTATAATTTGTAATTATTTTATATATTTAACTATGAATTATTCCCATCTCCCAACAAAAACAAAAAGTGTAAACCCCATGAAGGCAAGAATTTGTTTCCTGTTAAATCCTTTGTCTACCGAAAATATAGCTTTAATAAACATTGGTGAAATGCATGCATGAATAAGTCAATAATGATTTTACTGCTTAGAATTTAATGTTTAAAATGGGGCATGAATACTTAACTAAAGTTTTTGTTAGCAATATTAAGTGTATGCAAGGCACCTATCGCAGTGTCTAGGGTATAGTATTGTGCCATGTAAGTCTCATAGGCTTTCTTCATTCTTTTTCATTCTTTTATCATTTTACCTCTCTGACTGGATAATTTCTAACATTCTATCCTCCAGGTCACCGATTCTTTCTTCTGTAAAGTTCACTATGCTTTTGAAAGTGTTGAATTCTTCAGTTCAGTTATCGTATTTTTCACCTCTAGGATTTCTGTTTCTTTGCGGGCTGTTTTTTGTCTAACACTTTATAGATCTCCATTTCTTTAAGACCAGCTATGAGAGCTTTATTAGTTTCCTTTGGTGGTGTCACATTTGCCTGGCTTTTTGTGATCTTTAAGTCCTTACATTGGTGTCTCTGTATTTAAGTAATTAGGTTCCTTTTCCAGTCTTTACAGGTTTTCTTTGGAAGACACAGATCTTCACTAGTCAGCTCAGTTTGGGTTTCTGGGCATGTCTGTGGGTAATGTCCTTGGGCAGTGGAGGCTGCTATAATTGTCTGTTTTAGGGTTCAAGCTCTATTTTTTATTTATTTTGGTCTATTTTGGGGTTCAAGCTCTGAGTTTGGGGATGGGGGTTTGTGCCACTGGCTGAGAACAGTTGGATGGAACTTCTGGCTTGGTTCCCTATCCAAGTAAGGTTGTAGAATGGGCTTCACTGTTGCCTGATTCCTCTGGTCAGGCTTACTAGATGTTTGGGACTGGGTATTACATTCCGTTGTAGATGGGACTATGAACTGGCTTTCCTGCCCTAACAGGGCACCAAGACAAGACCCAGGACCTATACAACTCATTGTTTGGGGACCCAAATCAGGCAAGAATGTGCACTGAATTCCCTGGTCAGATGAGCCACTGATTTTGCTTTGTAGACGGAGGAAACCATAGGCTGTGCTCTCTGTTCAAGTGCTGTTGTATGTAGGGCAGTTGAATGGGCTTTGCTGCTTCCCATATGCTCCAACCAGCTGAAGGCTATATTGAGCAATGAGCAGGACTATGAATTAGGTTCTCTGCCCAGGAGAAGCAGCTCGAAAACCCATAAAGCTCTTTGTTGTCTTAACACAGGCTGACCCATACCCCAAATTCTCTGGCCGAAGAGGGCACTGGCTTTATCCTGGAAACTACTGGCTCTGTCTGTCCTTCACTCAGCTCTAGTTCTGCTGGGCCACACACCGTTCAGGTGTTTTTGCCAGCCCTTCTGGTCAGGTGGGGCTGGGGGTCACTGTGGATGCCACTGTGTCCCTGCTGCCTTACCTGGACAGGAAGGGGAGGGGGCCACTCCAGGCTACTCTCAGTTTACCCAAACTGGTTCTGTGGTTGGGAGGGGCTGGGAGCTACTCTCAGCCTTGACTATAAATTAATCCCCCTGCCTATGGGGAAACATAGGGAAGCCTCCACACCCAGCACTGGCTTTGTTCTGCCAGCCTGCCTCTCAGAAGGAACACAGCTAGGCCACACAGCTTCCAGGAGTTGCTGCCGGCCCTTCTGGTCAGATGGGGCTGGAAGGTGCTCTTCACAGTAGGTGGGGCTGTGACTCAGCACCTTGCTTAGGTGTGGGCAAACCAGGCTCTAGGGTCAGCAAAATTCCTCATCTGAGCATCCGAATCAGACAGATCTGTACCCCGCTGAATTCCCTGGTCAGAGTCCACCCCCGACTTGGTTCTGCAGGTGAGCAGAGCTGCTAACTGGGACTGCTACTTGGGCACTGCAGGTAGGAACTCCGTCTGCCAAGATCCATATGCTGGTTGTTGCAAGCCCCTCCCTCTTTCTCCATCACAGTCAGCTTCACGGTGATTGAACCCCACAGATTCCCCTGAAATCCCCAGAGTGAGAATCAGAATAGGGGCTCCCACAAAGCAACCCACAATCCTGTTGGTGAGTTGGTTGTCCCCGCTGGGTTCTCTTTTTCACTGGAGGAGCCAGAGGCTCAGGAGAGACGTGTCCATGTGGTGCTGCACTGGCCTGGGGGAGGAGGAATGAGGTTAATGTGTAGCTCCCTCCCTCCCCTTCTAAGTCTGCCTTGGTCTCTGAGGCGCAAAGGGTGGTTCAGTTCATTCCTGTGTTCTGTGATTCTCAGTGGTGTGTTGCTCTTGAATGGTTGTTGGTTGTTCTTGTAAGGGGGAGTGAAGTCAGAAATGATCTATCTTTGTGATGTCTGTCTTTATTAGAAGAATTCAGGCCAGAGCCAAGAGAAGAATATTTATTGTCCGCAAATGACCAGGAATCAAATTTTCTTAAAGGAAATCCAAAGTCAAACCAAGCCTAACTTTTCGGAAATCCTGGTTTGCAAAACTGAAGACAATAGTTCCTCAGGACCTCCCTCCCTCTCTCTGTTTTCCTTTTTGAACCCCACAAAATTCACACAGATTCAGCTCTTCTAATTCCTGAAGGTGGAGCTGTACCTCAGCCCTGTCTTTAGTCAAAGAACTGTTTGGCATCCGTAGGAGGTAATCTGGAGGGATACCCTCAGAGAAGGTTCTTGAAGCAACTCTGAATTGAGACTAAGACATATGTGCATTGAAAGAAAGAATCTAAAGAAATGGGCTGTCATTGCTCTTTTTTCCTTTCCTCCTTTATTTTCTTAGAGAAAGCATGCCTAAAACTCAGTAATGACTCTTCTAGATGTATAGTATATCTAACTAGGAACGTATCTGTTTTTAGGTATAGATATAGATATACCTTTCTGCTACCCAAATATGCTCTCAGTCATTGGTACTATCAGGCATTTTCTAGTATTTTACTTAATTCACCTGGAGAAACAAATGATGTCTGATCAACTTACACAAAACTAATTCTAGATGCTCAACTAACCATAGAGTACTAGGCAATTTAATGCTTGTTTTCTACAATAAGAAAACTGATTTCTTGCTTGGATGTAATACTAGATGCTTCCCTTGACCAGTAAATATTTCAGTGGCAGCTTTTTAGCATGGAAATGCTTTTCACTTACCAGCATTTGATGAGGTTTTGTTCCCTGGGCAATCTTTTCTATCACTGAGGAAGCACCCCATGCAGCCTGATTAGTGCTAAGCTGAACCAATTCCAAATGAATTTCTTTCCTTTTTACCACTTACAATACTTTCAAATTATCTCTTTCCTCCATACCCGCACTCGCATAGGATTCTGTAGAATAAAGAGTAGGCAGTATGGGCAAGTACAAAAATGGTTAACTGCTAAGAAGTGTTTTCTTGCATAAAACATCTCAGTAGCAATGCTTGCTGAGAAATGCTGTTAATAACAGTCCAGCAACCTCAGTATCTAGTAACTTATTTTCTAGAAAATATCCATATTTCTTGGCCTAATGGAAAATTATCATTCTTAATTTTTAATGGTCCTGTTGAAGGTGGCATTAAAGACTATTCCCTTGATAGAATATAAAAGGCGAGTCCTTCAAGTAACACATTTGTTTTATATTCAGCAGCTGATTCCATTCACATTATTAAAACTAACTCCAGTATACATGCTATTGAACCATAGTTGACTGATACGTTATAACTAATAAAAGTATAGATAAAATATTCAAAGTATAAAATTATTTAGTACATTTATTATAGCGGTTTTTATTTTATATTTTTTGGCAAGTCAAAAATTCAAATATATTTTGATCAATATTATTCCTTTTCTGGGCTATTTGAAGTATAATATTCAAACTCTTACTTTCCTAATTTTGAATTTGACCTGAAGTCTCATTAACTTTTTATTTTTGGCCGAATACATAAAAATGCTAGCATAATTTAATAAAGAAAGCTAGGAATGATTTTCCATGTGGCAGAAAGAATCAGAGCCAGATAAAACATAAAATAATTTGAAGCCTGTTGAGAGAAGGAACGCTTCTTTCAATGGGACAAGAAAACTAAGTAAAGAATTAAATATATTCACAAGGTGAATAGGAGGTGAATTGATTATCATCATCCTTAAAGAAGCCTGAATTTTGTGTGGAGGTTGCTGATTCATCTCTTGAGAGTACACTGGGGAGACCTTAGATCGTATGTGTTCTTAGAACCACAGAATTTTATTTTAGGAAGTACGGATTTAACTCTTACAAACTCCGAGTAATGTTCCAAACTTTTCATTATTTCTTTAACTTGGCTAATGCTTTATGATTGAAGATGTGTCTTGTATTTTCTTTGATCTTTCTTATTCATCAGTTCTAGGCTTTATCTAATTTTCTTGAGATAATATTTGCTTTCTTCACTTCCTTTTGTTGCCTGGAAGAGATCTTGGCTCAAAGATGGAAATCTGTACAGATAAGATCTAGAGCATTTTCCTTTAACACTCAAATGGCAGGGGAGAGCAGTGGGCACCAGCACATTTTTTAAAGTAATCTGCATTATTCAGGTTTTTTTCTTAATCATGTCCTTTTTCCAATCTACTTTATGAAAAGAAATAGGGCTTTTCTTTTACTTTATTATATAATATCTACATAGTTTCATGTAAATAGAATATCTTGAACTAAGCTTACTACCTCTGTGATTATTAAATATACATATGCTTAGTTTAAAATTAAAATATCAAATTATGGATCTAATGAGTGTTAGTATTTGCTTATACTGTAATAATAAAAATTCTTCTAAAGTACTTGAAAATAATGTGTTCTGTTATAGGATACACTCTCTTAATATGTGGTTTATATTTCCCTTCTTCAGATAGTATATAAATTGCTCTAATAGCCCTGTTTTAGAGATTATAAGTTCTTAATTAGTAAAGTCCAAATTTATGGGACGTACAGTTTTGATATGTTTGCTTATCTCACATATTATTGAGACTAACATACATGAAGTGTTGATTTTTCCTCTCTTGGTCACTATTGTGGATAAATCAAAGCTGAAAATTTGGAAAGGAGCTAGTTTCTCTCTGCACGTTAAGCTTCTTAAGCAAATACATATTTGGCTGCAGTGACTGCCATCCATTTGAGGAAATGTGAAAACAGAACTTAGAACTGTATTTTTAACTCAATCTACTACAGATTTTTTAATGCTTAGTAATTATAAAGGAATAGTTGATATGCTAGGTAGTTGGTATTTGGACCCATTTTCATTTTTGTCCAAGCATTTAAGTATAAATATCTCTTTAATGATTATGTTTCCACTTGTTAGTTTTTATGATTTTTGTACAATCTTTACCTAGTTTTATCTTGAGACAAAATCTTTATTATTTTTAATAGAACACAAAAGTTATATCATATTTTTAAAATTCTCATTTTTCAAATTGAATCTTTATATTAGGAATAAAGAAGAGATGAGTGACGAACTTTTAACAATGGAAGTAACTTCATCAAATATTTTCATTTTACACAGACACTAAGGTACATGTCAGAGGATCGTATGGTCCATTTTTGCTTGTCTGATTTGTCCCATCAAAATCAAGATTGAGGAAGTTGTGAGCTGATTAAACTTTTTTTCTACTTTTCTTATTTATGTTTCCCAAAATCTTGAACCAAAGTTTACCTCACATTACTTCCAATTCAATAAATATTTATTGAATTTCTACATAGCATATATAGAATTCCCCAGCTTTATATAATGATAATATTTTAAGTCTTAGCATAAGTTTTAAAATTTTGTAGTCTCTTACTGTTTTCAAATAAATCTTTCAAGGTAAAAATAAAAATAGATGCAAAGGGATAGAGATGACTGGTAAACTGACTTAAAGAGAGCAAACACCAAGCCCACTGTAGTAAATATTTTGGATTTTTTTAATATTTGCACAAGTAATGGTGTTTGAAAACTGCTTGCAAATCTGCTTTAGAATCAGGAGACTGTAGTAAGTAGTCTAAATTTAAATAAATCGTAACTATGCAGTGCAGCAAACAAGTAATACAAAATGTACTTTTTTCTAATGTTAAATTTAATTTTTGTTTCCCATTAGAGGGGTCTGGGATGCATTATTCACTCTCCCACATATCATTGTTTCTATTTAATATCAGAAAGGAAAGGGAAGAAAATCTTGGAGGCCTATCTTATTCCCTAAGAGCAGCAATAGGGTAGCAGTGTCCTGACTACAACTTTTGTATAAAGTTTTAGCTGCCTCTGTCAGGCTCATAGAAGTTTACTGGTGAGGATTTTGCTACAATGCCTGTGAACATGGTACAGATCATTGCATCACTCAGTTCTGCTTTTTAAGATACATATCTCCATCTTTAAAAATTCATCATGTAGAAAATATTAGTTTTACAGAAGAGATGTAGTGGAAGAGATTTATTCATTTGATAAAAGGATTCTTCACTAACCTGAAGCCTTTACCTTTTATTAGTAGGTTTCCTTGGACATCACATAGTTTTCTGCAAATGATTTATTACTTAATTTATAGAAATCCATCTCTTAAGAATTTTAAAGTATACCAAGTATAAAATATGTACTATACTTGACCTTCAATACATTGCTGTGTACTTAGATTTCCCACCGCTTACATTTTAGGAGGCTTACGTCTTAACAGTGTATGGTTGAAGCAACCAGCATTAGCATGGTTACCAGCAATTTGGAAATGTATCATCTACGGAATTAAAAGTATTTTTTACTAAATTTGAAATTATTTGGCCAAATTATCAAATGAATATAAAACTCACTAGAGCCTAACCTTGGTATCTTTGAAGAGTTTTAGGATAATTATTTAAATTTGAAAGAATTTTTATCCTTATACCTACTAAAAACAGCTCTAAACTGAATTGGAGCTTTGAAGTTAGAGTGCTCAAAATTCATGGTTAACTAGTTCTTGAAAAATAACTGCATAAAAGGTCATCCATGCATCCCAATATCTAAATATTCTTTCTCAAATGTTCAGCCTCTGAAAATCTTCTCCAATGAATAATTTTTCATTTTTTAAAAGCTTTTACAGAAACAGTGAGAGACACTGTGTGATGACTGTGATCTGGTTGAGCATTCCTGTTTGGCTTGTCATTAAATGACTAATATTTACACTGAGAATTCATGTTATCCGTGACTTGAAATGAAAAAGCTTCTTGGAACGTTTTTTTTTTTTTTAACTTGAACTTTTATAAACAATTAAAATGGGGCTAGAAGTTGCATTACAGATAGAAATACAAGGAAGTTTTTAATCATGTATTTTAATGAATTATATACTTTTTAGCAGTAATGTATTCAATAACATGAATAAAGATGGCTATCAAAACCAACAAAGATAAATAGCAAGGAACAATTAGTCTCTTATAATCTTTCATTTGGTTGCAGAGTAATGAGTATTTCTTTTTTGTATATTTTAGTTTATTTTTGTTAACTTAAAAATGAATTAGATATCTACTAATTGGATGCAAAATATTGTCACTTTATATTTAAGTATAAAAAGCATTTTTTAAAAAGCTAGGTAGCTAATGATACACTGTTTTTGATGATAGCGATATATTATATTAAAGCTACAGTCCACTTTGTAGCTGCAGTGTTGTCTTGAGGCTCTAAAAACTTCTTAAAGTACAACAATAAATTCTGTTTTGTTGACCCAATTTAAATATAAGTTGTTTATACAAAATTTTTTTCCTGTTAGTTTCATTTTATGTTGCCAAGATCATTAACAATCAGGGTAAATGTAAATTTCTTATTCACACTGTAAGAAAAAGAGGGTGAATTTCACATGTACATAGCTTGGTATTTGATTTACCACAAAACATACTAGGTCCATTCATTCAATAAACAGACATGGAGAACCTACTAAATGCCAGCCACAGACTTAACCACTGAGAAAAACCACCATCACTTTTTAACTGACAAACAGGTTTTTTCATATGTGTGCTGATTTAGTTATGGTCACTCCACTAAAATATAAGTACATAAGTCCCTGACACATTTGCAGATTGAAGGAATGAAAGCTGTCAATCAGTCCATGGTTTTTAGTCCAAGACCTATGTTCACATCTGTGTTAGAGACACAGATTCAGCTAAAAATATACTATAAACCCAATATCTTCTAATGGTTATGTTTCTTTCTAAAAGTTCCTTTATACTCTTTATTAATTACTACTATTTTCTGTTTGGAACACTGTTGTTTTCCAAGTCCAAACATTTTTAACATTTTAAAAAGATTTTTAGAAACCAGTTTGGGGGACTTCCCCGGTGGCGCAGTGGTTGAGAATCTGCCTGCCAATGCAGGGGACACAGGGTCGATCCCTGGTCAGGGAAGATCCCACATGCTGCAGAGCCCGTGCGCCACAACTACTGAGTCTGTGCTCTAGAGCCTGTGAGCCACAACTACTGAAGGCCATGTGCCTAGAGCCCGTGCTCCGCAACAAGAGAAGCCACCACCAACGAGAAGCCTGCTCACTGCAACTAGAGAAAGCCCACATGCAACAACAAAGACCCAATGCAGGCAAAAATAAATAAAATTTAAAAATAATAATAATTAAAAAAAAAGTTTGGCTTGCGGGGGAAGGATGTTGCATCAAGCAATTCTTAAAAGCAGTACATTTGACAACTTTTAAACTGTCTGTATGATTACAGCTGTATGATGACACAAAGCCAAAATAGCAAGTCACTCCTACATACACACACACTCTGTCTTACACACACTTTAATAGTATTATTGGCAATATCATGACTGTAAAGGTGATTGAAATGTAGAAATCAACTATGTTTACAATATAATTCTTTTGATCAAAATGTCAAGATATCACTATTGCCCACAGGACTTAAGGAAGAGCCCCCCAAAAAATGTGAAATATATATAATTTTCATCATAGATACACAGAAAGGTCAGATCACTAATCCAAGAGCACAAAAGACAATGATTCTATTGATACTACACCCTAATTGGTTTGTAGATTTCAACCTCAGCCAATGATCATCACCTCAATAATTGCATCAATTTAAAAAAGGCCAAAGTGGAAGAATTTATAACATTTCGTTCCTACATAACATTTATTATCCTACATAATATAGTAGGATTAGATTTTCTAACCTCAGTGGTATATAATTGTGATAGAAAATGAACAAACTTTCCTTTAGTGTGGTAGCACTGAGGTTAGAAAATCTAACCATTAAATAAAATGACCTCAATAAAAAATGGTGACTTGTTCCAGGTAATCCACTTAGAGGAATTTCTAAAACACTTAGGGGAATTACTTTAACACATTTAATTGAAGACTGAACCCACCCTCCCACCCCACCCCGCCCCCACCCCCACACACAAAACTGTTATATCTTTGGATTTCAGGTAAAAACTACCAAAAGACACCACTGTAAGGAGTAGAACAAATTTAATCAGAAGAAGTAATAGTGAATATAAATCAAAGATGAAGTGACAATTAGAGGAACCACAGTATCTTGATGAGTTGATATGAGGAAGATCTAGGATATATACTGGAAAATCTAGGATCCTATATACTGTGCAATGGGAAGACATGATACCTTCTTAGGGAGAAAGGCAAAAGTCAATCCCATGGTCAAGAAAGAAAGTATTATTAGAGAACCAAAGGGTCACTTGAGCACCTGGTGGAAATATATTCTGGCCTTAGATTAAAGTTTTAGTACTTTAAGGAGACAAGGCAATCATGGAATAAAGCAAGATAGGAAGGGAGAAAATACTGAAGTAACATAATCTGTCTTTGCGTGCAAGTTCATAATGAATGAGAATAGGCACTCAGAATTACATTTCATTTACCCAACTGGAATGAGATTAGTGAAGTACATTCATTTAATTTGCCAATATGAAGATGAGGATATTTACAAAGAACCAATAGAGAAAAGTTGAGCAATTCTATTTTGATGTTTATGATTAGAATTGTGCATTGCGTATTGAATTTCAGCTGCCCAGTGGAATCATTTTAGTTTGAAATCATTTTAATAGGCTATTTCATTAAAAGTCTATGGAGAATTTGGCATTCTTGGCTTTCTTTTAATAACTAGTCTATAATTAAATATGGAACTTTAATGATGAAGAACAAAGATTCAAGTTGATAAACAGAACAAAATTATTTATGTGCTAATCGAGTGTGTCAGAGCAATGAATTGAAAGCAATCAGAATTGCTCTGATCTTATGGGAATAAGAACGCTGACTTATGGGCATGCAGAGGTACACAGATCACATTGTAATTGCAATTCTTGATTAGATTGGGGCAACGTGTCCCAATGTGCTTTCTAATCCCTCTATGATATATATCAAACATCTATTTTTCTTGGGTTAGTTGTGAACAAATTCATGGTGTTATATTGAAAACCCTCAAAGGGCTTTCTTTAAAATGGAATTTAATCATTGAATGTGCAAATGAGAAATTTTAATTTTTTTAACAAAAAAGGCAGCAAAGAAGAGAATATCTGGAGAATTTAAGGAAATATTTTGATACTTAAACTTAGGAAAAACAAATGTAAAATGAATTAATTATGTCCTATACATAATCAGCTCTCATTAAACATGTACATATCGAAGCAAGAGCTGAAATGCATGAGAAAATACATGGAAATATAAGGTAGTTGATACCATGAGTATGTGGAATTTGACAAGTGAAATGAAAATAGGAAAAAAGGTAGAAAGTAGACAAAAATCACAGGGAACACAAGGTGAATTGTTTGACATATGTTTGGTGAAGGGAACAAAATGAAAAATCAGTACTGGGTGCTCAAAGAAGCAAAGCAGAACAAAATGGAAATCAGCATATTAGTTGGAGATAAATGGGGAGTGGCCTTAATGATCAGAATAAACCCACCCTCAGATATCTGTTGTGTTTGCTGTTCATATTTACTGAAGCAGAATGTCTGCATTTTTATATTCTTGTGGATTCTCTTTCCCAGAATTAACTTTATAGTTTTGTAAACATTCAGATAACTCTCATCTTAATTTCTTTTCATTTTCCAATCCTTCTGCAGTGCCATTAAATGATTTGCTATTGAAAATTTGCTATTCATTCTCTCTAGAATTATTCAGTTATCTCAGTATTACTTGCTGATAGTTGAGAGTGTTCATTCTCTTAATTGGGTTCCTTTTATCATTCCCTTTTATGTTTATTAAATTATCTAAAATTTCCTGTGTTTTGAATTGATAGACAAGAAGATTACACATACTTGCTTTCTGTTTTAATTGCTCCAAATCAGTTTTGATGACAAGGTATTAGAAAAAAATTATTTCAAAGGAAATTCCCAAAACCCACAGGCTCCAATTTACTTTTTGGCCTACATCTTTTCAATTTAAACAGATGATTTCTTCTTTCCCTCTTGATGTGAGGAACACATGCCAGCTCCATTCTCTCATTGATTAGCCCCCCTCCCCCGTATTCCATGTGCTTGTGCCTATACATGCGTGCGCTCACACACGTGCGCGCATACACACACACACACCATTTGGTAAGTAATTAAAACTTTGGGTTTCAATCTATATATTTAAAATTAAACTGATGTGATATGTCAGTTATATCTCAATAAACCTGAAAAATTAAACATTTTTTTCCATTTTTGTAGTTACTAAAGAAAACAAATTGTGTGTGTATATATATCATTTGACAATGATCCTATTGAACAATATGAGTTGGTCAATCATATATTGACATTGATTAATGTAAACTACAAGCAGGGATGTGATTTTACTGAGGCTGCATAACAATTATGCTATTGGCTAAAAAGGGGAGGTGCTGCCCCTGCTCACAGCCTGTCACCTCAGGCACAAAATTCAACTCAGAGGCGAACAACAAACGTTCCCGAGAAATGTGATTTCTTTTTATCAGATGGTCCCTTAGTAGAATTCTGTTTTCTTTCCCAAGTGATAAAATGGGTTACATTGGCTCCAACTCATGGATACACTTAGTAGTAAACTCCACAATCAAAACTTCACCTAAAAGTCAATCCATAGCTCTGCAGCAGTAACGCTGAGTCTTTCCGTTCTCAAAGTGGAGAAAAAATGGTCCATTTCTCATGAGAGAAGCTCAAGTTTAAAGATACATTTATGACACATAATCTGTTAAATAAATAGATACATTTATTAAGTATATCAAATATTATCTCTTTGGCCTTCAAGAGATAATATTAGGAGAAAAATGTAAGAAATCTCCAAAGTAAGAAAGCTAAAAATAACTGGCTTCACTCTTGTAGCCTCCCATGGCAGTCAGGCCACAGACCTTGCTTCAAGCAACATAATTGCTATAAAGCACAAGAACCTTTAATTGCTCCCCTCAGGTACTAGACATCTATAACCATCAAATTTCCCTTTCCTATGAAAATAAAATCCTGGGCATTTTCTACCTTCTAGAGAAATGACCGATTTCAAGGTTTAAATGTATTTTCCATTGACCTTTCTGAAGCACCAATTGACAGGCCCCTGTGTCTGCTTTTCTCGTGCTCAGTTTGGTGCTCCAGGTTTTACCAAACAATGTGCTTGCCTGAGTTGTTCCATGAAGTGAACAAACTGTGACTATATTCAAATAGTAGTTTGTGTGTTGCTTACATTAGCACAAAATGAAGCTTAGATCAACAAATTATAATCCTACAAAATAGTTGAAGTAATCTTTGTTGTATATAATATAAAATGTGTAAGAATTTGTCACAGTTAATATAAATGGCTCAAAAGATAGGGTAACTACAAGGCATGAACACAATCACTTATTTTCATTAGCTGTCTCACAGAATAAAACAGCCCCCAATATGACCTACTTTCATTTCTTTTTGATATCATGCTCATAAGTAACTTTATTATTGTGAAGCTTTCCCAGGTCTATTAAGAGAGGAAACATTGATTTATATATCCTCCTCTAGTGGGTTTTATTAGCAAGAGGCAGTTCTTAAGGGCTTGAGCTCTTTTGAGGACCCTGAAACAACTGCATTTCTGGACAAATGATTCTGAGAAACATACTAGGGTTTCTGGAGACAGCACCAAATGGCTTTGTCAGAGCAACAACAGGTCCCCCATAGTATTACTCTCTTTGCAAGTGCAATAGTATTATTATTTCTTCCCTTACTTTACAACATAGCTGGACTGTCAAATCTGACATAACAATATTATATTATTCCCTATTGCTTTCAACAAAGATGTAACAAGACAAAACACTAAAGGAATTGTTGACTTTGAGGTCAAAATATGGATTGTGCATATAAACACTTCATTTGAAAAAGAAAAATACAAAAATCTCTCAAACCACTAAGATTATTTGGAAAATTTTTGCATTTTTCTTACATCGATGTGAAATTCTCATACAACAATGTGCACAGATTTTAAGAGTACAGCTCAATGAGTTTTATGTGCACTCTTGCAGAGACCTGCCAATAAAGTTATCCTTGTGACTAAGATGAGGAAGAGCCAACTTGCTAGAAGACTATTGGATGAAGGTGTTCTAAGAAGTTGAGCGATTGTAATTACAAGTACTCTGGAGCCCTGGTTTAAGGGATTACTCAGTGAACATTTGAGTGAGGGTCATGAACCTTCCTAGCATTTTAGATTCAAAATTTTACACATAAATGTCTTCTTTGAAAAGGGGCCCCTTAGGGAGCATTTAGATCTTTTCCCCAGGTGAATAAAGCTCTAAATTGAAAGGCTAAGCAGTTACCTCTGCAGAACATCAGTTCCTACTTCTTACTTCTCTATTCAGGCATACAGTCTGCGGTGTTCTGATTCCCACTCTGGTGTCTACAGGTGCATGTGGTGTTCAGAAAGTAATAACTGAAGAAACCTTGTGAGAGACATCTGATTGACTCTCATCACCTTGTAATCCGACTCAGAAGGGATGTCTGCTCCACAGAACAATCAGTAGGTTGCCGATAACATTCCACTGAGGAGGCAATCTAAGATGATTTCTGGTGCATATGCATGCAGCAACCTGGATAAAGATAGCACTGATAATAACACCTACAGAGCCACAGATGACTGGAGAATGGAGAACCAACTACAGTGTGTCAACTGGCCCCTACACAGTCAGTTTCATTGCTGTTTCTGTTTCAGTTGCTAAAACCTAATGCTTTCCATTTCCAGCCCAACTGTGCCCCTTTAATTCCTTAGCACTCTTTTTTTAAATTAAAATTCTCAACTTTTTGAGGTATAATTACATGAAGAGCGTAGCTATTTAAAATGTGCCATTTAATGTGATTTACCAGATGTGTACACCTGCGCTCCCTGCCTCCGCAGCCATCCGCCCCCCGCCACCCCAATCACTGATGAAGAATAATTTCATTGTTACCACTTCCAGATGTCCAAGCTTGTCCTGCTTGCTGCACAGGCCAGTAAGTCAGGAGATGAGTTGTTGGGTCAAGGAATAGCGACTCGTTAGTTGTTGTACACTTCCTGGTGTCAGAATCCTTTGCTCTCGCAGCTGTCCACGTAGGTCAGGTCATGATGTTTCTGTATACCTCCAACAAAACAAATGTTATTCTCTGTTCTGCAACTCTTTAATCTCTACATGAATGGAAAAGTGTTACACCTGTAAAGGTCAGAGCCTTGAGAATGGGTTCTCCTGTATATTTCAAGCTATAGGCAACATTTTTAACTTGTAGAAAAAGCAATAAGATATAAAGGTTAAAGTAAAAGAAACAGATCTAATATGGAGTCAGATTTGTTCTTCCCTGTTACATCATCACTCATGAAAATTTCCTAGAACTCCATGAGAGTCTACATTTCTGTGAGTAGCAGTCTCTATTGTTTTGTCAAGTTTCAATATCAGGATATGTTGGCTTCTTAAAATGAGTTCAGCAGTGTTCCTTTCTCCTTTATTTTTTGAAAGAGTCTGTACGTGATTGGTGTTGTTTTTGTTGTTTTTCTGACTGACAGAATGTACTACTGATATCACTGGAGCATAACATTTTCTTTATGGGGAGGTTTGAAGTAACAAATTCACTTTCTTTAATAGATATAGGGCTCTTCGAATTTGTTTCATCTCATGTTAATGTTGGTAAGCTGAGTTTTTCAGGCAATTTGGTTGTTTCACCAAAGTTTGAAAAGTGTTGGCATAACATTTTTCATAATATTCTTTATTACCCTATTCATGAAGGATCTTTGGTGATAACTCTCTTACTCCTAATATAGTGATTTGTGCTCTTTTCCTTTCTTGATCAGTGCATCTAGGGATTTATACATTTTGCTGTTCTTTTAAAAGAATCAGCTTTTTGCTTAAATTTTCTTTATTATTCTCCTTTCCTTATTTTGTGGATTTCTGCTCTTATCTTTACATTATCTTTCTTCAAACTACTTTGTTGTATCACTGATTGGGTTATTTTAAGGTGTTTTTTACTTTTTAAAAATTTTTTATTATTTTTATTTTTTGGCCACACCGCACAGCATGTGGGATCTTAGTTCCCCTACCAGGAATCGAACTTGCCTCCCCTGTAAGGGAAGCGTGGAGTCCTAACCACTGGACCACCAAGGAAGTCCCTTCAAATACTTTGTATTTATTTTGTTGTTTTTTCTCTAGCTGCTTAAAATATAACCTTATGTTATTGATTTTGGGTTTCTCTTCTTTTTAAATATAAATTTGTGTTATAAATTTCTCTCAAGTGCTGCTTTTGCTGCATCCTCAAAATTTTGATATGTTTTATTTTCACTGTTATTTAGTTCAAATTATTTTATAATTTTCCGTGTTGTATTTTGTCTTTAATTCATGGATTATATACAAATTTGTTCAGAAATATTTGTTATTTTGATGTATATTTTATTGTTATTGATATTTTATTTGATTCAGTGGTTGTCAGAAAATATTCTCCATACAGACTTCAATTTCAATCAGTAAGACTTTTTTATGGCCTAGCACATAGTCCATCCGCCTTATTTCTGGGCATCTTCTTCTCCATCCTGATCCCAGGTAGTGGTAACATGGCAACCCCTAAGCAAGAATCCCTGTGTAGCGCACTTAGGGAGACTGCAACCTAGTACAGATGTTGTCAGTCCCACCAAAGATTTCTCTTCCGCAATGGTGGCCTGGAAGCAGAGCACCTCAAGACATTGGGGAAATTCAAGGCATGGTGGGACTAGGCATCCTCAGGCCACATCAGGGTCCTCTCCAGTGTCCAGTGTTACAGCTCATGACCTCAGTGAAAACCAAATATTGAGGAATCGAGTGGAGTGACTGAGATTGAATTTCCTGACAGTACAGGCTCATCAATGAAAGATGAAGGCTGAAAATCTGAGATAAGGTGAACTTTTAAAAGGATGAAATTCCTATTTCTTGCACATACCCAAGCATATAGATTGAGATTCCTACCTACTCTGTCATTTGAAAAATTCAAAGAAATAATGTACGTCTATTTTTTGGTCTCTAGTGAGTGTCCAGTAAATATGATCCTTCTATGCTTCTGAAATAGATTGAATTTACTTATAGATGAAAGAATCCACTGCCAATATTTCTGATTTAAGGTGTATGGAAATGTTGTAGAAATGTCCTCGTGCCTCAAAGTAATTTGCTTACATTTTGGGATATTCTGTGCGATAGCTCAATAGCTAAACCATAGGTGCTCCTTAAAGATTATTATTGCAAGTCTAACAAAAAGTCTTTCACATTTTAATGACATGGAATTTAGTCATACCGTTTTCTGTCAATAATGTGTGTTGAATTATCCTTCTTTTGATGAAGTGATAAGGTGGAATATGGAGTAATTTTGAAGCAAAGAAACTTGAGTATGGATACTTCAATAAGATTTATAGTTGGACAAAGACAAAGGGAACAGGAGAATAGCAAGGGTCCACTGATGAATGGAAGGGGCGAAAAGAGAAAGAAGGAGGGAAATATGGCATAAATTGGGACAACACAAAATTGCTGTTCTCCTAATTTTGCTGAAGGCTAATACTGCTGACTGCCAAATCTAAGTCGTAACAAAACTGAAATTCTCCTCCAGACCCTACACTGCCTCTTATCTACACCAAAATGATCAGTATAGGAACATGGACATGAAATGTAAAATGAAATGATCCTGAATTTTTTTTAAAAAGGCATGAGAAGGACACAGGGATAAATAAGAGGACAGTAGCTGTGATAAAGCCCAGAGTCACCTCTGCTGCATTTTACAGCACCCTCTAGTGCCTAGGAAGTACTGGATGATTTTATCCTCACTTGTGCTTTGTCAACTGTAAATGCATAGTTGAGATGTACTTGCTCTTCATCATGTTTCTGAGTAATGATTCAAAACTCAATTCTTGGTCAAAATACTTGAAGCCTGTTGTGAGAAGTTCATGTGCTATGGAAAATCGTTGCTTCTCCATAGATAGTTGGAAATGACAGTTGTTTCTCCATTGTTACTTTCTTCTTTAGAAAGTGTAGGTTGAAATTTGACCCAAAAAAAGGAAAGAAAAAGAAATAAGAGAAAAAATTATTTAAAAGATTAATATACATTTCTACATGCACTGCCGAATTCAGAGATCATTCTTCAACTATTTACTCCTCCGTAAGTGTATAGCAAAAACCTTGAGTTTAAAAATTAATCAGAATAAACAACAAAAGTAGATTTAAAAGTTCCTCAGTCTATGCTTGTTTGCCAAAAAAACTACTAAACTGCTCAACAAAATTACACCTCTTGTTGTAAAGAAGAGGTTTAAGGAAACATGTGCTGGAAATTTTACTTTGCCTATATGTTCTTTAAGCTTTGCTTTTGACGTTTCCTGGAAGAAAAAGCAATAGATATGCATTCAACCTGGTATTCTTAAGGTACCATAACACCTCGTCAAATTATCCCTGATGTCTAGGAAAAGTTAGACACTAAAAACAAAAAGAGACCAATGAATGACATGTACCTGGTGATGAGGGTTGGAAAATAGTTCACATTAGAAGTTAAATTGTGAAAATCCAATGAGATGTATTGGAGTTTAAAAAACCCACTGGTTTAGTGCAGTGTGCACTTCAGCCCTTCGAACTCATTTCAGTACTAATGGTGAAAAGAGAGATTTAAAATGCCACGTTAACAAAGCTCCAGATTTTAGAGATGATATACCTTCCTAATTAAAGTGTGTGTGTGTGTGTGTGTACGCAGATATCCATTCACTTATGCTTCCTGGTGAATCACAGCAGCTCCTTAAAAGCCTCAGTGTTTTCTAATTAATAAAACAAAGAGCAATTAAACAGAGAAACACAAATCAGTAAAAACGGTTTCTTCCTGGCATGCATCACTGCCTGACAGTAAATTTGGTACCCATTTGTTTGGTCAGTTGTAGTTTGTCAGCCTCACTAGAATTAAGTGTCGTGAGGGGAGCTTTTGCTCTGCTGTGAGCTGTAACTCTAGTACCTGAAACGTTGTCAGTCATACAGTAGATGTTCGGAAACTTACAAATAAATGAAAGTATATTTTTAATAAAAGAAAGGAAAGAAATCTAAGTAGTTATTATAGTTCTTGTTTCTGTTACTAATGAGAAGATAATTGGTATTCATAACTTCACCCCTCCACTACCAAATCCATGTTCCCTTGACTTTAGCCTGCATCTCAACTGGTTAAAGATCTTTATTGTGTGGAGTAACCCAGTTTTTTTATTCTTGAAGAGTCTGAGTCTATAGTGGTCCTGCTACGGGGTTGCTGGGCTTCTATTAAATTTTGCCACAAGGGCTTCCCTGGTGGCACAGTGGTTAAGAATCCGCCTGCCAATGCAGGGGACACAGGTTCAATCCCTGGTCCGGGAAGGTCCCACATGCCGCAGAGCAACAAAGCCCATGCACCACAACTACTGAGCCTGTGCTCTAGAGCTCACGAGCCACAACTACTGAAGCCCGTGCACCTAGAGCCGGTGCTCCGCAGCAAGAGAAGTCACCGCAATGAGAAGCCCGCACACCGCAACGAAGAGGAGCCCCGCTCACCGCAACTAGAGAAAGCCCACGCACAGCAACGAAGACCCAACGCAGCCAAAAATAAATAAATAAATTTATTTTTAAAAAAAATTTAGGGCTTCCCTGGTGGCGCAGTGGTTGGGGGTCCGCCTGCTGATGCAGGGGGCGCGGGTTCGTGCCCCGGTCCGGGAGGATCCCGCGTGCCGCGGAGCGGCTGGGCCCGTGGGCCATGGCCGCTGGGCCTGCGCGTCCGGAGCCTGTGCTCCGCAGCGGGAGAGGCCATGGCGGTGAGGGGCCCACGTACCGCAAAAAAAAAAAAAAAAAAAAAAAAAAAAATTTACCACTGGATGTAGAAATATCAGGAGGAATTCTAGATGATAACCTCATTCTTTTCACAGTGCCCATTGTATAGTGGCAATTTCCCCTTGAAAATCAGAGCTAATAGTCCCTGTCAATACAGTAATCACTTTCTGTACCTATTGGTTCAGTGGCATAAGGAGTCAAAATGGCCAGGTAGCAGTCTCAATCGCCAATCCAATGCAAGTATTGTATATTCCCCAGTGGAATCATTTTTTTTTCTCGGAACTGAGCCCAAATTTATAGGATAAAAAGCAAAAAAATGTTATGAGGTGGTCAAGATATAATAGAGAGACATGTCACTTCTACATCTGACCTTTGGTTTCTGGACCCATGAGCTCAGCATATGCTTTTAACAAGAACCCATGAGTTCAGTGTGTGCTCTTTTTTTTTTTTTTCATTTATTTTTGGCTGTGTCGGGTCCTAGCTGCAGCACACAGGATCTTTGTTGAGGCATGCCGGATCTTTTGTTACAGCATGTGGACTCTTCGTTGTAGTGCACGGGCTTCTCTCTAGTTGCGGCGTGCGGGTGTTCTATTCTCCATTTGTGGCTCACAGGCTCCAGGGCACACGAGCTCAGCAGTTGTGGCATGCGGGCCTAGTTGCCCCGTGGCATGTGGCATCTTAGTTCCCTGGCCAGGGATCGGACCCATGTCCCCTGCATTGTAAGGCGGATTCTTTACCACTGGTTCACCAGGGAAGTCCTTCAGTGTGTGCTCTTCACATGCAGCTTACTATTACTCAAAAGAAATAGTAAGTTGCTTGTTAAAAGCATATATTGTATCTTGCAGGATAGCACCACAACCTTGAAAAAACTAAATATTCAATTAGCTCAGCTGTTTCTGGTTAATAGGGACAGAATAAGATCAGTGAATCCCATGATTTGTAGCCAGTTGTCTCATTTATTTCTTCATAAAGTAAGTTCCTTAGGCAGAAGTGTTGTGTGAGACACTGTGACGGTGAATAAGTCATTCAGTTATTCTGTGGATGGTGACACTGGCAGATTTACTGTCAGCAAGGTAAGCAATTCCATGTCTAGAGTAAGCAAACCTTGAAGTGGTGAAACACATTCTCCCCTTTGTAGAGGAAAACTGTTTTCCCCTTGATCCCTCAAGTGGCGGAATGGTCACCACTGAGTGTGGTGCTGAAGGTCTCAACATTTGTCTGTTCCTTGAAGACTGGGAATCAATAACGATGGTAACCAGTTCACCTTTGGTGAGGGAAAGTCCATGGAGTTAAGTTTATAGTAGATCATTTCTCTGTCTCTCACCAAAGACACCTTGTTCTTGAGCCTATAAATAAGCACAGGGGAAGGAGCCTTAACAGGCATCACACAATGTGGCATTTGGTCAACCTTGAAAATTGAGAGCCACCTGTACATTTGAAACATTTGGGGGAACATTAATATAAAGTATAAATCTCCTCATACTCTGTGGCTATTCGAAGTCCATCTTTTTTTATCAAATTTTTATTGGAGTATAGTTGCTTTACAATGTTGTGTTAGTTTCTGCTGTACAGCAAAGTGAATCAGTTATACATATACATATATCCCCTCTTTTTTAGATTTCCTTCCCATTTAGGTCACCACAGAGCACTGAGTAGAGTCCCTGTGCTATACAGTAGGTTCTCATTAGTCATCTGTTTTATACATAGTAGTGTACGTATGTCACTCCCTATCTCCCCATTCATCCCACCCCCCTTCCCCCCTTGATATCCAGATGTTCTCTACATCTGTGTCTCGAAGTCCATCTTCATGCCATTTCATCAGAACTTCTTGTCACCAGTATTCCAGTTTTGTTCTTGCTTCAACCTGTATGTCTTTTTGCCCCTTTGTGTGTCTCTGTTGGTTCTCATATTTTTTAAATTCCCTAAGCATCTCTGTGTTTTAACTGGTGAGTTTAACTTGCTAACAATTATTATATTTATTGTTACACTAAGATTTAGTTATGCCATTCACATTTTCATTTAATAATATTGACTTTATTATATATTTCTTCATTTCTGTTTTCTGTCAGATAAATCAACTTATATGCTGCTGGTTTAAAAGTTGCATATTATATTTTAGTTCTTATAATAGTAGCTTATAACTTAAAACCCATAAGTGTGTTTATTGATTTCTTAGAGTTATCCATATCTTTATGTTCCTCCTAATAAGGCAAGTCCTTAGCAAGGCCTCATTTATTTTGGTCTATATATTCCTTCCATGCAAGTTTTTAGAAGAGCTCCTTGATCTGGTCTTCTAACACAGTAATTACATATCTATTTACCTCATTTAATGCATTCTTTATTTCAATCAGTAAGTTTCTCAGATTTGTTTTCACATAGTTCTTTTTTTATGACTTTTTTGTTTCATAATACTAAGTATTTTCTTCTCTTCTTTGTGTATATTTGGCTTACTTATTTTAAAAGTTTGGTCTGTCAGTTCTAAGACTCTTTGAGTGAGTTCATGACATACATTAGCAATGTTTTTCCACACTTGGCTCCCATCTTTTTCCAGATATCCAGAAATTCACATTTCTCCCACACACTTAAAGGTAGACACAGCCATGTGTTTTGTGCTGGGCAATGAAATGAGTGGAAGGTACATGTGTCTGTTTCAGGATGACTGCCAGTACTTCATTATTCAGTCCTCCTTTACTCTTCTTTGGTGACCAAGATGCCCTGTGTTTCAAATGGTGCAGATAGAAGATGTGTTCATCAGCCTAGGTCTGTGAGTGAGTGGAGCAGAGACCCCTCCCCCCAAACACAGGCTTGTCATGTAACATGAGTGGCCAACAATATCTATTGTTTCCGCATGACTGAGATTTTTGCACTTTTTATCACAGAAAAACCTTTGCCATTCTGACTGATACAGGCATTGTCTCTCTTTAGTATTGTAATTATATTGGCCTTTGAGCTTATGATCTTCAGGGGCATGAGAGTACAGATATTCTATTTGGTATTATATACTGAAGAAAAGCCCATTTATTTTTTAAGTTTATTTTTATTGAAGTATAGTTGATTTACAATATTAGTTTCAGGTGTACAACATAGTGATTCAATATTTTTATAGATTATACTCCATTTAAAGTTACTACAAAATAATGGTTCTAGTTCCCTGTGCTGTACAATATATACTTGCTGCCTATTTATTTTGTACATAGTTATTTGTATCTCTTAATCTCATACCCCATCTTGCCCAAGAGCCAATTTAAACAGAGGAAAGGGAATGAACCCCATTGGAGAGAGCTTGACCCCTCAGCACTCCCATTGTCAACTTTCATTGCTATCACTCCTTCAGATAATTACTGTGGTGAGATTATGCCCTTGAGGGGATAAGCCCTCAAGGTAAAGAAACAATGGCTGGTATATCTCTCCATCTGTGTGTATCATCAGTAATTTCTTTCATCAGTGTCTTATAGTTTTCTGCATACAGGTCTTTTTTCTGGAGAGATATACCATGTTCTTGAATTGGAAGAATCAACATTGTGAAAATGACTATACTACCCAAAGCAATCTACAGATCCAGTGCAATCCCTATCAAACTACCAATGGCATTTTTCACAGAACTAAAACAAAAATTTTCACAATTTGTATGGAAACACAAAAGACCCCGAATAGCCAAAGCAATCTTAAGAAAGAAAAACAGAGCTGGAGGAATCAGGCTCCCGGACTTCAGACTATACTGCAAAGCTACAGTAATCAAGACAGTATGGTACTGGCACAAAAACAGAAATATAGATCAATGGAACAAGATAGAAAGCCCAGAGACAAACCCATCACATGTGGTCACCTTATTTTTGATAAAGGAGGCCAGAATATACAATGGTGAAAAGACAGCCTTTTCTTTTAATAAGTGGTGCTGGGAAAACTGGACAGCTACATGTAAAAGAATGAAATTAGAACACTCCCTAACACCATACACAAAAATAAACTCAAAATGGATTAAAGACCTAAATGTAAGGCCAGACATTATAAAACTCTTAGAAGAAAACATAGGCAGAATGCTCTATGACATAAATCACAGCAAGATCCTTTTTGATCCACCTCCTAGAGAAATGGAAATAAAAACAAAAATAAACAAATGGGACCTAATGAAACTTCAAAACTTTTGTACAGCAAAGGAAACCATAAACAAGATGAAAAGACAACCCTCAGAATGGGAGAAAGTATTTGCAAATGAAGCGACTGACAAAGGATTAATCTCCAAAATTTATAAGCATCTCATGCAGCTCAATATCAAAAAAACAAACAACCCAATCCAAAAATGGGCAGAAGACCTAAGTAGACCTTTCTCCAAAGAAGATATACAGATTGCCAACAAACACATGAAAGAATACTCAACATCATTAATCATTAGAGAAATGCAAATCAAAACTACAATGAGATATCATCTCACACCAGTCAGAATGGCCATCATCAAAAAATCTAGAAACAATAAATCCTGGAGAGGGTGTGGAGAAAAGGGAAGCCTCTTGCACTGTTTTGATACAGCCACTATGAAGAACGGTATGGATGTTCCTTAAAAAAATAAAAATAGAACTACCGTATGACACAGCAATCCCACTACTGGGCATATACCCTGAGAAAACCATAATTAAAAAGAGTAATGTACCAAAATATTCATTGCAGCTCTATTTACAATAGCGAGGACATGGAAGCAACCTAAGTGTCCATCAAGAGATGAATGGATAAAGAAAATGTGGCACATATATACAATGGAATATTACTCAGCCATAAAATGAAACAAAATTGAGTTATTTGTAGTGAGGTGGATGGACCTAGAGTCTGTCATACAGAGTGAAGTACGTCAGAAAGAGAAAAACAAATACCGTATGCTAACATATATATATGGAATCTAAAAAAAAAAAATGGTCATGAAGAACCTAGGAGCGAGACGGGAATAAAGACACAGACCTACTAGAGAATGGACTTGAGGACACGGGGAAGGGGAGGGGTAAGCTGGGACGAAGTGAGAGAGTGGCATGGACTTATATATACTACCAAATGTAAAATAGATAGTGGGAAGCAGCCGCATAGCACAGGGAGATCAGCTCGGTGCTTTGTGACCACCTAGAGGCGTGGGATAGGGAGGGTGGGAGGGAGGGAGATGCAAGAGGGAAGAGATATGGGGATATATGTATATGTATATCTGATTCACTTTGTTATAAAGCAGAAACCTACACACCACTGTAAAACAATTATACTCCAATAAAGATGTTAAAAAAAAAAAAAAGAAACAATGGCTGGAAGCAGCCTCAAAGTTATAGATTTGTTTTGAGAATAATGTAGGGAGTGAATGCCCAAGGGCAGCCGGTCAGTTTCCATCAGTTCTCATCAAATCTTCACATGAGCAGAGCATTTGTGAGGCACTGATATAATCAGGGCTCCAGTTCTAGTGATCTGGGTCATTCCTATTAATTTATTCAGTGAATGGTGAGGCAATGACAGAAAGTTGAGGAAAGGACATGCCTGTGAGCTATTTAAATTTTGACCCCAAATGAACAGTTTTTAGAACACTTTGAGGAAATGAGCTGCATGTCTTTTATGTGGCACTTTACACAAGGATAATAATGTCTTTAAAGTTGTTATTATATAAATTTTGTCTTCTTATAGTTTACCATGAGACGTCAAAAGGTCACAGCTACTGTCCTATCCAAAGGTCACAGCTACTGAAAGTGGTGTCATAGAACTGATAACAATCGTGTTTTGCAGAAGTTGATCTATTACAGTCTACTATAGTGTTGCTGTTGTTTTATATAGAACCCCATATAGACGATGGTTCAGTGGACATTTCTGAGTGCAAGCATAAATTTTGAAATGAATAATTTGTATCTGCTCCATTGTCGTAGTCAATATCACACCAGAAATTTAGTGCTTTAAAAGCCTGATAAACGATGAAATGATTCCACAAACCAAAAAGAGTTAGAATAAAACACTGCACCCTGGGCTTCCCTGGTGGCGCAGTGGTTGGGAGTCCGCCTGCCGATGCAGGGGACATGGGTTCGTGTCCCGGTCCGGGAAGATCCCACATGCCGCGGCAGCGGCTGGGCCCGTGAGCCATGGCCGCTGAGCCTGCGCGTCCGGAGCCTGTGCTCCGCAACGGGAGAGGCCACAGCAGTAAGAGGCCCACGTATCGCAAAAAAAAAAAAAAACACTGCACCCATCCCTAAGTGTATTTTATATTGTAATATAGGCAACACTTGCAGAGTGTGAATACACTAGTTTGTTTTTCTTAGAATATTTGTCAAGATTTCCCTTAGTGCCTACATTAGTTGGGACTTAATTTTAGTGTTCTGTTAGTAGATTGATTGCATCAGTGGCCCTAATTCTTTACCCTTCGTATATCCCTTCCCTCTGTCATATATCATCGCGGTGCCTTCCCAAACTGACTCTGCACCACGATGGGCCTTGCTTTAGTCAGCGGAGCATTAACGAGCATGATTTCAGCAGAAGCTTGCAGATAGTTTGCACTGTGGGTCCTTCTTGCTCTTACACATTTGCCACCTATCATGGCAGTAGGCAACTGACACAGTTAGTAAAGGATATTTAGCCCAGTATTTGAGAATACCAAAGGAAGATCATTGCTGATGAAGAAATGGTAACCATTCAGTGGAGAAAATGAACCTTCACATAATGATCAAAATTAACATCAGTAATAAGGAACAAATGAACACATGTGCCTCTGGATAGGATACCCTGAGAATATTTAATGTGTGGTGACGTTTCCATAGAGAGATAACACAGTTTAGGACATATTTTGTGAATGTGTTTGCTGAGATTTAAGAAGTGTTGACATACAAGTCAAAGAAGATGATGGGAATATATTTTTAGGAATTTGTTTTCCCTGAGCTATCATAGCGCTTTGTGCCTCCTTCTATAGCACACATTGGTCCTTGTCTCTTGTTCCTCCATTACTCCAATAGACTTGGAGTCTATTTATTCTCACCACCTCTTCAAATGCCTTCAATAGAACCTGCGGCCTAATCCACTTAGTAAGCATCTATTAAGATAATAACTTGGTAACTGTTTATTAAGGAAGATAATAAATGAATTAACAATGAAACTTAAGAAAAGGATCATCCAATAAAAGCACTTATTATGTGCCATACAGTCTTGTAAACAAAGCATTTACATGAATTCTATCTTTTAATCCACTCAACAGCTACACTAGGAGTATATATTATCATCATTTTCATTTCACAGATGAGGAAATTAAGGTCAAGAGCAGTTACAGAAGCTGCTACGGTCACACAGTTGATAAGTGGTGATCTGTGTTCACAAGTGCTCCGCTACAAACTGATTTATGGTTCATCAGTTTGAAGTAATATTATAGTAAGTGAAGGGAAGTGATACGCACAGAGCAAATATGAATGGAGATTGATAGGGAGGGTCTGTCAGTGTATCTCCAGAATACGGAGAGAAGTTTTGATGAACAGGTTTTCATGTAGGACTTTAGTGTAACTGTCCCAACCTGGCTGTTAGGAACATTCAATGTCACCTAGCAGTGAATGGTAATTTGACATCCTGCAAAGGTGTATTTACGAACAGCATCGTTCAGAGTCAAACGGTTAACCAGTTGCATTGCTTGAAAGTTTTTTCTCCTGGCAACTTATACTGTTATCTTACAAGTTTTGTTAACACACACGAGTCCTTTAAGCCGCTTAATTCTGTATCGGTTTAATAGAATTCATAACACCAAAACCCTGAAAAATAGTTCCAACCATGGTAAGGATGCCTGGTGTGAACTTACAAACAGAAGTCTGCTAACATCACCCTGTATCTCACGTTATCTGTCACAAGTTATGTCAGTGCTATTTAGCATTTTGGATGAGCAACAATTGTGAACCAATGCTCTTTCAAGGATTCAGAATAAAATTTTTTATTTCTTTTTTACTTTCTTTACTGAACCTGGAAAGCATGAGTTGTTTAAAGAGTAATATTAGCAATGATTAAACAGAACAGACTAGAACACTGCAGTAGCAGTCTGCACACCTCACTAGACATGCTTGTGCATCAGGGAGTCAGTAGTCATGTTTACTTTTGTTAAATATGTGTGTGTGTGTGTGTGTGTGTGTGTGTGTGTGTGCGCGCAGTTTTAACCTGAATACTGTAGTAGAGCAAACATTGCACTTTTAAAAAGGAAAATATTTATAGAAGAAGAAAATGGACTAATTAACATTCTCTAGCTTATAATGAATTAAGAATTAAAGAGAAAAATGCAGTCCTCTGAGAAAAAAATCCTTATTAGAGTTAAGTTGTTTTCTTCTCAGTAAATGAGGAAATACAAAGAAAATTTTTTATTAGGTAAAGACTTTTGACCGGAACAGTTGAAGAGATGCACAAATCACTTTGGGCTCTTTGGCAACCCAAAATGGAAGCAACCAAAGCCCTTGAATTTAACGTATCTCTCAGAGAAAATTGGTTGGTCATATTTTAAACACAGAAGCTCATTCCTATGTTATGCTACTTTGTAAATTTCTCTTTGAAATTTCTCTTTAGAACCTTTGTCTTATTCTTCTCCCCCTTCCCCACTGTAGTTTGTAAAGTGCTCTACACAAAATAGCTATTCAATCCACATCTCTTGGCTTCTCAGTTGTCATGACTACAGGAAGATTACTATGGTCTATATTACATAAGAGACCTGGAGTCAATGATACTATGAATCTTCATATTCCCATCGTTTCGTAGCTAGCTTGAATCACATCATGAATTAATAAAGGCTTCTGAGTCTCTTATAGGAATAGACGTTAAACACTTTCTAATTAGGATAATATTTATAGAGTTCCCTTGTGAGTATGGTGTTGCCAATAGATGTAAAACAGAATTCATTGAAGAGATTCATAGTTCTTTGAGAACAATATTTTAACACAACATGCTTTAATTTACCAAAAAGCAAAATATTTCCGTAAATTATGCTTGAAAGATACCTATTACAGTTGCAAGTTCACTTTCAAAAATTCCTGAAAGAATGGCACACTTCTCCTTTAAGCCTGCACTCTATGACCCCTGCTTCTTGTATTCTGCTTAAATTAATATTCTGGAGGTGGCATAGTGGAGTCAGGGGAAGTATGAAGAGTCTCTGTCAATCAAAGAGCAACCTCAGACACCAAAATGAGTTACCACCTATGCAGTCCCTGAGTGGCCGCAGCATATATGTGGAGCAGGGTTCCCCACCTCCTTCCCTCAAGGAGCCCTACTGCCTACTGGTTCTAGATTCTTAAATGTGCCTTGTGAGACAGCTGTGTTGTTATTAACACTAGCATGTGAAACTTCAGTACATTTGGCATTGAATAAAGTTAATAAATGTCAATCACATTGGTATCAAATAAATACTATTTAATAGTCAACATTGTGTGCCTCAAGAAAGCCAGCATCCTTTCTAAGTCGTTCTCTACTCCTCTCAGCACCCTGCATCCTCTAATCCTACCCATGGCCTCTATCGCAGGTTACATAACAGCACGTGACTATTATGTTTGCGTTTAACGTGTTTCTTCTCTAGGCTACATTTTTTTAAATTAATTAATCAGATATGGTTCTTTCTTTTTAAAACTTAGGCTCCAAACCCTCTCCAGTCTCCCATCCAATTTCTGCTTTGAGAGCTTTGTAAATGACTCATTTCTGCACCTCACTTCAACCTCCTTTTTCTGTCTGGAATTCCTTCTTCTCTTTCCTTTCTTATCATCTCTGTCAGACTCCTGCCCATTTAGTAAGACACTGCAACTCCCTTAGCAAGGACACTGTTCTCTCTCTCTCTCTCTCTCTCTCTCTCTCTCTCTCTCTCTCTCTCTCTCTCTCTCTCTCCCTCTCCCTCTCCCTCTCCCTCCCTCCCTCCCTCCCTCCCTTATCAAGCTGCACCCTCTACAGAATATGCTCTTTCCTTCCTTAGATGTCCTCAAAGCACTGCAAACATTCTGAATCAAATTTTCCATAATCAGTCTTGTACTAGAGCCCTGTTTGTGCTTGTCTAAGTTCTTTCTAACCTTCATATAGAAAGAGATTGAGTTCTGATTATCTATAAACTCCCTAGAGAAATTTTGTGTCCTACACTCATTTTCAAAATAGAACTTGTTGAATTGATTTGCTCTGTCCAACCTAGGATTTGGATGCATTTTGTCTAGCCTATGAAGCTCCGCAAGGGCATAGACCTTAAGGTACTGTCTTTTGAAGAAGTACGGTTTAGAGTGAAGAGGAAAGGCTCTGGGCTGAGATATACCTTAGGATGGAATTCTACTGCATTTGTTGATAGCGCTGTGGTCTTTGGCAAGTTCTTTAGCCACTATAAAACCCCCTTCACATTATATTCAACGTCAAGCTGTCTTGAGGATTAAATGAAATAATGCAAGTAAAGTAGGACTACTACCACCGATGAAGTTATTGTTCCTAGCTAGTTGGTAGTCATTATCACTGAACTGATTAGCACTTTAAATATTTCTTAACAGTTCTACAAGGTAAATGATGTGTTTCTCCTTTATATATTCTAATCAATGTATATGGCATTAATTTGGCTAATAGTATATTGAGGAAAGCTTTTATTGCTAAATGTTGTAGGGCTAGGTTATGTAAGTGAAAACGTGAAAGTGACATCTGAAAGGTGGTTAGACAAACTAAAATCAAAAAGAGGCCCCAGGCTGCATTGTGTGTTTTGCTCAAACTTTGATAAGGATTTTTAAATATTATGTAATTCACAGATGTTTACTCATGCAATCTTCTAGCAGTCTGCTAAGGACTTTGGGTTACCAGAGTGAATACGATACAGCGTCTGACCTCCAGAAGCACACAGTTCCGTGTAGTTTGCTGCCTGCTACTGTTCAAATTCTCCAGTCCACTTCTAGAGATAGCCATTAAAAGGGGGTGTGCATAACAATAAAGGTGGCTAGATTGCAGGGCTAGAATTAGCAAATTGAAATAAAAGTTTTTGCTAAGTTTATGGATCTCATACATTTTAGTGAGTCAGGGGCAAAAGAGGGAAGAAGTAAATTGTTTCTGAGACGAGAACATTTGTGATGGTATGTGAATGGAAGCCACAGATGAAATTACCCAGAAACACACAATGCAACTTGCTTCTATTCACAGCTAAAAAACAATTGTGTTCACAGCTCTGTCTCTCTGAACATTTGCTGAATTATATAAATGAGACAGCTGCAGTGCACTGGCCTACAAGACAATGGATACAGAGAAGGCAGGCAGGGATAGAGACAATCAAGGCAATTAAAGGAAGGTCAAAGATTTGTATCCAAAAAAACGGAGCAACAAGCTTTTGCCTAAAAATAGTGGGAACCTCCTATTAGTATCTATGTCTACTATATAATTTCTAGAAAATATCCTATAATCAAAGTCAAGGAGCATTCAGAACTGGGAAAGACTTGAGTAATGGGAGACGAGAAACATGCAAGAAATATGAAAAGAATGGAAATATAAATAGTGAAAGAACCAGGGACGCATTGCATTGTTGTTTCAGAGTCAATAAATTTTTATATCTTTAACACCTGCTCTCAAATCTCACTGGATTCACCTCAATCCTTTCTTCATCCCGACCCTAATAGTTCTTCTTGGCTTCATTCCTTTTCATGTTGCCTGCTTTCCTGCATTTCTATGAAAATTTAATAGGTCATCTTTTATCGCTAGGAAAAGCATTCAAATGATAGTTTTCAATGGTTTAAAAACAAAGGATCTTGCAAATATAAAGACTTAACTTATAACTAGTTGTTTTGAACATGATCATGAATAAAAATGTTAGACATATACCTTCAGTGTGTCTAACAGAGAGAGCAAAATTCTTAAGAATAAATCCCACGCATTTCATATTGTTCCATCTCCAGTGTTAATTCATGGTAACACTCAATAATCTTTAGTGAATCAATTTTAAATGCTGGGAAAGAAAGGAAGGAAAAAACTGAGTATTTGTAGAACTCTTTTTTAATCACCATTCAGTAGACAAAAAGTTTGGGGGAATTTTCTACAAATTTCATAAAGTAAAAAGTTATCATTATTTATATTTTCATTGAATTATGCAGGAACGTGGATTTAGAGTGATAGGATTTAGGACTGTCTGACTAATCTTACACAAGTCACTTTACGGTAGATTTATAGTAGATTTTATAGTAGATTAGTAGATTTTATTTAACTCTTTTAGTAGATTTTATTCAACTCTTTATAGTAGATTATTCATACATGAATTAGAGATAAATTTTTATAATGTAGGTTATAGCTTTGTTATGAGGTTAAAATAAGCTCCTATTGTAAAAATGTTTACAGATTGGAGAGTACACCAAAGAGTCATTCTTTCAGCAAATAATTTTGAGAACTATTCTGTTTTGGGGACCATCAGTTTATAGAATGCATTTTAAAGCAATGAGACTGGATGAGACCACCAGAAGAGTAAAGAGTCAATAAAGGGAAAAAATCAGAAATCCAAGGACTGAGCACGGTGACGTTTGAATATTTAGAATAGATGATGAGAAATCTGCGAAGGCAGACCAATAGAAGAAAACTCAGGAGGGTATGATGTTCTGGAAGCCAAGTGAAGATAGTCCTTTGAGGCAGGATAAACGTTATCAAACCCAAGTTCATGTGCCCAATGCATAGTGAGGCCAAACAAAACTAATGTTGGAGTTTGGAATAGAAAGGATTTATCGCAAGGAGAACGGGCCTCTCATGCTCAAAGGACCGGAACTCCCTGATGTTTTTCAGGGAAGCGTTTTTAAAGGCCACATTTGGGGGTGAGGGCTGTAGGATGCATGACTTTCTTCTGATTGGTTGGTGGTGAGGTAAGAGGGTGATGTTTCTGGAATCTCAGTCATCAGACTTCTGGTTCCCATCAGTCTGGGGTCTACATGCTTGTGGACAGCATATAGTCACCATCCTCCACCTGCACGGGGGCCGTCTTAGTTCCTGTAGAAGAACTCAAAGATTTGTATCAGATTGTTATGTTATATCCCTTGAGGAGGAAGTAGGGCTCTGCTTTACAGCTGAACTGTTGTTCCTTGACTGCCTTTCCTCTGTTTCTGCATTCCCTCGCTTGCCCAATCAGTAACTATTTGAATCTGCCCTTTGGAACTCAGGGAAGCTCTAGGAGGCTGAAACCTTTTTCCTACAAACCAGAATCCGGGGACATGGAAAGGCTTTTGTACCCAGGAGGGCCCCGCAGGGTCTTGCTGGGTTTTGTAAGGTGTACTGTTTAGACACATCATATGCTGATAAATCAAGTAAGATGATGGAGGAAAACTGACTGTTGGATTACAGCATGGGTGTTATGGTGATCATGAAAAGAGCAGTCTAGTGGAGAGAAAGGAGGAAAATCAATTGGAGTTTAATCCAGAAAGGAGAAGAGTTGGAAAAACAAAACACCCTAACCCCATAACCCTTTCATGAAGTTTTATTTCAGGGATGGGAGTGGGTGGGAGATGCAGTGAGACAAAGGCTGAAGGGACTGTGGCATCTTTGTTTTTAGATGAAAGATATTGCAGTGTGTGTTTATGTTGATAGCAGTGACCCAGCAGGGAAAGAAAATTTGATGATGCATAGAGAGAAAAGCATGAATAGCTGAAGGGATGACCTTAAGTGGGAGATGCATTACAGTTTAAAAGTGCAAAGATTGGCTCTGGATAGGAACAAAGATCTTTATCACGGTTACAAGAGAATTGGCATAAGATACAGATGGTAGGTGTGGTCCGACAACAGAGCATAAGGAAGAGTGTTCTTCTGATTGAGTGTTTTCACTGTGAAATAAGAATCCCAGTCATCAACTTCCATAGCTCCTGCTATGCTTCAGGCACTATTCTAATGGCTATATCTTTATTAGCTTTTAAAAATTCTATTAAAAACCTTTTGAGGTGAGTATTATTATTATTCTCGGTTTATAGATGAGAAAACCAAGACAGAGAGTTTAAGTGACTTGCCTGAAGTCACACAGCTAGTCAGTGACAGCCAATTAGGAAAAGGGAGGTGATGGATGTGAAAAGCATAAGAGGATTGCAAGGTACACAGAGGACCTCTGTGAGGTTAGAGATTGTGAAATTAGAGGCATGGGTGTAATTTACCGTGACAGAGAGAAAACTAAGTTCAATCACAGACCAGCCACTTACTATATGTTTCACACTGGGTATAAAGCTTAAGTTCAGTTTCTTCATTTGTAAAAACATAGATAAAGATTAAAAGTAACAACATATGTTAACTGAGTAGGTTCGCAATTCGTAGAATTTTTTGTCTGTCCTTTCAATTCAGACAACCTTGCCCTTGCCAATTATGTCTTGACTTTTATTGACCAAAAGCCCCAAACTTGCTTTATTCCTGAGGTTAAGGCTTCTTCTTTTGGCATATATTTCAAGACTGGAATTTTGTTTTCAAGACTTTTCCACAAATAGCTCTTCAGGGTAAATCAGTTCTCAGGCCCCCCAGTGAGCTAGGAGCCACAAAATTGCGACTGGATGTAACTTTAAGCCTGCAGAGCAGCTGACATAATTTTAAAGGAGTTTTAACTCCTGGTCCCAGCACTCTGCAGAAGCACTATGCGTGAGTGACATTCCTCAGTCGTGCAGAACTTGGTTCTCTGCCTCTTCCCCTCATGTGAGAAGCTCCTGCTCTGAGCCAGTTCATTCACACTTGGTGGAGTTTCCAAGTCTCCTTGAGAAATGAGCACAGTTCATTTACTAGTTTATTTATTGTTTTTAACAACCTTGTGAGGTTGAGGTGAGCATTATTATTATTCTCAGTTTATAGATGTGTGGTAATATAATATAAAATCCATAGTAATAGAGGTTATTATTATTGTCCTTAAGGTTTGAAGCGGTACAGCAGTGCTGGCTTCATTAAAATCAGGAAACACAGAGCCAGCAGCCAAGTTTGTTATAAAAATGATAATAGAAAAGAAATCCCAACGACCGTTAATTAACATTTTGGCAACTCTTAAAGTGATTCTGGGAAAAGAGTATTTGTGTTATGCTACTGAAAAATAAAGATGAGTAAAAGCAAAAACATAAAATCTTTAACCTCTGGCTCATCTGGAATGGAGACAGCTAACTTATTCAACCAGACATTTAATCCTTCTTCATATAATTAAAGGTTAATTTCTTAAATTATTTATGGAATTGCAGAGTCATCTATCATTTGGCAGTGAAGTTATCTAGAAGTTGATTTTAGTCACCTTAATTCAAAACTCATCCTTTAATTACTAATTCTTCTACACATACTATCAAATCATTCAAGTAACTATTGATTTTAAAGATACATTTAATGTGCAACATTGGTGAAAATTTAAAGTATATCTGTCACTTCATTTTCCGTACTGTATTAGAAATAATGCTGACACAGGTGTAGAAAGTAGATGATATTTAAGAACTCATTTCTTACCCAAAAGCATAGAAGTCAAGTGTGGAAACAAACATCCGAGTTTGAAATCCAGCTCTGACACTTACATGCTCTGTGACTTCAAGCAAGTGACTTTCTTCTCTGTGCCTCAGCTTTCTAATCTGTAAGATGAGAAAAAATAATTACTCCTACTTCAGAGAATCACTAAAAGGATTAAAAGAGGTAGTACCTCTAAAGCACTTAAAACACTCCCAGCCCATAGTAAGTACTTAATAAGAATTAGCTGGGTTTAAAAAATAATTATTATTGTTATTTAATTATTACTAGTTGATTATGTATCCCCATTACCTACCACATTCTCATATGTCTGATGGCTGTGAATCAAATGTGGAAGAGAATCGTGATGGTAGAAAGGTGCTAACATTAGTCAGATCACCCAGAACCCCTAGTGTAAGAGTGGTACATTGGTGTTGGAAGGACACACCAGCATTTATAGCTAACTCGTCTCTCTTTGGGGCAAATCGTCAATGATGTGGCACCAAGTTTGTCCTTGGTACCCTTTCCTAGGTTATCCTCCCTGCCTCACAGCATCCTGTGGAATAAATGTGTGTGTTGCGGGGAGGGCAGTTGAGAGGGATGGCCCTAAAAACCACTCAAGAGATTGTAGACAGTCAGGGCTAAGCTTATATTCAAGAAAAGACACCATTTTGTGCTGTTTATGATAAAATACAGAATTACAGCATTATCAATAATATTGTATTATTTTTTAAAAACAAAATAGATTGTGAAATATAGTATAAATATGAAAGAGTGAATTAAACATGTATTAGTGCAGTTTAACAAACAAAATGACCACCCATGTAAACACCACCCGGGTCAAGAAATAGAACACTGCCATTGTCCCAGAAGCACCGGCACCCCACAACCTGCCAAACCACAGCACCATCACTGCCCTTTAAGGTGGACCATTATCCCCGCATTGGTCTTTATCATTTCATATGTTTTTTGTGTGGTTTTAACAATTAGGTATGCACTGCTAATCAATATACATTAGTTTTGCCTATCTTGAGCTATGAATGACTCATACCATTTGTTTTGTTTTGTTTCTTGATTATTTTGTTCAACATTATGTTTATTTTCATCCAGGTTGGTTGGTTAGTTTGTTGGTTTGTTGATTGTTGGATTTTTTTTAGGGAAAAAGCTAGAGTGTACAAAGATGATGGAAATTTTATTACATATGCAGCTTGGTGCATATAAGTGAGATTTTCTCTAGTGTAAACAAATAGGGATGGAGTTGTTATGCCATAGAATGTGCCTGTATTTGACTTTATTAGATAATGCCAAATAATTTTCCAAAGTAATTTTACCAAATATCAACAATGTTGGGTAGTTTCATTGGTCCACATACTCGACAGCGTGATGTGTTTTAGACTTTGCAGTTTTACATGATCTGTTGAGATATTTATGGTTTCTTGCTGTCGTTTTAATCTATGTTTATTAATCGTAAGTTAACAACTATTTTGATTGCCTTTTGGTGAAATGTCCACTCAATTATTTTGCTTAATTTTTGTTTTGTGTTGCCCGGTCATTTTTTTAAAAATTGGTGTTTAGGAGTTCTTTGTATGGTTTGGAAACTAGTTCTTTTTCAAGTATATGTGTTGCAAATATCATCTTGCACTCAGTAACTCATTTATTTTGCTCTATTAATGCTGTCTTCTGATAAAGAGAAGTTGTTAAATTTAAGGTGGTTGACTTTGTCAAGCCATCATTTTATGGTTCATTCTCCTTATGTTCTGTTCTAGATAAGGAATCCACAATGTCATAAAAGTATTTTCTAATACTGACTTATAAAATATTTATAATTTTGGTTATAGCATTTTTCCCTTTGTACTGGTTGTTTTTCAAAATTTATAATGAACAATTTCAATTGTAGAGCAAAACTGAAATAATTTTACAATGAACACCTCTATGTCTTCCACTTAGATCCTGTATGAACGTATTATTATACATGTTTTATCAAGTACCCATCCATCCAGCTATTTACCCCTACGATCTATTAATCATCCACTTTCTTGATACATTTCAAAGTAAATTACAGACAGCCAGAGGCCTCCTCATAGCATTTATATTACTAACTAGTGTTCAATATTAGTTTTTTTCTTAGGAGGGAAATTTACTTAAGTGAAATGAATAAGTCTGATATGTTCATTCACTGATTTTTGAAAAACAGATACACTTCCGAAAGTCAAACTTCTATCCAGATGTAAAATATTACCAGGTCCTCAGAAAGTATCATATTCCTTTCCTGTCAATCTCATGCCTAAAAAAATACTGCTCTGATATTTTCACTATAGATTAGTTTTGCCAGTTCTAGGATGTTATGTAAATGGCATTCAATAATATGAATACGTATCATTCAGCAAATCATTTTTTGAGATTCATTTGCATTGTCCTGTACATCAGTGGCTCTTCCCACTACTGCTAAACAGCACCCCGTCCTGTGACTGTGCCACAGTCTACTGCTTCCAGCACTCTTCAGTCTGTCGTGTGGCTCTAAATTGCATATGAGACCATTTTTCTACTGCCTACAGGACCTACTTAACATCTTATGTAGTACAGGTCTGCTGGCAAAGGCTTTCACCTTCGTGTTTGGAAGATATTCTTTCCAGTTATAGACTTCTAGGTCAATTTTTTTTTTTTTTCAGTACTTCAAAGATTCTGTTATTTTCTTTTCTGGGTTTCATAGTTTCTGACAAGTCTCTTATAACTGTTATCAGTGTTCCTCTGTATGTAATGTCTTTTTTTCCTCTGCCTATTTTATGATTTTTTTGTCTTTATCATGTGTTTCGAATGACAGGTTATTATGTGACTTGGTGTAGTTTTCTTTATATTTCTCTTCCTGGGCCTTTCTAAGCATTTTGGATATGTACATTTATAGGTTCATCAAATTTGCAAACTTTTGACCAATATTTCTTCAAATACCTCTCAGGCCTCCTCCCTTTTTTCTGGAACTCCAGCTACTTTCATACCTTCCTTGTCTTCTTACCACACTTTCATATTCTCCAATATCTTTTGTTTCCCTGTACTACATGCATTATCATTTTTCTGATCCATTTTCTACTTCACCACTTTTCTTTTCAGTGGACTCTATTCAGCAATTAATTCTTCTACTGAGCATTGAATTTCAGATTGTTTTAAATTTCTATTTTAATTTACAGAAGTTCTACTCTTTCAAATACTAAAGTTTTTAAAAGTTTCTATTCTACAGATATACTCAAGCTTTTATTTTTCCACTATACATAATAAACTAGTTGTTGCATAATCTATTATAAGTCTAATATCTAGAGTTCTTATAAGTCTAAATGTTCTTTTTAGTGTTTCTACAGGTTTTCCCTCACTGTGTCTTCTTAGTTACTTCTCACCTTGATTTTTTTTTTTCTTTTTTTTCCTTACTCTCCTTCAAAAATATATAGGTGGGGAGTTATCAAGTCTAGGATGATGAGCTCCGCTTTTATTATAGATTTGAGTTTCCTTCTGCCAGGCTCTTGGAGGCACTACTAGTCTAGAACCACTTAAAGCAAGTTCACATGCAGAGTTGCTTGGACCATAGAGAGATACTGTGTACACAAGATGTAAACTCACATCAGAACTGGATCTTGATCACAAGGAATCAGAATCAAGTTTTTCCCTTTCCTTTTTCACTCTGCTCACATAGAATGAAAGTATAGTAAATAGCATTGATGTCCTGACCATAGCTCACCAAAACTCATCATTTCCATTCATGACAGTGCCCTCTTACTGCAAGGAAGGAGTTCCTTCTCTGACCATGGACAAGTGCTGGTATGTCTTCCATATGATGCAGAGGACATGGCAATTGACAACTCTAAAAACAATCCTCAATCAGTGATGTATGGAAGTTGGTGGAAAATACCTGTTTCCTTGTCTCTCTGAGGAAGTTCTGCACAGCCTCCCAGGGCTCCCCAGTCAGGTTGAGCCACAGCTTAACACAACCTATATTGACCCTCTTCCCTTCCCTGGCTCATATCCCTGTGCTCTGGGATGACTTCCTGCCAGTTTGGTTTCCCAGGAAACAAACTCTGGGGCTCTGAGATTTTATATAAAGGAGGCTTATTCGAGCGTACTTTCAGGGAATTCCCTGGCAGTTCAGGGGTTAGGATGTGGTGCTTTCACTGCCAGCGGCACGGATTCAAACCCTGGTCAGGGAACTAAAATCCCGCAAGCCACGCGACATGGCCAAAAAAAAAAAAAGAGAGAGAGAGAGTACTTTCACCATATGTGAAGACAGATCAAGCAAGATTGGGCGGAGAGAAAAGTTGAACCTTAATGCAATTGCCCCGGAGACCCCAAATGACCCCAAAAAGAGCTCTGGAGTTAGAACAGCCTTCAGAGATTTCCCACTTTGAGACAAAGATGGAAGACACCAGTCACTGAATGTGGGCTGCTGCCAGGGAGGGGATGACCTTGCATGAGACGCTCTCTTCAGCTGAGGGCAAGTTCTGAAGAGGGACTCACCCTAGAGCCAGCTGCAGCCCACATTCATAGGTGTAGTGGAATGAGTGTGTCATTTCCGAAGGAGGGATATAGGCTGCGTAGTATAGCATCCACTACACCTGCCAATAAACTGCTGGTACTCAGATCTGACTCTAACCTCTGTGGAAACCCGACCTAAGACACAAAGCAACCATCTCCTTGATGTTCCCTGTGGTGGATGGTATAGGGGTAGATCTAACTCATCTCTACTGAGATTCATGTGAAATGTTCTCTGTTTGATGCCTCTCTTTGAGCAGCCAAGGGCTCATGAACCCTGAGATCCACCAGTAACCTCAGAGCTAAAGTAGCTGTGGCTACCTGGTGCTCTGGTTATCTCTTTCTCTTTCAGTTCCTCTTAGATGTTAGCTAAGGAGCTCCTTGCTTTCTTGTCAGCAATTTGATATTTTTAAAGAGTTTTTAAGCATTTTCACTGAAGGCTTGATCTGACTATCCCAGTTTGACATTACTGGAAATGAGAATCTCTGATAAAATCTTAAATGAAGTATTTTTAGTAGTCAGTCAGTAGTAAAATGGGCCAGGCCATTTGGTATTGAAAAATGCTACACACAATTCAATTCTTTCTAGCAGACCTCTACCAGCTTAAAAAAAAAAAAAAAATGCATTTTCTTGAGCCAGTGTCAAGAAAAGCAATGATTTCTGCCCTTACCTCTTTATACCCCTAGGAAAGAATGATTAGATGTCTGAGAAAAGGACCTGCAGGAACTGTATAAAATCAAGCTGTGTGGTAGAGATCAGATAAATCTTTATGGGGATTACTGCAAAGGTTTAGAGTATATGACCTATGTATTTTCTGCAGCCAATACCTTAGAAGCAAAGCCCTGGGCTGAAACTGAACAAATATAACTCAGGATGTAAAAGTATGCTAATATCTTATTTTTTTAATATTGTAACATATTTAAAAGACAATAACAAAAAGTTACATTACCAACCTTACTATCAGCTCTACTATAAATTTAATTAACAATGTTACCTATTGTGTTGTGTAGTTCTACATGCTTTGCAAGTACTCCCTTATTTTATGATTTCTAGTAGAGACCTAACTGTTATCTTGATGCCTGTGTATCTTTCTCTCTAAACTCTCTCAGTGTAGCATAAGCAAGTTACAAGCTCCAAGTACATGTTCACTGAGTTATAATATAGAGAAAATCCAATAATATTTAAATAAATAAATAAAATCCCATAAAGATATAACTGCAAAAATATTGAAAAGGATGGTATGAAAAACTAAGAAGAATTAAGAAGACATTTTTGACAGCAGATAAGTGATTTTTCTGTTCAGTGTTTCCTAGCTTGGCATTGTTTTTCTTTTTTGCTTTAGATTTTAATGCCAATAAACCAGAACCAAAAATAAAATTAAACGGTTTAAAATCCTATTTGTGACTTGTTCCTCTCTGGTTTCCTTTGATTCTATGATTTTATTTTATTTTTTTCAATTTGTTTATTTTTGGGGCTGCATCAGGTCTTAGTTGCAACACGCGGGATCTTCATTGAGGCATGCAGGATGTTTCTCTGCGGCACTCGGGCTTCTCTCTAGTTGTGGTGTGCGGGTTTTTTTCTCTCTAGTTTTGGCGCATGGGCTCCAGAGTGCGTAGGCTCTGTAGTTTGCAGCACGCAAGCTCTCTTGTTGAGGCACTCGAGCTCTGTAGCTGTGGCGCATGGGCTTAGTTGCTCCGCGGCATGTGGGATCTTAGTTCCCCAACCAGGGATCGAACCTGTGTCCCCTGCATTGGAAGCCAGATTCTTTACCACTGGATCACCAGGGAAGTCCCGATTCGATGATTTTAATAACTTATTTACTTTACTAAAACTGTAGGAAAACAATTTCAGAGCAATGGGACTTTACCTTGATTATTTAAGTCAGTAGTAAGGAGTGCATTCTCTAAAGAGATCCATTTCAGGATGAACTTTTCAGAAATAAACCTGTTATAGTAACAGTAAAACCCATGTGATTGTGTATCATACGTAAAACAAGTACTTCTCTTTCCCTGAGTCACTGTATCGTGTGCCTAAGAGCCTTCTCTGTGAGTGCTCACCGTGCACTAGGTGAGCACTCCCCACTGCCTCACGCAATCCTGATGCTCGTCCTCTGAGTTAGCAACTAGTGCATATAGACCTGAACCTGATAGAGGGTAGAGTGGATGGAGAGGGTTGAGATTTAGAAGAAAATGGCAAAAAGTTGTTGATACTGGTTCATTCAACTGTCAATACCCTTCATTCCAAAGCTGTGTGTCAGAGAACAGGTGAGTTTCTCCAAGTGGCACTTCCCATACACACACAAACACACACACACACACACACACACACACACACACACACACACAACCAGCATCTTCTGCACTGTGGTTTCCCAAAAGGGTCAGTGGGCTTTGCCTGACATCTCAAGGCTTCCCTACCACCAGTTCCAGCCACACATCTAACTTGACTCTTGTGGCTAAAATTTCCTCCTCATTTAATAGCATCCAGTGGGTCCACAGGAAATACATGTATTCTTGCCAAATGGTGAGAGTGCAGCCCCATCGAGATTCTTTTCTTCTCACTTTGCAGGCCTCCCCGAGTCACTGTATCCTCACATGGACCTCACTTCTAAGGGCAAACTTCAGGGCCTTCCGGAACATTCTCATCTTGCCCCATACCACCTCCACCCAGGACATCTCTGTGAGTATCTTCTTGAGATCTTGCCCTACTAATTTGAACCAGGGTGGGGAGCACACCCTCCATGCTTGATAGAAAGAAGAGACAGAATGCTTTAGTGTTGCCACTGCCTGACACTCTACTCCCATGATATTTTCCAAATTCTCTAGTCTTCTCTCCTTAGAGGCGTATTGGGACGGGGGTGGGGGTGGGGGGTTGAAGGTCATAGTAAACCCTAGAGAGGCTCCTAGGCTTCTGCTCCGCTTACTCTTTAGAATAAAAGAGGATTCATCTATCACCTGTTGTTCTCAGATTTGCAACTTTTGCTGAAACTCCAAGGTAAAAGGAAAAGTATCTTTTAACAATCAAATAAAGTAAGAATTATTATTCCATTTTATTCCCAAGAAAACTGATGCCCAAATGGTGAGATAATATTTCAAGGTCACTTGATTATCAGCAGCTAATACTGTCTCTGCTTAAACAAACTTCAGGCTTTCAGTCACATTAAATTTCAGTAAAAACAAACAAACAAACACACAAACCAAAAAAAAGGCTGGACACACACCAAGCATTCATAAATAAACATTTGTTGAAAGTTTGCATTGTTTTTGTTCTAAGTAGGCACTTACAAACTTCTTTCCAACCTGGATTTGAATATGACCCTTTAGTGACTTTTTAAAAGAGGAAGATCTTTATATGACCTATCTCAGAATTGAAAGATTTCTTTGATCAATAGTCTCCCGTTAGAATTCCCCCCACACACAGGAGCTAGCCACCCTCCTCTATGATTTCTGTTGCTGGTATGGAACAACACAGTTCTATGAGCCCTTTTCCTCACAACCAAAGAACTAATTCAAATTCAGTGGGACACCCCAGATTGAAATCCTGAGCTCACCTGACCCAACTAATGACTGTTCTCTCCAGCAGCCCGTGAGCTCTGAAACTGCAGTGTCAGAGCCAGAGTCTGAACGACTTTCACCCGTGCTTCCACTTGTTCCATTTAACAGAAAGTGGCAGGACAAAACCCTCAGTAAATGAGGTTCTGAATTGCCATTGGTTCTAAGAATAAAGGGCAAGTTTATTGGTCTCTGGCTGTACTAGACTAAACATGTTAAAAAAAAAAACAACAGGTAAAACCTTAATGTAGAGACAGCCATCCTGGTGAATTGAAAGAGGGCAACTGGACAAAAGTCAGGAAGGAGAAATGTGTAGGGAGTATACCATAGCACAGTTCAAACAGGGTCACCGGAATATTCATAATGGAGAAATCTCGGAGCAACTCTACCCCATTCATACAGCAGTCAGAACGTTGGCCCTTCCCTCTGGTCCAAAGCTCTGCACTCCCTAGAGTTCTGGATACAGCAGATTCCTCAGCAGGCAACAGACCTAGATGCAGCGGGCAGCATTTCCCTGCTAAGGAGCCATCGGAAGTAGCTTGTGAAAGCATGTCATAGTCATATACACATTGTCAAACGAACGACTTTTCTAAGGCAGATTTAGTCTTTAACTTCTTTATTTCGAAAATAAAAAATTATTTGTGGGCTCTCTATGCCCCAGACTGTGAGCTCACACTTTGACAGAAACAAAGGTAAAGATATGCTTCCTTCCCTTAAACGTTTAATGAGGGAGCAAGGACATAATGACAGTATCATAATGTGTGCAACCCTTTTTGAGCTTTAAGGCAATTACTTTGTTGACATATTGACTTGAGGCAATACTTCCCTTTCTCAGCAGTCATGAAAATATCTGAAATCCAAGACTGCATATAGATATGGAAACCTTCTGGATGACTTATGTTTGTAAATCCCTTTCACCTTGACTAAACCCAGTAATATTTTCCCACCTTTCCAGTCCATGAAACCCAAATCATCCTACTGACCTGGCACTGATGCCACAATTCATAGAATTCTTTAAGTTTGGTGAGGATGATTACCGTAATTTTCAGATTTAAGGTTGATATCGACATGATCCTGTTTGCCTTATGGGTGATCTCTTTCTCCTTTCTCAAAACAACTGCCATGTTTGTATTTATTTCTTATCTAAGTCCATTTTTCACCAAATCAGTAAAACTTCTAGAGCAGAGAGAGCTTCCTTGTTTTGACCAGATAACTTATTTTCCCCAGGCTCTTCCAGGGGATTCTCAGCTTGCTGAGTCACCCGGTACTAATACATTGCATATTGTTGTCTTATAATGGTAGAACAGTGCTGTAAATGTTATATATGTTATATCATGCCATTTTTATGACCCTCCTAGAGAAGTGTTTCTGCCCTGTTTGACAAATGAGAAAATAGAAACTCAGAGAGGTAAGGAATTGGGTATGCTCATAGAAGTGAATAATTAGTAAAGTTAACACAAAAATAATGCTCTCCGATGTGAGTCTCATCTTGCAATGTAGCAGAAGTTAGAATGTGACCCATTGCCTGTGTCAGCTCAGTTGATGATGGAACTCTAGGGAATGGTGAGTTAACCTTGAAGAAGGGAGTGAGATTTTGATGGAAGGGGCTTGAGCACCGGATGGGGTGGAAGCAGAGAACGCAGCCTCCTCCAAAGTCTCTTTGTGTCAAACTTCATGGGCTTTTTTCTAAATGCTAGTGAGGATGGGGCTGCAACTCCAAACTGAGAGGCATGTTTCTCTTGGGAGACTTTGGGGTGTAGACCCCTGTAACAAGATGTCGACACAGTTGCTGGTGAGGCAGCGTTCTTCCCATGCAGCACAGCTCCATCCTTCTGCTGGTGATTCTGGAGAACGAGAATGTGCTGCTTTGACACTCCCCGAGTGTGATGCACCTGCAGTGGTGTTGGTAGTGGTAACAGTGGAAACAGGAGCTGAGCCAAAATGGGAGAGTCAATTGAGGATCACACTTGGAACTTAATAAGACCATCTCATAAGCATCCTTGAAACATGATTTAAGAGACTCACAAAAATAAATGCAGATATTGCACAGAGGTTGGAGATGCTGAAACTGCTGGTGCGGGCAAATATCAAAGTAATAAGAGATTATTGCTAGCTTGGCTCCATTTTAACCCCTAAGATGATGTGATCTGAGGCAGAAAGTATAGAAAGGTTCAAAGAATTGTAGAGATTCATAGTGTTTGAAGGAAACCCTGTCATCATCCTCATTATCACCATAACCAGTGACAGAAAGACTTGCATCTGAGAGGGTTTATAAATGTTTTTATAATTTTAACTTTCAAAGAAGAAAAGTAAAGTACACATTTAGGGCAGTTCAGTTTATCACGTCCTTGATTCTCCCTCCTTTACGTGCCCATTCACCTCTACCCTCGATCCCCTCAGCCTTCCCACATGGCAAAGGTCTTAGGTGTTTGCTGAATGTGAGTTTTTGTAGTTTTGCTCTGGCTTAACCTCCCCAGATTGATAAACTCAAAGCGTGGTCCAGCAGAATCATTCCTATGCTGTTGGAAAGCAAAAACTTTCCTTTGAACAGACTTCAGAGGAAAACCACAGTGCCCTCGCAGCGTAATAAGTGCTCTCGTTTCAGGCGGGTTAGTCTGCAAATCCACTTCCACACGATATTCTGACTTGTAATTCAGTCAGAAAAAAGAGAATCAAAGGCAGACTCCTCCAAGGGCAAGTGCGCCTGGCCACATCCTTGAATAACAGTGGTGGGAGTAAAATGCTCCCTTACATGAGCCCCCAGGAGGAAGACCCTCCTCACGCAATTAATGAGAGTCTCTGTAGCACACTGGGGGCATTTGCTTTTATCGTGGCAGCCATACTTTATTACAGAAGAATCTCCAGTTGCTCTGTGATCTTTTTTTCAATGATTTCCATAGTCTCACTGTAGGTTTACCACAAATGTCCATAGATTACCAGGGACTAAGATATAATATCCTGTATTACTTGTTTTTAACAGACCAATACGTTGGGGATAAAGTCTTGTTAATGATTAAAATACACTTTTGTTACTTACCTGAAGTTCCCAGTTAGAATTGTTTTTTTTTTTTTTTTTTTTTTTTTTACGCGGGCCTCTCACTGTTGTGGCCTCTCCCGTCTCTCCCGTTGCGGAGGACAGGCTCCGGACGCGCAGGCTCAGCGGCCATGGCTCACGGGCCCAGCCGCTCCGCGGCACGTGGGACCCTCCCAGACCGGGGCACGAACCCGTGTCCCCTGCATCGGCAGGCGGACTCTCAACCACTGCGCCACCAGGGAAGCCCTAGAATTGTTTTTTAGCTTCCATTGCAATGGGACCAAAATATGGAATAATGTTTACATCACTAACTGACCATATGTAGCAGCAGTAGAAGTATTTGCATTAAAAATAAATAAATAAACATGTTTAACCACTAACAAAGTAATGAAGGTTATTATAGAAAATGTGAGGATATATAAATGAAGAATGAACTTTATAGTCATCTGTAGTCTCAGCACAGAAAAGTAACTATTCTGGTACGTTTCTTCATAGACTTTTTACTGACATGCTTTTTTACATAGCTGCAATCTTGTCAAAAATAACAATTGTTAGGTGCCTTCCTAGAGGACCTAGAGCAGTTGATACATGGTAAAAGGACTCAGAAATGTAACACACAGAAATGGGATTAGCATAGTTAATACACAATCAATAAGATTTTTTAAATGAAGAAAACATTCTAAACGTCATGAATTATTATTTCAGTCAATATTTATTAAGTGTCTACTATATCCCCCGGCATTGTACTGGGTGTATTTAATATCTGTTTGAATGTTTTGTAATTCATAAAGGAATGTGTTGATTTTTACGAACACTATATCCGCAGGTTTCCGATTATGTTACTCTTTAGCATCTAATCATAATGTGTACATTGATTGTACGAATCCTCTTGTTTGGGAAGGGTTGAGTGGAGTACGTGACCTGCCCCTTGCTCACTCTAACTCTCCCTGAGCCACAGGATGACTGTGTAAATAAGTAGATAGCAGAGACTTCGTGGAGTACCAAAGTTTATTAAAGACCCTAAGAAAGTTTTTTTTTCCCTCCAGTGAGGCAAGAATATTAGAATTCTCATATCATAAACATTAGGAATATTTGAAGCATGACATTCTGATTGCATAGTTCATAGGACAAATACCAAAAGCATGGGTGGATTATACAAAGTAGCCCACTGTTTATAACTTATGCCAAAAACCTCAAATTCAAACACCTCTAGTGCTGGCCTAGTTTATCCTCCCTCCAATCTTTGAAGAAAATGTGAAGTGAAATCCCTATCAAAGGAGTTATGTTTTGTGTTACAAAACGAAACTCACCAAAGCTGAAACAATTTGAACAAAATACATAAAATTCTATTGGATTGTAACCCAAGGTATAAAATAAATATCCATGAGCCCATACTGATATTTTAAAAATGATCGACAGTCTCTAGATCCATCCACGTGTCAACAAATGACTCAATTTCATTCCTTTTTATGGCTGAATAATATTCCATTGTACGTATGTACCACAACTTCTTTATCCATTCGTCTGTCAATGGGCATTTAGGTTGCTTCCATGCTTCTGTCATACAGAGTGAAGTAAGTCAGAAACAGAAAAACAAATATTGTATATTAACGCATGTATGTGGAACCTAGAAAAATGGTACAGATGAACTGGTTTGCAGGGCAGAAGTTGAGACACAGATGTAGAGAACAAATGTATGGACACCAAGGGGGGAAAACCGCGGTGAGGTGGGGATGGTAGTGTGCTGAATTGGGCAATTGGGATTGACGTGTATACACTGATATGTATAAACTTGATGACTAATAAGAACCTGCTGTATAAAAAAAAAAAACAAAAACAACTAATACTAAACTTTCTTTTGGTTATTTGTATGGAAATATGTTAATATAAATGTTTCAGACATTACATGAAATTTCTAAAAATCTTATATGTTCTGGTATAATGTTATAAGTCATAATTCTAGTTATTACTTTAAAATGTATATCTCAGAAATAACTAAAAAAAAATGATTGAATAGGGTTTCCCTGGTGGCGCAGTGGTTGAGAGTCCGCCTGCGGATGCAGGGGACATGGGTTCGTGCCCCGGTCCAGGAAGATCCCACATGCCACGGAGCGGATAGGCCCGTGAGCCATGGCCGCTGAGCCTGCGTGTCCGGAGCCTGTGCTCCGCAACGGGAGAGGCCACAACAGTGAGAGGCCCGCGTACCGCAAAAAAAAAAAAAAAAAAAAGATTGAATAAACAAATAAATGAATAGAAGAGACAAATATCCTTTACAGAATTCCAAATATGTATGTAGGTATCCCGCTCTCAAGGAGGCGGAGCATAACCCCCTACTCATTAAGTGGGGGCTGGCAGTGGCTTCCTTCCAATGAGTACAGGATAGGAATGTGGCGGGGGTCGGGGGGGGAAGAGTATCTTTATGGTGGAGAAATCTGGCAAACACTGCCATGGCCAGGTGATCAAGGTTAACATCAACAGTGAGGAGTCATGTTGATAAGTGTGAACCCTGGACATGATGTGAAGAAAATGACACTTTACATCTGTGGTCTTCTTCTTCAGAACTCAACCTCAGTCTAATCATGAGAAAACATCAGGAAATCCCTAGTGGGGGACACTCTACAAAATACTTGACCATTAGTCTTCAAAACTGTCAAGGTCACCACAAACAAGGAAAGTCTGAGAAACTGTCATAGCAAAGAGAAGCCTAAGGAGACAAGACAGTTAAATAGAATGTGTCATCCTCAATAGGATACTGGAACAGAAAAGGATTTAAAAGAGCCCAAGGAAAAAATAAAATATATTAGTTTTTAAAAAGTCCAGAGAATTTTCCTCAGAAAGCAGGTGCCCCTGTGGTGAACCCTAACAGAACAATGGAGCTGTACCCCTTAAGTTAACGGATCCACATGATACACGAACTGGCAGGAATTCTGTCTTCCAGTAACCACTCTCACTCTGACAGATGAAAGCACCACAGAGGAAGGAGTTAGGACCTGAGAAGTCTTTTGTTTGTTTGTTTGTAAAGGAAAGAAAAGAAAATCTCTTTGAGTTAAGAAAAAACAGGACTATTACATTCTGTGGTGAGATGAATGAAAAATTAGGGGAAATGCTGGCTAGTTAAAGGGATGTCAGTAGAATCCAGCTGCATTATTCACTACAGAAATCAAAAGCAAGCATAGATTGAAGAGTGACATGAAATTCTGATCCGGCAGAAGAGCTGCAGTCAGCCCCAGAAAATCAGTATCTGAGGTGCAGGAGACAAGGGGTGAGACAAGAGGTCAGGAGACAGGGCAACCAGAGCAAATAAAGAACCAGAGTACAAAGCTTGCAAGGGAAAATGGTTCAGAATATAAGCCGTGGATAAAGCAGGATTCTTGACATCTCATCGCTGTTTGGATTCTGCCAGCTGGGTGGCCAGGGTGCCTTTCGGCTGATTTAAAAGCTCGAGGTGCCAATGGAGAGCGGCAGAAAACATTATAACACCTGAATGTGAATTACGGACATCACGTACTTTTTACTATTTAATCTCGTGATGAGAGGCTAAGAAAAGAAAGAACCACTTTCTGGTTCTAATTTAGCAAATATTACTCAATTGCTGCAATTCTGAGTGTGTGCAAACTGCTTCAGTGTAATCGCCTTGTCATTCACTCTTGTGTACACACCTCCACCCTCCCCTCAAAGTGTGATGTGTGGAATTTGGGGAAAAATGTTTGAGAGCTAGGATTGTCTTCAAGAAATGAGGCCTTTATGGCTTGTTTTTCCCTCTCTCTTCCTAAATTCTGTAAGGTTCATTCTCATGTATTCATCACTTCCACAGTTATTCGATCGCTGTCTTCAATACCAAGTGTATTGATGAAGACAAAAAGTGATAGAAAATACAGAAATATGAGTTGAATAATTTTTGATAGGTCTGTCTAATGTAATAAAAACTGATAAGTAAATTCAAAATGGAGACTAAGTTAGACTCACTTTGTGGGTAGGGGCTGCTGGAGACCTAGGTGGAGAAGATTTGTAAAATGATGTTAATCTTTGCTAAAAAAAAAAAAAAGGGTGCTGCAGTCAAGCAGCTGCACCTGCCATGTATGTCAGGGGGGGCAAGTGGAAGGACTCGGGTCACAATTTACAATACTTGTGCTTTACACTTGGTAAAGTAAGGAAAATATTTGATTCACACTTAAAACTTAGGTTCTCATTTTTCTTATTTTTTCCAGTTCAGACCACTCTTTATATATAGATTGACGAAATTTAGAGTCCTAAACATTCCTAATAAACCACACTGTTGGTGCATGATAATATCCATGTACTGAAGCATCATGATGGAGTCACATGCAATGATGTATTAGACCACATCTTGGTAAAACAAAGGATCTGTTCTTTTACTCCAAATGCATGAAATGTAACACCCTAATGAGACTGTTCAATGGTATAGTAGAGCATGTAATGGTCATCACTTAGGGTGATGTAGGGTAGGGTTTATTTGCAGAATTTTTCTTCACTTTGCATTATAGCTGTAGGGCGTAAAAACATAAAACACATCCCTGGACCTGTTAGCTTTTTATCCAGCTTGTCAAACTGGATTGGCTTAATTGGTTCATTACAAATTATGCACATCAGTATGTCATCCTCTCCCCTTTCCCAGTTTCCCTCAACTGTTAACAATATTAGATAACTATTAATTAGATAACTGATTAATTCAATTCAGATGAAGTACATTTGCTACCTAATGATAAAGAAGAAGTAATGAGCCTTCAAATAAAAAACACCCAACAACAAGTGAATCCATACAGCTCATTGGATGTTCACTGTTGTGGGGCAAATCCTGTAGTTTGTGTTCATTGTCTAACCAAGACTTTGTGGATCTACCTTTGCTTTCTATAAATTCAACAGGGATTTCCATTAGAAGATCAGTGATTAATTAAGCTCATCTATAAATTAATTAAATAATGGTGCTTAATGTAAGAAATAAGTTTTTTAAAACCCCAGTAAGAGAGCAAGGGCTTTGAATTATAGATGAATAACGTATAGCTCTAAATACAATTCAGCTTGGCTTTATCTCCAAGTCGGTAAATTCCTGCTGTGGGGATGTTTGTTACTTTGAATCTATTTCTCCTCTGTTGATTTCTTCTTTTATCACCCACTCCTGAGTTTTTGTTGGTTCTCTTTCATGTACCAGGATGACACATGCTTTTCCGCTTGAACTGAGCGTATTCTTGTGCGCCTATCAATACACCAACTACAGACAAATATCCAACACCCTCACTTACTGAAAGTCAAGAAATTAAGTACAGAGTCTTCTAAGTCAAATTCTTCCCGTGGAAGTTCTGCTAGATTGTATGTTGGGCATGCCTACTAATACTTTCAACTTTGTTTCTCCTTTTCTATTATGGCTACAAATGATGGGCAGACTTGACACTTACCAGAAATGTATCTTCTACGTGAAGTAACATTGCCGTTAAAACATCCTATTAGTCCCCCAAATTATTGCTCTGTAGCAGTATCAAACAACATGTTACCTCAAAACCCTCCAGGCTAAAGATTTACCATTCGGCAGTTCCCTTCTGGTTTAAAAAGCATCCTTGCTAGGCTCTGTGGAGATTTAAGGCATAAAAGGCAAAGCCTCTTGTGGCGTTGAAAACCCAGTGGAGGAAATAAGTACCCAAGAATTAAGTTTTGCCAACCACAAGAAAGTTATGAAAAATGTTGGATTATTTCCTTTAAAATTCAGTTTAAAGAATAATCACACTGAGTGCCTCTTAAAAACTCAGCTTCTACATGCACCCAGAAATGAAACACTCTATATTTGGATGCTATCATCTGTCTCCTTAAAGCCCACCCAATCCAAATAATAATAATAATAGTATTTGATATCAAACACTGTTCTTACATAATGTTTGTATAAACATTATGTTTATACAAACATACAAATGTTTCTATTAATTTGTATCACCCAATCCAAGTACAACCAGTGTCTATAATATGTTGATGCTGTTAGACCCAAACGGTCTACGAGGGATTCCAACTCGCCCAAGAACCGCCAAGAGTCGAGAGCCGCTGCAACACGCAAGAGGTTTATTAGGAGCCGATGCACCGGGGTTCCCTGAACCTCACGCAGGAGGCCGATGGGGAACCCCTAAAAGCGGAATCACATACTTTTTATAGGTTTATTCACTCATAGGGCGGGTATATTTCATAATGATTGGGTAAATGGGGTGACCTTTAAGCTTATTGGCTTATGCATTCTTGCCTCAGCTGTACTTGTTTGTTCATCAGTTTGCGGTTAGGGCATGTCCTGTATTTCAAGTCTATTTCTCGGAACTATTATTTCTTGAGCCCCCTTTTTCTCGGAACTGTTTTTGCCCAAAGGGATATTTCAGTATCTTACTCACCAGCTGGAAAGTCCAGAAAGGTTTGGGTATTGATAGGGAAATAGGGGTGTGGATATAGTTGGGGCCCTTCAATGCTACATTAAGGCAGATCCTTCAGGCACTGTAACTCCCAAAAACATTTTAAGAGGGCATCTTCTGTGGGCACTTTTTTATAGGAGTGCTGAAGCTGCCTCCAGGACAGGAATCTGTATTTTTAATAAACTTCTTCCTGCCTTTTTCAGGTGGGCCTGGTGTCGACTGAGAAAGTGCACGACCTAGAAGTTGAGAGTTATGTTTTATTCAGCGGACAAAACTGAGGACTTAAGCTCGGGACACAGCATCGCAGATAACTCTGAGACACTGCCCTGAAGAGCGGAGGGAGGAGCCAGGATATAGAGGAGTTTTTGCAACAAAGACCAGGTATTTGGAACATAAAAAGATTACTCTTAATTAAAGAAAACTGGCTATCTCAAGTTAAGGAATTGAGCACTTTTCTGTATGTGGGAAGATGCAAGAGTCTGAGCTCACTGAAGTCATTCCTTTGATATGCACCTCAGCTATCTGGGGCCAGCGTCCTGTGCTTTTCCATCCTGAGTTCCCTCAGGGCTCACCATCAGGGCAGCTGTAATATGATGGCTTGATGGCTGCAACATCCATTGTTTACTGATATGGCAGGCAATATTTTTCATTCACACCAGGAAACCCTAGGGTAGAGAGAGCAGCAGAATCTTCATAGACATGTAGAAAATTTCTAGTTGAGGAATTTCATGAGAACGCGTCAGTGCAAAGTGTGTTCTGAAAAAAGTACATAGATTAATTTATCTGGAGTGTAATTCAAAGGCTATATGGTGAACTAGACATGAAAAGGTAACTTACAGACACAGGACAGATGACCTTGGGCACAAACCTACAGCTTGCACCGTGAGGAACTGTGACATTTTGAGCAGGTAAAGGACATGATCAGAAGTATGCATTAGGAACTGTGGCTGGTTGGATTGGAGTGGCAAGAAAACACATGGAAATACTGGTTTCAAGGATAATTGTAGCTCCCACTTGAGAGAGAGCAATGGCCTAGAGTCAGGGAGAAAGGAAAGTGGCAGGTGGTGATGAGACAAAGCTCCAGGTGAATCTGCTCCCAGTCAACCAGAAGAGGCCTCACACCTGGGCAGGCATTGGCCTCCACAGATAGGAACCACTTCAAAAGTACGCCATCTAATCTAGGGGTCCTTTTTTTTGCTTTTCTCTTTGAGAAGATTTGCTTTCTCTCTTTGCCTTAAGGTGGGCTCTTTGGTCAGTGTGTCAAGGTTCTCAGTATTGAAATCTTAATCAGAAAAACAGCAAGTATTTGCATTCCAGGGCACAGATGTTGCAGAAGAAGACGCCTACGTCTGGTTTTGATGGTCAGGCAGAGAGCAGTTTTTACCTTCCGACTGCAGCGTGTAGACCTGCTCAAGTAACACTTAACCTCAGAGTAGAGACGTTTTCTGAAATGTCACAAAGGACAAGCTGAAAATGTCTTAATCATATTTGGTTCCACTCTACCACTTGAATTTATTTTCCAGCATTCATTTTTAATGTCACATTTTCATAAGACATGAGATACTGGGGGAAAAAAACCTCTCAAACAGAAGTCAGAAAATGAAAATATTGGTCCTCATCCTTCACTCCTATTCAGTGCAGTATCTTAAACACATGCCAGGAACTGGGTGAGGGTCTAGGGAAGAGGATAAATAAGACAGTCTTTGCCTTTGGAAAGCTCACTGTCTGCAAAGGGACAGAAGCAAACATGAAGATGGAATTGCATTAGGATACAGTAAGTGCTGGGCAGAAGTTTGCACATCGTGTTCTAGGATCACAGACGAGGAGTCTATTGACTTTTTCTTGAATTGAAGTAGAGTTGATTTATAATGTTGTGTTAGTTTCAGGTGTAAAGCAAAAGTGATTCAGTTATACATATACATGTATATCTATTCTTTTTCAGATTCTTTTCCCTTATAGGTTATTACAAGGTATTGAATATAGCTCCCTGTGTTATACAGCAGGATCTTGTTGTTTATCTATTATACATATAGTAGTGTGTATATGTTAATCCCAAACTCCTAATTTATCCCTCCTCTTCCTGTCCCCTTTGGTAACCATAGGTTTGTTTTCTATGTCTGTGAATCTATTTCTGTTTTGTAAATAAGTTCATTTCTGTCTTATTTTAGATTCCATATATAAGCGATATCATATGATATTTGTCTTTCTCTTGTCTGGCTTACTTCACTTAGTATGATAATCTCTAGATCCATTCATATTACTACAAATGGCATTATTTCATTCTTTTTTACTGAGTAATATTCCGTTGTGTGTGTGTGTGTGTGTGTGTATATATATACCACATCTTCTTTATGCATTCATCTGTCGATGGACATTTAGGTTGCTTCCACGTCTTGGCTATTGTGAATAGTGCTGCTATGAACATAGGGGTGCATGTATATTTTCAAATTAGAGTTTTCTCTGAATATATGCCCAGGAGTGGGATCCCTCGATCATATGGTAGCTCAGGAGCCTGTTGACTTTAGGTGAAGGCTTTAAGAGGAGATGGCTGAGCTGAGGCTGAAAGGAGGGAGAAAAAGAGAGAAGTCGTGAGATGGAGAGTGTTCCTTGTAGAGACAGCAATGAGCAGAGCTGACAAGCAGCATGTTGTGTGCAGAGGAGAAGCAAATGTTTTTGTTCTTGCTTTCAGAAAAAGCTCAATTGCCTTGTAAGGTGGTCTTAGATGAAGCTGAAAATATAGGAAGGAGTAAGACCTTGAGGGACCTTGAGTGCCCTGCTCAGGGCCTTTGAATGTATCCTAGAGACATGAGGAGCCATTGAAGGATTTTAAGCAGAGAAGTCACCCTCTACAATTTGTGTCTTAGATGTATCACTATGAGGGAAAGATGAGAGACAAAACACACAAAAGGACAATGGCCAGACCATGTGCAAAAATAGAATTCTGACTCACAACCTGCAGCATCCTGCCCAGAACACTGACCCCTTGTGTACAATAAACGGACCAGGAAAACTATACGTCTGCTATAGGTCAGACTTAAAGGAAGTCAGACTGCTATGTCTAGTAATAAACCAGGAAGCAACACAATAGCTGTTGCAAAATTGGCCCAAAGTAGTCAGGACTTGATTAATAACTGACAGCTTTCCTAATCTGTGTCCCCGTTTCCAATTGAGGACCAACCAAAGCCAAACATGCTCCCCTAACCACAGGAAGCCCCACTTCTAGTCAGCCTTTCTACAGCTTCTCCAGGTCAACAGCCTACAGTCAGGACATATCTGAAGCTTCCCCTTCTCTCCACTCTAAAGTTTTCCCAGTCCGCTGACTGCCTCTGAGTCTCTACCAAAATGCATGCGATGGTGACTGACTTCCTTGCTATTGTAAGCTCTGAATAAATAGCCTTTGCTTTTCTCATTTGATTGGTCTTCATGCATTTCCTCAAAAGTCAAGAATAGATGATAAATACTAAAGAGTAAACCTGGAGGCAAGGGGGGGGGGATCAGAAAAGAGGTGATCATAATCAATAACAAAATAATAAAACTAAATAACAGGTGCTAAGCATTTACTATGTATCTGCACCATACAAATCACTCTACCTCTTAGAATCTCACTTACTTCTTGAAACAACCCTACTGAATGTACTAAGTGTTACCCACATTTTAAGATAGCAGAAAATAAGACTTAGAAAGATAAATAACTAGTTCATCTCAATTTTTATTTATTTATTTTGTGTATCTGTTTTGGCTGCATTGGGTCTTCATTGCTGTGCATGGGCTTTCTCTAGTTGCAGTTCATTGCAGTGCACGGGCTTCTCATTGTGGTGGCTTCTCTTGTTGTGGAGCACGGGCTCTAGGCATGCAGGCTCAGTAGTTGTGGCGCACGGGCATAGTTGCTCTACGGCACGTGGGATCTTCCCAGACCAGGGCTCAAACCTGTCTCCCCTTCAATGGCAGGCGGATTCTTAACCACTGCACTACCAGGGAAGCCCTATCTCAATTTTTATTTTTTTGCGTTATGCGGGCCTCTCACTGTTGTGGCCTCTCCCGTTGCGGAGCACAGGCTCCGGATGCGCAGGCTCAGCGGCCATGGCTCATGGGCCCAGCTGCTCCGCGGCATGTGGGATCTTCCCGGACCAGGGCACGAACCCGTGTCCCCTGCATCGGCAGGCGGACTCTCAACCACTGTGCCACCAGGGAAGCCCCTATCTCAATTTTTACATCTAGTTAGTAACTGCAACCAAGTGTTTTTGACAACAAGGCATATGCACTAAACAATTCTGGAACCTGCCTCAAAATCAAAGTCAATTGAGAATCAGACCTTAAACTTGAGTTTGCACTTTACTACCTCTCTGTGTAGCAGGAACTCAGATGCGAGATAAAAATGATAAAGTGGTAAAATATTTGGGAAGTAAGACATCAGAATTTGGAAAGTGACAGGATATGGTTGGTGGTAGAGGACTGGATAAGGAATCCAAGGTAATTCCATGCCTTTAGTTGCTGGTTGTTCCCCGATTTACCATCCCCCAAGGGCCTCCCCACACACACACACAAGCTCAGAGAGGGGAACAAGGGGCTTAGGGGTATCTTTTTCTGGGCCCTTGGGCTAGTCACTTAATTTCTCTAAATATCAATTTCATATGTAAAATGGGAAGAATGACTGCCTTGCCTATCTCTCCTGATCGTGTTCCATATAAAATAAAACAATGGATACAAAAATAATGAAAAGCTGTATAGAGATACATGTTTCAGATCGTTTCTGATAATTTTTTGTAAAAAAAACATTTTGTAACATATCTGATGATATATTAGAAGGGTTCTGTTGTTTTTCAAAATTAAGATGGAGTGTCAAAAAATTTAATATGTGTGTTTCTCACAAAGTTATGTGATTTAACAATTCCTTTTATTTTGCATGGTCACTTCTGTCTTTTGTCTCCATAATAAGGAGCTAAGAAATTGCCTGAAAACATTTTTGCTTTCCTAGCAAGTAAACACAGCTGAGAATTCTGACATGAGATTATATAAAATGTCAAATCTCACGTGCTATGTGAGGCTATGTGTAACATCAGGAAAATAAACCAATTTAAAAGATATAAGCATGCAGAGCCACCCAGCACGTGAGTCTTTGCCTCAAAATGGCCATAGTACTTGAACTCTTTCCCCTCTTGACTACTTAGCTTGCCTTCCTTGTCACAATATAGTCCTTATTTTCCACAATATTAAATATATAGAGATATGTATTTGTATATATAAATATAGGTATGTAGATATAGATGTATATTATTTTCCAAACTAAGTAGACAATATAAAAATAAATAATGCATACACACATTCCTTTCTTTGTAACTCAACATTCAGTTCAAAGCTGCTTATAAAATCCAATCAAAGCAGGCATCTAGAGCACAAAGGAACAATATGCTAAAGTACTTTTAGGAGCTACTCTGTAGGTAACTTCAGACATATTGATCTGAACCCTGTGTTCTGTGAATCCTTTCCCTTCTTGTTTTGGCCAGACACCAGATGTCAGAAGCAAGGTTAAGTCACACAATAAGTGGGTATCAAAGGATTATGATGGTGACAACAGCAACACAACCACATCATACCAACAACTGCACCATTCCATTCAATTTTTTTTTTTTATCTCATGGGGTCTTAATAACCCTAAGAACTAGGTGCTGTTGTTTCCCCTATTGCGTAGTTAAAGAAACAGAATAAGAGAAGTTGAGTAACTAGCTGAAGTTCATGGAGCTAGTAAATTGTGAAGTAGGTGTGTGAACCATTTATATGTCAAAACAGGTAGGTTATATTGCTGCACAAAATAAAACCCAAAATTTCAGTGACTTAGAACAACAAAAGTTTATTTATCTTTCGTGCTGTATGTCCATTATGGGCTGATAGCAGGGGCTTTCTCATCACATTTTTTCAAGGATCCAGGCTCATGGAGCAACTACTGTCTCTAAGTTTACCATCTTATAACAGAGAGGCAGGAAATATTGAAACAGCAATTAAATGCTCCAGTCCAAAATGAACCAAGTCAACTCACTGCCCACAGCTTATCACATGATCCCATTACTGACTCACAAAGAGGCCAGGAAGTGCAATCCAGAAAGCTGGAAACATTTGGAGAAAAGCACTAACAACTATCATAATTCATATTTATCCAGAGCCTGGAGCAGTGCTCTTTCCACTATACAGTGTCAGACATAGTAATCACTCCAGGGGGCTTCCCTGGTGGCGCAGTGGTTGAGAGTCCGCCTGCCGATGCAGGGGACGCGGGTTCGTGCCCCGGTCCGGGAGGATCCCACATGCCGCGGAGCGACTGGGCCCGTGAGCCATGGCCTCTGAGCCTGCGCGTTCGGAGCCTGTGCTCCGCAGCGGGAGAGGCCACAGCAGTGAGAGGCCCGCGTACTGCAAAAAAAAAAAAAAAACCAATCACTCCATAAAGCATCTGAGTCTTGTATAGCATAAAAAAATTATTCCTTTTGTAGACTATTGATTACTTTGACCTGAAGTAAATAGACTGCCAGATATATCTCCAGCAGTGATGGGTTTATTTGGGATCAGCAGAGAATTGCGATTCAGGGTCTGCAACCATGGTGAGCTATGAGCAAGTTTACCCACAGCAAGGAAAGGAGAAAGTTGGGAGAGCTACAGTAAACAAAAGGTCCGTGGTTTTTTGCTGAGTCCTTGCCAGGAAAGAAGAGGAGTCTTTCTTCTTCCTTTTGGGCTCTGCTAGCCTCACAGGCTTGAGAGCTCCCCCTTCTAATCTGATTCTACTTAACTGAGGTTTCTGTTTATTAATTGTTTATAATTTTAATATATGCAATATTACAATAATTTTCTGGTCTTCATTGCATATAAACGATAACCTCTCAACATAAAGATCTAATTGGGTCAATTATTTTCTTCTTCTTTTTTTTCTTTTTCCCCTTAAACTTTACTTTTTTATTTTTTCAGAGGAATCATTCCAAAAATATTGGTATCAACTGTATTAGGTTTGTATTGCCATATAACAGATTATCACAAACCTAGTGGTCTACAAAGATGCACACTATCTCACAGCTTCCATGCGTCAGGAGTCTGGGCATGGCTTAGCTGGGACTTCTACACAGTGTCTCACAAGACTGCAGTCAAGACAATGGCCAGGATGTGTTCTCAGCTGGAGGTTTGAATGGGGAAGAATTCTCTTCCAAGCTTAATCAGATTACTGGCAGAACTCACTTTGTTGGCACTGTAGGATGGAGGGCCCTGGCTTTTTGCAGCCTGTTGCCTTAGGGCTGCCCTTAAGTTCTGCGCTGTGCCTGTAGTTCCCTGCCACATGTCCCTCTACATAGGTAGCTCAGAACATAACACCTTGCTTCTTCAGTTTGAGCAAGAGAGTCTCTCACCAGTCTGCTCAGACAGATTCTTACATAATGTAATAAAATCATGGGAATGGGGATTTCCCTGGTGGCACAGTGGTTAAGAATCCACCTGCCAATGCAGGGGACATAGGTTCGAGCCCTGGTCCAGGAAGATCCCACATGCCGTGGAGCAACTAAGCCTGTGCACCTCAACTACTGAGCCTGAGCTCTAGAGCCTGCGAGCCACAACTACTGAGCCCATGGCTGCAACTACTGAAGCCCACATGCTCTAGGGCCCATGTGCCACAACTACTGAGCCTGCATGCTGCAACTACGGAAGCCTGCGCGCCTAGAGCCCGTGCTCCACAACAAGAGAAGCCACTGCAATGAGAAGCCCATGCACCGCTACAAAGAGTAGCCCCTGCTAACCACAACTAGGGAAAGCCCGTGCAGAGCAATGAAGATCCAACACAGCCAAATAAATGAATAAATAAAATCGTAGGAGTGATATTCCATCACCTGTGTCATATAATAGGTTAGAATCAAGTCACAGATTCCACTGTGTAGATTACACTAAATTGGGAAGAGGGACACCAGGGAGCAGGAATTATTGGGGATCAACTTATGGTGTGTCCATCAAATCAACAACATAGAATATGGAAAACTGGTTCTTTTTATGATAATATCTGGTCTGCCCAAGTCATCTTTGACTTACACTTTATAGATCTCTGTTGCTATACCCCTATTCATTATATAAATTAACTCTTTATGAGCTAATTACCTCTTACTTAGCAATATCTATAAATAATCATAATTAAGCCCAGAATGTCTTAGTCTTTGAATTAGTCTTTAAAGAATATCTCTTCCCCTCTCTCTCTGTCTCTCTCTTTCTCTGTCTCTATCCCTAACTTTCTGAGAATCAAGGACACCTATTACCTTAACATTTAATGGTCCTTTATTTTAAAAAATCATTAGTGGTACTTCTGATTTCAGCTCTAATATGTAAAGTTCTTAGAAGTCATCACTCCTTGCACAGGAAAGAATCGGACAATGAATTTTCATGTACCTATCAAAGAAATGAGGTTGCAGGGCAAATGGCCATCCCCAAATCTGGAGAGACAGGGGCACCCAGAGAGATGTAGCTGAGATCTGCTTACCTGGGAGCAGGAGCCACTGGAGCCGTAAATTGGTTGGAGCACTTAAATGGTGATTTTGATAAATTGCTGGAAGCCACTGTGTACTAGCATGAGAGTGAGAGACTCCTGGGGGTCTCAGACTGTGGGCCAAGGTATCATGATTTTACCTTCAAGAATCACAGCAGGTTCTCATGGTGAAGCTTCAAGAAAGTTCAACTTGTGGCTCTACCAAGAGGGAGGGAAGGAGTAATTATTATAACGCATACCTGAATCCTTCTTCACAAAGGCCTACTCTCCAGGGTAAAAAACTTTTGTAGAACATTATCCCACTATTCCTTTCACTTTAGCCTCTCTGTCACTTAAGGAAGGAAAAAACATAGTCAGTGGGAGAACAGGGCACCAAGGAAATAGATTAGGAGCCCTGTAGCATGGGAAGGGAAGAGAGGGCAATAAGGGGAAAAGTAAACTGACTAGAGAAGTACTTTTGAAGTTTACAGCATGCAAGATAAGATAGGTAATAAAAACAGAGAGATGGAAACTCTAAGAAAGTATGAACAGGTAATGGTAGAAATTTAAAAAAATAACCTAAAGAAAAATGAAAGATACTTTCCACTGGCTCATCAGTAGACTTGGCAGGGCCAAGGAAAGAATCAGTGAACTGCAAGCTAGGTCAATAAAAATTCCCAAACATACATGCAAAGAGAAAAAGAGAATGCAGGGGAAACAAACAACCAACAGCAGAACAGAACATTCAAGAACTGTAGGATATTTTTTCAAAAACTGTAATATAGGTGTGATTATAATACCAGAGGAAAGAAAATCTTGAGAGAAGTCTGGGGAGAGAGAAAGCTTAACTATAGAGGGAAAAGAATAAGAAATTAAGTGACCATCTTGTCAGCAACAACGCAGACAAAAGGAGAATAGGATGAAATACATGTATTAAAAGAAAATAAAACAGGGAAATTGTTCTTAAAAATTGAAAGCGAAGTAGTGACTTTCTTAGACAAACAAAAACTGAGGGAGGGGCTTCCCTGGTGGCGCAGTGGTTGAGAGTCCGCCTGCCGATGCAGGGGACGCGGGTTCGTGCCCCGGTCCGGGAAGATCCCACATGCCGCGGAGCAGCTAGGCCCATGAGCCATGGCCGCTGAGCCTGCGCATCTGGAGCCTGTGCTCTGCAACGGGAGAGGCCACAACAGTGAGAGGCCTGCATACCGCAAAAAAAAAAAAAAAAAACTGAGGGAATTCATCATCAGCAGACCTCCCTTCAATAAACGTTAAAAGTTTTTCCAGTGGAATGGAAATGATATAAGTAGCAGACTTGGATTTACACAAGGAAAAGAAGTGTAACAAAAAGGAATAAATTAAGGTGAAATAAAATATTTTTCTTATCTTTAATTTATCTAAAATACATATTTTTGTTTAAAGCAATGGAAGTAATAATGTATCAGGTGATTATAGCATATGGATAAGTTAAATGATTGACAGCCATGTCCTAAAGGATGTGAAGGAGGAATTGGGAATACTCTGCTATAATAGGCCAGCACTGCACAGAAAGCAGTATGTGTTATTTGAAGGAGGGCTTGTGTTAGTCCATGTATGATGATTCCAACCAGTAGATTATTTTAAAGTATAATTGATACACAAAGAAAGGAGGTAAAAATGAAATATATAAATACTCAATTAGGCCCATATAAGGGGGAAAAAAGATACACAAAAATTCAGTGGATAGGAAATAGTTAAAATATGGTAGATATCAATCCAACAACATCAAAGATATCTTTAAATATGAATGATAAACATACAGTAATTAAAAGATAGAAGTTATCAGAGTAGATAGGGAACAAGGCCCAACCATATGTTGTGTACAAAAAAAAAAAAAACCTTTAAATACATAGTTTAAAAGTAAGGGTACACTGGGACTTCCCTGGTGGTCCAGTGGTTAAGACCCTGCTCTCCCAATGCAGGAGCCCGGGGTTCGATCCCTGGTCAGGGAACTAGATCCTGCATGCTGCAATGACAATCTTGCATGTGGCGATGAAGATCCTGCATGTCGCAGCTAAGACCCAGTGAAGCCAAATAAATAAATAAATAAATTTAAATAAATAAAAGTAAGGGTACACCATACTCTCACCAAGTGAAGGAAAGCTGGAGTGGCTATATTAATTTCAGACAAGTCAGACTTCAGAACACAAAAGATTATTAGCATTAAAGAGAGGCATTACATAATAGTAAAGGAGTCAGTGTCATTAGATTCCAAATGTATATGTATGTAATAACAGAATGTCAAAATACATTAGAGAAAAACTCATATTACTGAAAGGAGAAATGGATAATTCCAACTACTATAATTGGAGTGTTCAATATCCTCTATCAGTAATAATAGATCAAGCAGACAGTAAATATGTAGAGTAAATATGTAGAGGACTTGAAAAACACTGTCAATGAACTTTAATTGACATTTGTAGAATATTCCATCCAACAAGAGCAGAATATACATTCTTCTCACACTTGCATGGAACATTCACCAGTATAGACACACAACATCCTGGGTCATAAAACACACCTTAACCAAAGAGATATTGCTGCAATTTATGTCAAAGAGTGTCCTGCCTGTGTTTTCCTCTAATAGTTTTTATAGTATCTGGTCTTACATTTAGGTCTTTAATCCATTTTGAGTTAATTTTTGTGTATGGTGTTAGAGAATGTTCTAATTTCATTCTTTTACATGTAGCTGTCCAGTAGCACCACAGATTGAAGGGACTGTCTTTTCTCCATTGTATATTCTTGCCTCCTTTGTTTTGGATTAATTGACCATAGGTGCATGGGTTTATTTCTGGGCTTTCTATCCTGTTCCATTGATCTATATTTCTGTTTTTGTGCCAGTACCACACTGTTTTGTTTATTGATGCTTTGTAGTATAGTCTGAAGTCAGGGAGCCTGATTCCTCCAGCTCCATGTTTCTTTCTCAAGATTGCATTAGCTATACAGGGTCTTTTGTATTTCCATACAAATTGTGGAATTTTTTGTTCCAGTTCTGTGAAAAGTGCCATTGGTAGTTTGACAGGGATTGCATTGAATCTGTAGATTGCCTTGGCTAGTGTAGTCATTTTGACAGTATTGATTCTTTCAATCCAAGAACATGGTATATCTTTCCATCTGTTTGTGTCATCTTTGTTTTTGTTTTTTGTTTTGTTTTGTTTTTTGCAGTACGCGGGCCTCTCACTGTTGTGGCCTCTCCCATTGCGGAGCACAGGCTCCGGACATGCAGGCTCAGTGGCCATGGCTCACGGGCCGAGCCGCTCCGTGGCATGTGGGATCTTCCCGGACCGGGGCATGAACCCATGTCCCCTGCATCGGCAGGCGGACTCTCAACCACTGCGCCACCAGGGAAGCCCTGTGTCATCTTTGATTTCTCTCATCAGCATCTTAATAGTTTTCAGAGTACAAGTCTTTTGTCTCATTAGGTAGGTTTATTCCTAGGTATGTTATTCTTTTTGATGCTATGGTAAATTGAATTGTTTCCTTAATTTCCCTTTCTGATCTTCTGCTGTTAGTGTATAGAAAAGCAATATCTTTTTGGATCTGCCTCTTAGAGTAATGGAAATAAAAACAAAAATAAACAAATGGGACATAATTAAGCTTCAAAGATTCTTCACAGGGAAGGAAACCATAAACAAGACAAAAAGACAACCCACATAATGGGAGAAAATATTTGTTAATGATGCAACTGACAAGGGATTAATCCCCAAAATGTACAAACAGCTCATACAGCTCAATATGATAAAAACAAGCAATACAATCAAAAAATGGGCAGAAGTTCTAAATAGACATTTCTCCAAAGATGACATACAGATGGCCAAAAGGCACATGAAAAGATGTTCAACATTGCTAATTATTAGAGAAATGCAAATCAAAACTAAAACAAGGTATCACCTCACACCAGTCAGAATGGCCATCATCAAAAAAAATCTACAATAAATGCTGGAGAGGGTGTGGAGAAAAGTGAACCCTCCTACACTGTTGGCAGGAATGTAAATTGATGCAGCCACTATAGAGAACAGTATGGAGGTTCCTTAAAAAGCTAAAAATAGAGCTACCATATGATCCTACAATCCAACTCCTGGGCATATATCCACTGAAAACTCTAATTTGAAAAAATACATGCACCCCAATGTTCATTGCAGCACAATTTACAATAGCCAAGACATGGAAGCAACCTAAATGTCCATTGACAGATGAATGGATAAAGATGTGGTGTACACACACACACACACACACACACACACACACACACACACACACAAAATGGAATATTACACAGCCATAAAAAAGAACAAAATAATGCCATTTGCAGCAACATGGATGGACCTAGAGATTATCATACTAAGTAATTCAGACAGAAAAAGACAAATATCATATGATATCACTTATATGTTGAATCTAAGAAATGATAAAAAATGAACTTATTTACAAAATGGAAACAGACTCACAGACATAGAAAACAAACTTATGGTTACCAAAGGGGAAAGGTAGGGGGAGGGATAAATTAGGAATTTGGTAATAACATTTACATATACACTCTACTAGTTATAAAATAGATAAATAACAAGGACATACAATATAACACAGGGACCTATACTCAATATTTTGTAATAACCTATTTGGGAAAAGAATCTGAAAATGAATATATATATTATATATCATATATATATTTATATACATAAATGAATCACTTTGCTGTCACTTGAAACTAACACAACATTGTAAATCAACTGTACTTCAATAAATAAATAAAACACACCTTAACCAATGAAATAATGGAAATCATGAAACATTCTTACAGTACAATGAAATTAAACTAGAAATCAGTAACACAAAGATAGCTGCCAAATTCTAAAATTGTGGAATAACAAACATCTAACACATGGATCAAAGATTAAGTCTCAAGAGAAAGATAAAAATATATTGAACTAAATGAAAATGAAAATACAGCTTTGACATTTGTTAAGCAAAAACAGTGCTTAGATGGAAATGCATAGCATTAAGTATGTTAAAAATTATTATAATCTAAAATTAATAGCTTACATCTTAGGAAACTAGAGAAAGAAGATCAAATAAATCCTGAAGCAAGCAGAAGAAAAAAGTTTTTTGAAGTTAGAGCAATATCAATAAGTTGAGGGACTTCCCTGGTGGCACAGTGGATAAGACTTCGCACTCCCAATGCAGGGAGCCTGGGTTCGATCCCTGGTGAGGGAACTAGATCCCACATGCATGCCGCAACTATGAGTTCACATACCACAACTAAGGAGGTCGCCTGCCACAACTGAGACCAGGTCCTACCAAATAAATAAATAAACAAATATTTAACATAAAGTAAAAGAAATCATGTTATAGAAAAAATAAAATAAATTGAAAACAGTAAAGAAAATCAAGGAAAACAAAACGTTGTTCTTTGAAAAGATCAATAAAATTAGTAACAGTGGGGATGATAGTCAAAGTGTATAGGGTTTCTTTTGGGGACTGTGAAAATGTTCTAAAATGGATTGTGTTAGTTGGTGCACAATTCTATGAATATACTAAAAGCCATGGAATTGTACAGTGTGGATGAGTAAATTAGATGATCGTGAACCATATCTCTTATGTCTCGGTAAAGAAACCTGTTTGAAGAAAAGCAGTGTCACATCAAATGTGCCCAGGAAATATTTGTAAAGTGCTTAGAACAGTGCCTGAAATAAAGTTAAGTACTATTCATATTTTCTAACTAAATAATTTTGTATTTACAACACTAAAAATAATTGACTTTGGAATTAGACATCAGAGAAATGTAGTTTGTCTTCCTCATCTGACAAATGGGAGCACTGATATTTGGGAAGCTGAAGTGATTTTTCTTTTCTCACATCAGTAATTGAAGTTTATTCGAGACCTAAATCTCAACTTCCTGATTTCTATCCCAGTGCTCCTTGCTCTACACCATATAGTGCTACTTTGTGATTGGGGGTGTCGGGTTAAGGGGTGGTGATTTTCAGTCTGCTACTCATGATATTACCATTAGGTTGATTTAGAAGGTTATTTCATAAAATACCTTTTGTTTTCACGTTTCTTTTATTGAATATAGTTGTACATGGATTGGTACACCAATATGATTAGAACTGTGCAAAATATGAAATATTTGTTAAATTGATTGTTTACTAGAGTCCTTTTAAGTATACAATGATTTATGATGGACAGTATTGAAATGATATTGTTTAACTATAATTTTATGGATTTAAATTGTTTAATATCTGGATGAATAGCAATTTAAATCTGAATTTCAGGTAACTACCTATCACAAAAACTATTTAGACTGAGCTTGCAAATTACAACATTTGTCTAAAATGACATTCCAGTTATTTCATTCTTACTATAATGATCCTGTGGATTCTGGAGATTGAAGTCATAATGCATAATGATAAAGACTTGAGAAGACAGAAGAGAATAAATGTGAAACCTCATGTTTTTTAATGTGGTCTTTAGTAAGCAAAAGAATCTGTTTGGATGAAAAGGACCGAAACTGCTTCAGCCTTGAGGTGTCAAACTGAAGAGGGTTTTCTTATCTCTTCTTTTTTCTATAAGTGTGAGTTTTTATTAATTACTTCATGGATTGCCTTAACTAGATCTCCAATGAGATATTCTAGTGTGTTTTTACAAATACTTCTACTAACAGTCTTTATGTGGTCTACTCTAATCTTATAAATTACTGGAAATCATGTTATAATAAACATTAATTGCTTTCTGAATCTTTAAAGCTGAAATCTAAGCACAGTAATAATTATGAAATAGATAAAGTCTAAGATTGATCAGTGAATACTAAAGGATTTTTCCTCTAGCAGTAGTATTTGTCCCGCTCAAGCAATAATACTGAGTCATAAGTGGAGCTGCCAATTATAGAGGTTATCCATTTACTTTATTCACAAATAGGAATATGTCAGAATCATGCTAGAAAACAAGGACTTGAGTCTATATTTTGATCTCTAAACTGCTTATGCATCTTTCCTTGAAGACAAAATCCATATTTTACAGCCACAAAACCCACTCATCTATCAAATGTTTTTCTCCCTTGTATCTTTAAATTTTGTAATGTTTTCTATAATTTGTCAATGATAAATCATTGGGGAAAACTCTACTTAGCCTAAGACCTTTTATAACTTTAGACTCACACAAATTCATAAATAATAAACAGTATATTTGAGCTGCAGTGCTCCATAGCAAATATAACACTTTATACATAGATAATATTTCTTTGTGTAAAAGTGTGAAACTGTGTAGACTGTGGAAATGTGCTTTTGGTTAAAACAAAAAAAAAACTTCTGTGTTAACCTAGCCACTAACTAGCTACACGACCTTGGGCAAACCCTTTGACAAACACTGCCATTCATGCTAGGTAAAAACAAATATTACTTCAAAATTTTCTAAAGATCAGGGAAGGGTACTGAGAAAGCCATAAGAACCTCTACAACTCCATGGTTTTATAAGTACATGTGAAATCTTAGGTTAATAGTAGACTAAAAGGAGTGGAGAAGTCGAAGTAAAAATAAAATAAAACAAAAACCTTGTATTCAAATTCTGCTTGTATGTTTTAGTTGCTGATTGGCTTTTGGGTCAGTTATAAAATCTTTGTAAAACCCAGTTTCCTCATGTAAAACTAGCGCTAATACCCAAGTAATAGTTATATAAATCCCTTAGTGTTGATGCGCATTTGGTAAAGCAGCCCTATTCTGACTCTCGGTGGCCCCTTGGAATCCTCCTCTGCGTAGTTAGTTGTCGGTATCCATAGCCTCTGCCTATCCTGCTCAAGGTAAACTTCTCCCATGTTCGGCCCTAGACTCTCTACTCTTTCCCCTGTTCCAGAGATTTCATTTACACTCATGGTTTCACAACTTCTAAATAGATGAAAACCTGAAATCCAACATTGAGGCCCTAAGTCAGTTGGACCATGATAATGCATGAATATAGATACTAATAATGAAAGATATCATGTAATTAGTGAAATAAATAAAAAATGAATACCCATAAAGTTTTAAAAAGATTTTAATTTTATATTGGAGTATAGTTGGTTAACAGTGTTGTGTTAGTTTCAGGTGTACAGCAAAATGATTCAGTTATATCTATACATGCATCTATTCTTTTTCACATTCTTTTCCCATTTAGGTTATTATAGAATACTGAGTAGAGTTCCCTGTGCTATGCAGTAGGTCCTTGTTAGTTATCTATTTTAAATATAGCAGTGTGTATATGTCAATCCCAAACTCCCAACCAGAGTCCTTTAACAGAAGGAGACACAATATATAGTATTAATAATAGAAAGACTCTTCATCCTTATCCCAATGTGTGTTCTGAGATACTCCTTCCACAAAGTTTTCTATGATCAGAAAGGTTTCGTAAATGTTCCATATTGTATTCCCTGATATTAATTCACTTTAGAAAACCAAAGTCTCAAAGAAATGTTCCAAGAGAGAAACATATTAGCCTTGTTTAATCCAGAATTTCCAAAAGTATTTGGTAACAGAACCCTTTTTTATATAGTACCTAATAATATATTGTATCAATACCTTGCAATTTAAGAAATGTTATCAAAACTTGCTCTTTTTAAAAACTTTGATTTACACCTGAGAAAGTCAACAGATCTTGAATGATATCATTAGCCATACCATCCAGTTTAGGAGAAGCACAATTGGAACTCCCATTGATTATAAAGTAGACAGTGAATTCAGAGTATAATTTGATCTGAATTCTTTGCTATCATTTTGATGAAATATTAGTTTATATATTGCAATGAATAAAATTTGAAATATTCCTTAAATGCCAGCTCTTCCCACCAGTGGGCCTGCACTAGCTGTGGGACAGGCATTACCCACCAGTGGGCCATCACAAGCCTAGGAAGCCCCTAGGCTCTGGCCACACCCACCAATGTGTCAACATTAGCTCCAGGACACCTTGGGCTCCTCAGCCAGCCATGTCAAGAACGCAGTAACAGTAGGGGAATTTAACACCTCACTTCCATCAATGGACAGATTATCCATACAGAAAATCAATAAGGAAATACTGGCCTGAAACTACACGTCAGACCAAATGGACAAATGGACTTTAATTTGGTTAATTAAAGTCATTAAGGTCAGCCCTAATCCAATATGGCTGGTGTCCTTACAGAAAATGAGATTAGGATAGAGACACACATGGAGGGAAGACCATGTAAGGACATAGGGAGATGACAGTCATCTACTTGCAGAGGAAAGCCTCAGAAAAAACCAGTCCTGCTGACTTCAAGCCTCCAGAATTGTGAGAAAATAATTTTCCATCCAGTCTGTGCTATTTATTATTGCAGCCATAGCAGACTAAAACACTATCCACATAAAAAATTAATAACAATAATTAATAAAATATTACATGAAAGTTAACTTAGTAACAGAATCTTAATCACTTAAAAAAATTAAATGCCTCTATCCATGAAAAGATTAAAATACAAGGTGTGCAAAGTTACCACATCAGAGGTACCATTTTTCTTGCTATCCATCCTCTCCTCTCTATAAGGACCAATCCATGCAGTATCAGCCCTAGCATTTCCGATGTTTTCCAACTCTTTAGTCTATGCACTGTTGTACATCTTAGAATCATCGGGACTATGGGAGAGAGAGTTATTCAAGATATTTCACAGAAAACAAATTCAGCACCATTCATTTCATAACTTATGCGTGTTTGCTGAACTGCTAATTAAATTTGTACCAGTTTGATAAGACTAACATTCTCATAAACTTAGATCAAAACAATGCAAATATCTACGCTTAACAAATTTTATACTTTTCCCTAAGTATACTAAGGGAAAATTCACGAGCCAACATGTTTGACATTTTACCCCAGAATTAATCACAGGACAATTGCAATATGATTTAATTGATAATATTAAACATACCCAGAGCTCTTCAAGAATGTACCCTTTAAAGTTAAGGTAGACCTCTCAGCCCAGAGGTTCTTCTCAGACCTACAGGTTATTTAGCTTCCTCCATCTAAACTTCAGTTCTTCTACCCTGATTTTGATAACCACATACTTACTATACAATAAATTACACCTTATTTTAAAGGCTTAATATTTTGATATTGCAGATGTTTATATGACATAGCAAAGTGATTTAAAATTTATTTTGATACTTAATTACTTTAATTATAATTGTTCATATTATCTTTCATCCATGCAACTCAGAAACCTTCTGTATTAGTTTACTGGGGCTACTCTAACAAATTACCACAAACTGGATGGTTAAAAACAACAGAAATTTATTCTCTCACCATTCTGAATATCTTAAGTTCAAAATCAAGGTATCAGCAGAGCCACATTCCTTCTGAAAGCTCTAGGAGAGAATCCATTCTTTGCCTCTTCCAACTTCTGGTGGCTGTCCACATTCCTTGACTTATAGCCCCGTCACTTCAATTTCTGCCTTTATGGTCATGTTTCATCCTCTTCTGTCTGCATTATCTTCCTTTGCCTCTCTCTTATGAGGATATATGATTGCATTTATGGTCCACTTGAATAATCCAGGATAATCTATCCATCTCAAGATGTCTATCCTGATTGTGTCTGCAAACACCCTTTTTTCAAATAAAGTAACATCTCCATTTCCATGATCATGACCTTGATATCTTAGGATGTCCTTTATTCAGCCTATTATAGTTTCTTCTTTCACTTAAGAGAAAGTAATAATACTTCTATATTGACTACATTGTTATTATTATTTACATCTTTATTGGAGTATAATTGCTTTACAATGGTGTGTTAGTTTCTGCTTTATAACAAAGTGAATCAGTTATACATATACATATGTTCCCATATCTCTTCTCTCTTGCATCTCCCTCCCTCCCACCCTCCCTATTCCACCCCTCTAGGTGGTCACAAAGCACCGAGCTGATCTCCCTGTGCTATGCGGCTGCTTCCCACTAGCTATCTGTTTTACGTTTGGCAGTGTATACGTGTCCATGCCACTCTCTCACTTTGTCACAGCTTACCTTTCCCCCTCCCCATATCCTCAAGTCCATTCTGTAGTAGGTCTGTGTCTTTATTCCTGTCTTACCCCTAGGTTCTTCATGACATTTTTTCCCCTATATTCCATATATATGCGTTAGCATATGGTATTTGTCTTTCTCTTTCTGATTTACTTCACTCTGTATGACAGACTCTAGGTCCATCCACCTCATTACAAATAGCTCAATTTTGTTTCTTTTTATGGCTGAGTAATTCCATTATATATATGTGCCACATCTTCTTTATCCATTCATCTGATGATGGACACTCAGGTTGTTTCCATCTCCTGGCTATTGTAAATAGAGCTGCAATGAACATTTTGGTACATGACTCTTTTTCAATTATGGTTTTCTCAGGGTATATGCCCAGTAGTGGGATTGCTGGGTCATATGGTAGTCCTATTTGTAGTTTTTTAAGGAACCTCCATACTGTTCTCTATAGTGGCTGTACCAATTCACATTCCCACCAGCAGTGCAAGAGGGTTCCCTTGTCTTGATTCAGCTGGATCAAAGTTTTTACATGGTGGTAAATAAATTATTTTATTCAAGTTCTTCATAAGTAGAAAAGAAAGAAGTACTATCTAGAAATGCTTTTTCTAAGTTATTTTTTCTTTAAGTATTTAACAAAATGTTTAAATCCATGAAAACCTTTGAATACTCTAGAATCAATCCATACTTATTTTTGTAAGGATAGGAAATTGGAAAAGATAAATCATAAAAAGTTTTGAAAGCCTTAAGATTTAGTGATTTTCTGATGAGTACAGCAATAAAAAGAAAAATAAATAAATAAAATCTGTAATTTGTAAGCTCAGGTTGGATTGCTACAGGTGTCACCTATGATTTATGATTTTTAAATTTGTTTTGATCCTGCTCTGATTTTTGTGTTATCTTTTAGGGTGGATTTAAACTTTATACACTTTGACCCATATTTGAAGTCATTCTTCAGTTGAGATTAATCAACTGTTTAACCTCTATTTTTGAACACAGGTAAATCAGTGAATAATTTTGTTATCTCATTAGTACTCAGTAAATGGATACTATGGGTTTTTGGGTTTTTTCCTAACGCCTATACCACCCATATTTTTTTTTTTTTTCTTTTTTGCTGTACGCGGGCCTCTCACTGCTGTGGCCTCTCCTGCTGCGGAGCACAGCCTCTGGACACGCAGGCCCAGCGGCCATGGCTCACGGGCTCAGCCGCTCCGCGGCACGTGGGATCCTCCTGGACCGGGGCACGAACCCGTGTCCCCTGCCTCGGCAGGCGGACTCCCTAACACTGCGCCACCAGGGAAGCCCACCACCCATATTTTGATGTAAAACACTGGCTCTGAAAATCTTCATTGGAAGGCGTAAGTTGGTTCATTGACTATGCTTCTATTGATGAGAGTTCCATATTTTGTGTGTGTGTGTGTGTGTGTGTGTGTGTGTGTGTGTGTGTGTGTAAATTACACCTATAATGCACTGTGTTCATTTTTTTAGCTTCAGTTTCTGCAGTATAGAGTAGGAAATAGTAGAAAATTGTCAACGTATCTGGAATCCTATATTTTTTACAGGATTTTCTTACTTAATTCAATACCAATATTTTAGATCCTTGATTTTATTGTGTTTTTCTAGAATCAGTACAACTTCTTTGTTATTGCACTCACATATCATCATTTTTTAATATATAATTAAATTAGAATACGTACAATAACAGAAACAACCAACATTGGGGATTAGGAACAACAAAACTGCCTCTGTGTTTTATAAAGTGGAAATCTTCTAGTGCAGGGATTGAAAAACTTTCTGTTAATGCTTAGGTAATAAATACTTTTGGCTTTGTGGCAGAGAAGATCTCTTACACAACCAATTCAGCTCTGCTGTTTTAGTGCAGGAAGACTCATAGACAAGCAAATGAATGGTTGTAGATGTGTTCCAATAATAATTTATTTGTGAAAACAGGCAGGGGGCTGTGTTTTGTTCACGGATCATATTTGCCAACACTTGTTCTACGGTTTAGGCCTCTAGTCACAAGTTTCTTTGTGTCATATTTTAGAGAGGGAACACACAGCATCAATTAATCCAGAGAGAGTAGATTAGATGAAGCACAGTTAAGAGTTTTCTATTGTACTTAGTATCAAGACACAGAGCTTCATTCACACTACAAGAAAAAAATGACCTTGATGTTTAATAGAGTCAGTGTAAATATTATGCTGATTCATAACTTGCACTTTTTCCAGTCTGAGATCTTTGACCCTTATTTTGACTTTGGCCCATAGCCTAATACAATATGCTATGCTTCACAAAGCTGTTTTGTATTTAAACTTTATTTCATTTTTTTAAAAATAGGTTTTTAAAAAGTAGAACCAAAAGTTTAACTTTCTTTAGGCATAAGGGGTAAATTTTAAGAAATGACCCTTCCAAACATTTGCGAGAAGGAAGTTTGGCTGCCATGCAGCATCTATTTTATGATGTATCAGTCACCACTTCATTAGAAATGGTGCTTAATCTTTAGGATGTGAGTCATCTCATACTCATAGCCTCCAGAAATTTATCATAGAGACATACAATATAGGAAGCCATTAGCTGAGGAACAGCAACTTTAAAATGACACATATATGCTACTGCCAGCTCCTATATCATGCCCCTTCGGCAGAGCCTTATCATAATTCCAGTGCCCTTTATATTGAAAAACCTTTCCATGCTGATGGAGCCCTCATCTAACCGAGATTTATGTGCTGTTTCTTTGGTTCTAGCTTAGCCTTTAACAACCCACTATGCTGCTCAAGTTTTCTCTCTTTTTCAACATACAGCTGGAACTTCCTACCTTAGTTTGTGGACCTTATTCCTTCAAAAATTTACCTTAAGGTCTGAAGTTAAACTAAAATGCTGAAGTTTTCAGAGTTCAGGGTTGCTTTTATAAGGGCAAAACTCTAGACTCTTGGGCTATTCATTCAACAAATATGTACTTAGTGCCAACTATGTAGTAGGGTCTTTTCAGGTGCTGAGGGATCAGTATATTGCCCCCGCCCCCACAATGCATAGTTAATGTATGCGTGTATGTGTGTGAAATAAACATGTGAATCAATTATGACAGTAACATTACAATATTACAGCATAGCATTGTGTGGTAAAGAGGCACAGTGAGAGCGCAAATAGTAAATCATTATCATCCTGGCCTGGAGCAGTGCAGAGAGGTGTAGGTCTGAGGCCTCACAAAGGAAGTGAAATAGACTGAGCTTTAAAGATGAGAAGGAAGTTAAAGAGAAAAGAGGATTACAGAGGGAGGGAGCAACACGCATAAAGGCTCAGAGGTGTGACATAGCATGGTGTGGTTTGACGGAGAAATGAAAAATAATTTGTATGAGTGAGCTAAGAGTATAGGTAAAGAAGGGACAAGAAATAAAGCTGGAAAAGTAAGCAGGGCTTAGAGTTAATGGGTTAATAACTTTTAGACTAAAAGTAATAGGGAACTTTGAAAACTTGAGGCAGGGTAATGTGGTTAGTTTGGTGATTTCTGTTGATTACTAAGTGATATCCAAGTAAATGTGTTGGAGGTGGAACTCACCAGAGAGGGTTCTAGATTGGAGATTTGCATCTGGGGAGTCACCTGCATATATATGATTTCTGAAAATGTGGACTTAAAAGAGTAAATAAATAAATTAATAAACACATACAGCAAGAAATGAAATTTTAAGGAACACACACCTCTAGCATGGACAAGGGAAATTGGTGAGCCGTGACCATAAAACAAACAAAAAATGAAAACCAAGGAAGAACATTTCTAGAATGTGGTCATAACTTACAGGTGTATAAAAGATGTTAATGTAAAAAGATGACGCAATATGACCATTACTTTATCAAGAGAGTTATATGAAATGAGAAGCATGAATGTTAGACAGCAACCTGTTGGGAGATGAGTGGGAAGTAAGGAAGTATAGACAGTAATTTTAAATTACCCTGCTTCAACTTTCAAAAATCAGTGTAATTCACCACATTAAAACATGAATGAAGAAAAAACATATGACTTTCTCAATAGATACAGAAAAATCATTTGACGAAAATTCAACATCCATTCTTGATAGAACAAACAAAAAACTTATAGCAACCTAGGAATAGAACTTTAAACTGCCTAACCTGATAAACGGTATCTATAAAATACTTTAGATTTAACATCATACTTAATGGAGAGATTGAAATTTTTCTATTAAGTTTAGGAGCAAGAGAAGGATATCTTCTCTCACCGGTCCTATTTTACATTGTACTGGAAGTTCTAGGCAATGTGCCCATAAAAGGATCCAGGGCTCATTGGAAAAGTGGTTGATTCCAGGACTGCAGCAGGAAAAAGATGCTCCTGGATTGTAGTGTATGTTGAAAAGTAAGGAAGTGTCAAAAAATAAGAGAGAAAGAGACGTAGAGAGAAACAGAGACAGAGAGAAACAGAAAGTCACCATTTAAATATCCTACTAATAATGGCCACAGGTAATATCTACAATGAACACTAAAATCCAATTTTGAGCTACATCAGTTCTAATGCAGTATTACAGGACAATAAGACAGGACAACACTGTGCTAGTTGCACAAAACAATGAGTAACTTCAAATAATTCACTGAAAATACATTTCAAAATCTATTCAGAAATAGCTATTAGAACATCTATGAGAAACAAGAAAAATGGGCAATTCAGAATTACTTTATACATATATGATAAATATACTGAGTTTAAAGTTTGAAATTTGCATGGATTAAGTGATGGCTAACTTCATGACCGTTTCATTTCAAACTTGACTTTACTTATAGAGTCACATAAAAATTAATTGTTCCAGATACACTGAGAAAGTCAGTCTGGTTCATTCATTGACTAGAAATAATTACCAAATATTATTAAAGAAGTGAAATGACCTTAAATGACACCATTCTCTACTTCTATGCCCACACTCGCTTCCCCTAACCTCGTGCCTCTTCCTGCATTCCTTATTTGGTGAACAATAATGCCACCTACAGAGTTGTTCCAGCCAGAAATCCTGACTCATTTCTCTCCTCCTGGGTTCATTCACTCTGTTTCCAAGTTATGTGGATTCTCACTAAACAAATCACAGGCCTCTATCCTGTGGTGCTAAAACTTCAGTCTGAGGCTGTGCTTTTTTATGGGTTACAGCAACCACCTCATAACTTGTCTTCCTGACTCCTGTCTCGCTCCACTCAATTGTCAAAGTGACCTTTCAAAGACACCAGCCTGAATGTTCCACTTTCTTGCTTGAAATCTTCCAGTGACTCACGACTTCATGCATGGAAGCTCCTCACGGGTCACCCTTCCATATCACTTCTATTTATGCTGCTGGCCCTATTTGCAGTTCCCTGAAGGTCACATTTTTCCTAAAATGGCCTCTGAACCTGCTCTTCCTCTCCAAGGAGACCTTGCAACACCCCTTCCCCACTGCCAGTGGCTGTCAAAATCCAACTTTCCCTTAAAGTTCTGCTTGGCTGTCAGCTCCTCTCGAGTCCACTCTTGGGATCCATCAGCCAAGAATTGGTGCCCCATCTACTGACCCCACTCCACACCAACTTCTCACACTTGTTTATAACTGCTTGTTTATTTATGGCTCCCCCTCCAGACTGTGAAATCTTCTAAAATAATGCCATACTTATTATTATGTTTAATATGCTGAGCCTAGAACTGTGCCTGTCTTGATACACATTTAACAATGAAGGAAAGAATGAGTTTAAAACTTAAAGCACATTGTGAGCGAATCTGCTTGTCACCACTCCAGATCTGTTAGTTTGCAATATTGGAATGATTTAAAATGACAGTCTTAGCATACACCTGTGGTTACAATTATCTTTAATAATCAAGATTTTCTTATAGACCCCAAATTAAAATAGAGAAGTTTTTTTATATGTGGATTGGTCCTCAAGGAAGGTACTGTTGGATGCTATCCCAGGTGAAGAGTGTTAGCTTGGTTCTACTAATTAAAGAGCTTATGCAACAGCTACTTAAAATTGCATTAAACTTTATTCACCTTAAGTACTAACCTTACAACTTTTTCATTTAGCAATATGCTCTAATGGTCTGGTTAAATATTTTCTTTCTAAAATCTGGAGGATTGAAGAAAGGGATTCACATTCATGGACTAATGAGCTTGTAAAGGATGGACCATGAATTTTTTTTTTTTTTTTTTTTTTTTTTTTTGCGGTACGCGGGCCTCTCACTGTTGTGGCCTCTCCCATTGCGGAGCACAAGCTCCGTACGTGCAGGCTCAGCAGCCACGGCCCACAGGCCCAGCCGCTCCGCAGCATGTGGGATCCTCCCAGACCGGGGCACGAACCCGTGTTCCCTGCATCGGCAGGTGGACTCTCAACCACTGCGCCACCAGGGAAGCCCTGGACCACGAATCTTGAGCGCATTCTTCCATTGAAGTTCCAAGCCTCTTACGCTCTTGAGCTCCCTTCTCTCCTGTTTGAGCTCTGAGGAGGCTCTAACTGTCTTTACACAGATGCAGTCTATCAGGACCTCCCCTCCTGCCTTCCTGGCAGACTTCTAACCCATCACCGTGGAGCTTCCCTCTCAGTGCTGCTTCGGGATCCTGCTTGGTACTCATGCTGGCTAGTACAGGCACAACTTGGAAGTTCAGACTGATTACTGTCCCTCAGGATAAACATTTAACCAATAGGAAAAGGGGGTTGGTAGATAAAGCAGATAAAGGGGGTTAGTAGATCAGTCCCCCTTTGCTCTCCCAAGTGACGGTCCTGACCTGTGTGGTGCCCTAGTACCAGCAGTCAGTCATGCTAGAAGTGGCCAGTTTTGTGATTCATCTTTGTAGTGACTCTCCCTCCCTGCCTTGGTCCCATCACCCCTCACTTCTGCTTCCTGGGTTGGGCATTCCACTAAAGTAATAGCCCATAAACCCTCTGCCTCCAGATGTGCTTTCTGGGAATCCCAGGCTTAAGACAGCTTGTATAGGTAATATTTTGTCTTTCTATGTGTCTACTCTCTGGGTTAACTCAGGAGTCGATAAAACGCTCAGTCTCAGCAAAAATCTTTAACGAAGGATCATTTCTTCCTTGCCTAGCATTCTAAACTCTGAATTTACTTTCTGTCCCTAATTTAAAAGAAGTAGACTCGTAATTTTGCATCCTGTTCTTGTTGGCATTTAACACTATTCTGTGTAGCTCAATTTCAAAGATCTGGCCAAGACCTATTCTCCCTATTCCTTTTAATTTGATAGGACCTCTAGACATGGCCCAAATCTCTGAAATTCTGCATTAATATAGAATTTAATTCCACATAAATGCAGTTCAACTTGGCATCGTTGTTGTTGCTACTGCTGTTGATGTTATTGCTGTTTCTAAATGCAAGATATTTTGTCAGTACCAGATGTGGATCGCAACACTGAGTCAGGGACTCTTCCTGTTCCCTCAGTAAGCTCTCAATACAGGGCAGGGAGAGGTAGTATATATAATTCCACGAATCAGCCCGACATGCTGTAACAGGTACCTAAAAAGGGAGCCTAAAGGAACAGAGAGGGTATGGGGCTTCATCACCCAAACTGACTAGAGAAAGCAGAAAGAATTTCAAAGGGGGGGGGACTGGTAAGCAAAGTTTTCCTACATGTGCACAAGAAGGCTATAGTTAATAAATATTTAACAATGATCCACATAATGTAAAAGTCAGCTGAATTGCTGACATGACCTTAACTCCCAAAGAGTCCCTAAAGAGCACAAATAAAATGTTTCTTAAAGTCCAGGACAATTTCTCCACAAAAAAAACTAACATGTGTTAGTCTTCTGCATACTAATAGGACGATAATTGTTTACTGGATAGAATCATGCATAAGTGGTAACAGAAACATACCCAGTAGCCTCTCTCCTCAATGTCATTCCCCACGTGGCAACCTGCAGCCCAACACAGGTGCTTCTAGCCGCCCTACCTCTGTCGACAGTAATCTAGACCCTCAGTCCCATAAGGTTTGAATGATACCAGCTCTGCTTGGTGCAAAGCAAAAGAGAAAGCGAAAACTTTTCACTCTACTCAGAAAGGCTCAAAGGAGATCTTAAATAAATGTTAGACACTCTCTTTAGATTTTTTTTTTCCCTCTGTAAAGAAAAACTGGTATCTATTTGAAGATTAGAGCCATGTCATGCTGATTTCAAAAGCTAGGATGGAAAGATTATTTGGATAACATATAACACAACTCAACGCTAATCCTTAATATTTAAAATGTCTTTAATTTGGAGGGTTGTCAGCATTTCCCCAATCACTTTTTGCCGTTTTCTAGTTTTGTTTCTATGTAGGACTTTGGAAAATATAGTCTCGATAATTTTTTTGCTTTCCTTATTCACAACATGTTCATAGTTTTTGGCTTACTTAGTGTTCTTACTAAAGTCATTTCTTCTATTGTGTTAACTCTTTTATCCCCCTAGGCACTGGGTAACTATGAATAGTCCATGTCTATGTACAGTCTCAATACTGGGAATAAAATACCCTTATGATACTTTGTATCCTCTCCTAATGGATCAGTATGGATTGTTTGAGACTACTAGTCTGAAACAAATCAAACAATGACAAGAAGTTTGTATATAATATCCTACAATATATTATATTGTACTAAATATCCCATTTTCCTCTTTGCATTGACCTTCACTGGTAGGGGGGTCATGGAGGTGGGATTCCACAAACCATGTGACTTGCTTCAGCCAATAACGTGGGAGAGTGATGTGTGTCATTTCTGGGCAGAAGTGTTTGATGACTCAGCATTTCCCTTTTTACTCTGTCTTGATCCCTGGCAATGTTCCAGATAAAGGATGCTTTGTCCCTTTGGGTCCTAGAGAGAAGGTGATGCAGGGCAGAACAGAAATCAAACTTTGATGAAACATGATTCAGAAATAAAGTTTTATTTTCATAAGCTATGGAGATTTTGAGGGCATTTGTTATTACAGCATAATCAGGCCAATTCTGAAATATATACCTTTCTTCAAAGAATTCTCTAAGAAAGGTGTCCTGCCAGGTGTGGTAGAATGGCCCCAAAAGATGTCCATCCTAAAGGTGTTTCCTAATCTCTGGAACCTGAGAACTTGTTACCTTCCTCAGAAAAAGGGACTGCAGATGTAACTAAAGCAATGAACCTTAAAAGAGTGAGGTTTTCTGGATATTCCAGGTGGTCCCAATCTAACAACATGAGCCTTTAAAAAAAGAAGTTTCTCTGGCAGGAGGTCAGGGCAGCTGAAGATGAAGTTAGAGAGGTGATTCAAGGTGTGAGAAGGACTCCATTGAGCAGATGCTGATTTGAAGATGGAGGTTGAGGGGGAAGGGGGGGTTGCAGCTAGGAGCTCAGGTGGCCTGAAGGAGCTGAGAGAGCCTTCCACAGACAGGCAGCAAGGAAAAGGGGACCTCAGTTCCACAATCACAAAGAACTGAGTTTAGCCAACAGGCTGAATAAGCTTAAGAGCGGATTGATTCCTAGAGCCTCAAGAAAGAATGCGTGCATCATAAAAACTTGAGAATTGGGTCTTGTGACATTCTAAGCAAAGAGGCTAGCTGAGGCACACTGGACCCAGCATTCTAAGCAACAGAATTGTGAGATAATAAATCTGTGTTATATTTTACAACTACATTTGTGTTCATTTGTTATGACAGTGATAGACAACAAATACACTAGTTTTGTGATTTAAGTAATAATGTGCATGGACACATACTTTTCCAGTAAGAGTAAATGATTTAACTGAATGGTGGTTTAACCTGGTGGTCGGTGATAGAAAAAAGCAAAGGCTAATAATGGAATCTCATCTCTCACTTACTGACTACTACACCTATGGCAATGTATGTATTTGTAAGAGTTTCCTGACCTACAAAAGAAAACTAAACATGTTTACTTCACAAAGCTCATGGATATTTTTTTAAAGTAAACTTGCATAATCTAGTCCCTGATGTATGCTAAGTGATCAGTTATTGCTAGTTAAATAAATGAAAAAACTTAACAGTAAGTGAAAAGTGGCTGAATCTGCCAAATGACCCAATTCATAGAAATATTCGGTTTCCTCTATCAAGATTGAGCAATTCTCTATCCCAATCAGTGTCTGCCTTTGACATTTATAGCAGACCTGCTTGACAAAAAAGACAGCACTACAGTTTTCAAAATAGGACAAAAATATCTTACCAATATCATATACTCAATAAAATGAATTTCTCTATTAGCCTTTTAAATCCACTTTATCATGAAACTATTAGTAATTTCAACATTTGTCATGCCTTCAGGTAATGTTTACAAGTAAGACAGTATCATCATTTCTAAGCGTGCCAGGTTAGTCTGCTAATTGAGAATATTTCCCAAAATTCTGAAAGAATACAATGAATAGAAATGCTAAAGTCAACCTTTCACTGGATTGTAGTTTCTTACTTACAACTCACCCTTTCTCTCAACTAGCAATTATTGAGCACCTAGCATTTATTCAGCTCTATTGTAAGTGTTAGGGTCTGCAAAAAATAAAATAGAATATGCTCCTTGTCCCAGTAAAGATTATAATTTAATTAGAAAGCCAAACACTTAAACAACCATTAATGTTTCCACTGTTAGAACAGTGCTTTATAATAAAGCACAAAGGAGAAAGAAAATTAACTTTGCTGGGAGAGTAGGGAAAACCTTACAGAGGAGGAGAAATTAGATTTGGTTCTTGAGTGAATATTTGCAGTTATTCATTTGCACATGCCAACTCAAAAGTGTTGTCTTGTGACCCATAATTTCAATGTTAGAAGGCTACCAGTGTAAAAGATTTTTTGTCATAATGTCTTCTGTTTATATCTGGGCTGGGCAAAGTTTTCTCTAAAAAGTTACATAGTAAATATTTTAAACTTTGCATCTGTGTGGTCTCTGTCACAATTACTCAACTCTGCAGTCCTAGGGAAAAGGCAGCCACAGACAATATGTAAACAATAGTATGTAAACAATTGGGCATGGCTGTGTTCCAATAAAACTTTATTTACAAAAACAGGCAGCTAGTCAGATTTTGTCTGCAAGCTGCAGATTGCCAACCCCTGTCTTAGATAAATAACATACACACAAAAATAATTGACAAGTATTATACTTTGTGCCAGGGCTTGTGAAGACACATAAAAAGAAAATGAATGGTTCTTACCTTCAAAAACTTTACTAATGTACAATATTCATGTTATGGAATTCTACAAAGATTTCAGTTTATCATTTTAGCCTCTGACTCTTAGTGACCAAACTGAATTAGGAAACCATACTTAATCTGGTTTCATCTAATTTTGATATATTGCTTCAGATATTAACTAACATTAGGGATTGTTGACTTATTTGCCTATTTCAATGAATCTGTGTCTGTTCTAGAGACTTCAGCTTTTTGGCTGCAGGAAAACATTCATACCCTCCTATTGACTCATTACACCCAGATAATCAAGTCAGGCATAATTTTACGTAAGACTGTGTTTCTAGATTAGAATCAGAAGTAGTGATGAGAAAGAAGAACCAAAAGGAATTTCGTTTTTATATGTAGTCAGATTTAATAAAGGAAGGAACAGCTTGTGTTATAGAGAAACAAAGGATGGGGCTGGAGAGGCAGGTCACCAGGCAGTAAGGTACGGAGGCCTAGAGTCCTAGGATCCAGCAGACTCCAGGTTAAACTGTACACGCTCAAGCAAACTTTCAGTGTGTAATACCAGCACTATCTTAAGGTTATAATTCCGTGCCTATCGAGAATAGGGCTGGGGTTATTAAAGGAGTTAAGAGATGTGAGAAACTTGAAAACCAGGCTAGTTGTCTAAGCTTCAAATTTGAGATAGGATAGAATCAGGGCACTGAGGAATGAAAAAGAAAACATACTAAATTTGAGGAGAATAAAGATACTGGTCCTATCGGTGTAGAAGCTTCACATTGGACAATATTGGGAAATAAGATGAAAAACAGGACACATAGAAATTGTGGTGACATTTGCAAGAAGAACTTCGATTTTAAAATGTTATGGAGGCACAATGTAGACTTCTCAGCAAAAAAGTGACATGTTGCTTAAGAGATACTTATTTGGTGTCAAAATTAGAGATGGGTTGTGATGTGGCGACAATATTCTTGAAATCCAGTCAAATTGTTTGCTGAGTGGAATGAAAATGAATCATGTAGGCCTGGATTTAGAAGGTGTCAGGGGGAACAGCGGGAAATTTTTAATTTTTAACATAGTGAGCAAAGGAGAGAGATCTGTCACAGAGAACTCCAAGGTTTTGAGTGAAAGTAATTGGAAAAATGGTAATATTTTTAGAATAGACAAGGAAATTGAGGAGTGAATCTAATTTGGAGCATAGAAGGCACATTCACCTAAAGAGATGTCTAGAGGAAGAACTTTCTATTAATGTTCAATCTGGTGCAAATGTGCAAGAGACTTTTTTTAATAGAGAAGTAACCCTTGGGGGGAAAAAAAGCACTGACTTTCCCAGCAGCCTCTCTATCCAACATCAGGAGCATTTGATTACAAAAGGTGATGTGGTAACACGTGGCTGCTGCTCAGGCCTGACAAACCCACTTCACACAGACTGCTGTTAGCAGGATGTGGACCAAATATGGCTTCAGGGGACAGGAGACTGGGGGGCTGTGTAGCCAAACCTCAGCTGTCCAGATGCGACAAGCGGTATCATTTGTTACCTGAGTAAATATTTAAATAAATGTCTGTGTGTCAGTGTTTTCGTCATGGGATATAATTCATAACTGTTTAGTGCTCACTATTAAAGGGAGCCTAGTGATTAATTTTATGTGTACTGATTTTATTAAGAAAAATTACATAAAAGTGTAAAGGTCCCATGTATAGATTGAGGCATGAGAGTGGACATTTTCTAAGATGTGAAGGCTAGAATCATATATTTGGGTAGCCATGGAATTTGAAACTATAGGAGTGGGTGAATTCTTTAAGTGTGTAGAGGGGGAAGCAGAGGAGTGGGGACCGAACACAGGAAGTGCTTTCATTGACGTGTCCTCTAAATGAAACTTGTACACAAGGGAAATTTCCCATACAAAGAGCAAAAGCTAGTGCTATGATACCCTGCCAGGAAAAAAAAAAAAAAAAAAAGACGGTTGAAATGTATTGAATGAACTCTGCAAAGTTTACATAAAATGACACAACTATAAACTATATAAGATAAGTGAACTGTGTTTTTTCACTGAAAATTATTTTCCAACTATTTTAATTATTTCAGTAACTTTTAGTGAAATAGAGTTAGAAATCAACCACAAATCTCTCTAGGAATCTTACTATCCTGATATCATAAACTTTTTGAGGCAATAATAAATTTTCTTAATGATACCCTTAAAATCTTTAGTAATAGGATTAAACAAGTAAGAGGAGATCTTCTTAACAAGAGGGGAAGTAAAGAGAAGATGGAGACAGCTGAAGAGTACAGAAGTTGAGACTAAGAATCTCAGGGAATAAGTCAGGAGACCATAGACTCATCCCAACCAGTTTGGTGGTGTTTCTACACTACCCTGCCCTCTTTATTCTGTCCAGATTTTTCCTGGATTTAGATTCTGCCACAGAAGACACTTGCACTGACATTTGCCTCATTTAACAAACTATCAAACTGTGCTCCAAACAGATGTATTTTTTTTCCATAGGCAGATTGGATGTTAAAATATGTATTAGTGATGCTGCTTTGTCTAAAGAATAATCAGACAATTATCTTGGAACAAAATTGTCTGTTGACAGTACCTTTTTCCTGAGAATAAATATATTTGCTCAAATTGTACATTTTCCCAAACTGACTTGAAAGAGAATTGGCTTTATCTTTTATAAAACCAGCATCCGTGGTTGAAAGAATTAGCTCCTCCAACATGGTCCTGGTGAATGTAAAATATGTGTGCTGTCAACCACCCATATGTTTCTTTTCTCCTGAACTTGAACAGAATCTATGTTGTCATATTTTATCCTGACAATTCTCACTTCAGTCAGAAGAGAAGCCAAAGCTTCTCTGAAAACATGGAAAGAACAAATGGAAAAAAATATGAACAACTTTATTTACTGAAATAATAAGAAAGTGCAGTTAGAAGCAGTAAAATGCTAGAAGGTGGAAATAGTATTTGTTAGGTTGATTTGCTAAGGAAGTGGAGGATATGAAGAGAGAAATGATGTTCTGTTGTAAGAAAGCGGGTGGTTAAAGAGAAAGAAATAAAGTAAATTAAATCAAATTAAATTAAAAGGGAAGCTGAAAAAGACAAGGGAAATTTTTGTGCATATGTGTGAAAAAAAATAAAAAGAAAGGGAAGTGGAAGACTTGATTTGGTGAAGAGCCAGCAGTATGACAAAGTTTAAGGTGTAAAAGAAAAGGAAAAAGGAGAATCTTTGATGGACTCAAGTCCAGAATAATGACGAAAATAGGCAGATGACTAAGTTTTAGAAAGGAAAACCTCTCTTTTTCTTTTGAGATGAAGAAGGTAGAGTAATTAGTGGTAATGACACTGGGAAATTTTGAGGTGGAAGGGGAAACTTTTAAAAGCTCAAATCAACTTGCTTCTCTCTCTTCTTGTGGGAGTAGGAAGAGAGGCCATGATGGAAAATGGGATTGGCCCTTTGAGGAGAGTGAAAAACAATTCAGGGAGCCATTCTACAGTGTGGTATAGAAGTGCTGCAGGGCAGTTTCCTTTAGGAGAAGGGTTGTTTATCTGGGATTAGATACAGACGTGCGAGCTGATAGACCACATGAATGCGAGGGATATCAGAGGAGACACAGACATGAAGAGCAGAGTTAGTGGGAGGGCAGAGGTGGGAAAGGTAAAAAGAGGCAAGTTTTCATGGAGAAATCATGAAAGTGGTCAAGGTCCCTGGCAGCACCATGAGTGAGGGACACTGAGAGAGAAGGAAAATGAAAGTTATCGAAATTGAAGAATTTGAGGGACTGTCAATTTACACAAACCCTCTAACTGAAAGGGTAGAGAGAACATGAGTGCACATGCCCATCCAACTGTGCTCTTTACAGCAACATGAAGGCCTCTAGCTTCTGACCTTAGTGCCTTTTCTGGGCTAACGGTACATAAGTTTCTCAAAAGCTTATTCATTAATATGTGTTACCTTGGTTTGCTGTTTATCTGCAACTCTGTGCTTTTGACCGTGGAATGCCTCTCCGCACTCGTCCTGGATGATCTGGTCCTGATTCCAGTATCTCTTTCTGCTAAATAGTGGTCTCTCCCTTCCCCAGCCTCTGGCTGACAGGCAGAGCAAAACAGCATCAGTGTGATGATACAGTACCCCAGAAAGATGGCAGGAGAGAGACAGATCGTAGAAACAGTGGATAAGGACCAAAGGTATTCAAGAAATATGGAGGCCCATCTAGAGATGGGCAAAAGGTGGTTCTGAAGAATGACTAGAAAAGATAAATTAACGTGGACTTAAATGGAGAATGGTAAGAGTATAGAAGCCTAGACTGGGTTACAGTTATGTTGTCCTCTCCTGATGTCTGAAGATGTATGCAAATTTTCACACACATCTCTTTTTTTAAAATTAATTTTTACCGGAGTATAGTTGATTTACAATGTTGTGTTAATTTCTGCTGTACAGCAAAGTGAATCAGTTATATGTATACATATATACCCTCTTTTTTAGATTCTTTTCCCATATAGGCCATTACAGAGTATTGAGTAGAGTTCCCTGTGCTATACAGTAGGTCCTTATTCGTTATCTGTTTTATATATAGTAGTGTGTACATGTCAATCCCAATCTCCCAGTTTATCCCTCCCCACATCTTTTCTTATATAGTCAAAACCTTAATACATAATCCTGCCACTTTAAACAAGAGTCAAATTTTGTTTCATCAAAACAAATAGAACCAGGAAAACTATTTAATAGCCAAATGATACGTAAGATTTATTTATAAGATCATAATTTAGATCTCAAAAGGACCAAGCAAATTCTGTACCCACCTCCATAGAGATGCCACACCAATCTTTCTAAAATCTTCATCTGATTATTTCCCTGCCCTCCTTCAAAGATCTCTGACAACTCCCCCTGACTTATGAGAGTCAGCCTCCTTAGAGAGAGCAGAGTACCTCACATCCCAGTGTCCTGGGACAGTCCCAGGACTGTCTTGTCATAATTGCCGATAGCTCCCTCCTCACTCTAAAAAGCACACCAGTTAAGAAAATAAATCACATGGTCACCACGTGTTTAAGGATTTTGATATCTCATCCCAGCCCACCTCTTCAGCTTCATATGCTGATATTCCTTCAAAAGTCCTTCAGACATAGGGACTGTTCTGTAACTTCTGAACATACTTAGTACTTCCACACCTGTATTCTTCTTAACGCACGAAGTCCACTATTTCTACTGCCCCAGTGCTTCTTTCCAACCCTTAACCCTATTCTATTTATCCATCCAGCAAACGACAACTTACTCTTCAAATCCTGGGTTTACCAGAAGGGCTTCTCAAAGCTTCAGCTGAAAATGTCAGAAACCAGATGTCATTTTTGACTCTTCTCACTCACCCTTTCCTTTTTCACTCCACCAAAAAATCTTATAAATTTTATCTGTATTTATGGGGGTGCAAGATCCTGACCCCCTTGCCTCAGTCGAAACAGCTCTGAATAACTATCTATGTAGTTTGCTATAGCTGCAGTAACAAAGTACCACAAACTGAATGATACAAACGAGGAAAATACATTCTTACAGGTCTGAGGACAAGATTTGAAAGATTCGTTCTTTCTGAGGTCTTTGAGGAAGAATCTGTACTATGCTTCTAGAGGCTTGCTGGCAATCGTTGGTGTTCTTTGGTTTCTGCTGCATCACCTGATCTCTCCCTTCATTTTCATATAGCTTTCTCCTTATGTGCATGTTTGTATCCAGATGTCCCCTGTTTGTAAGGACATGGCGTCATATGGGATTAGGGACCTACCCTATTCCAGTATGCCCTCATCTTACCTAATTACATCTGCAATGATGCTATTTCCAAGTGAAGTCACACTCTGAGGTACTACTAGGGGGTTAGGACATCAACATATATATTTGGAGGATACAGTTCAACCCATAGTATTATCCTAATATTAATTACTAATGCTTACTACTTCTTAATATGATAAATCTATATCTTAGTATCTGTTTCCCAAAAATCCAACATAAGATAAATCACCACCAATGTAATGACATTTTGGAGGTTAAAATATTAATACTGTATTAAATACATAATTTCATTTTTAGTCTTTCAGCAGAAATGTGTCAAATACCTGCAATATTCCAGGAACTGTCCTAAGATTTGGAGAAATCAGTGGACAACAAAATAGACAAGGTCTTTACTAACAGCTTACATTTTAGTGGGTAGAGATAGACAATAAACCAGTAAACTAATTAACTGTGATAAGGGCTTGCACCAAATTAAAATAAGGTGATATATTAGTAAATAATTGGAGGGTTACAGTATACTAAAAATGTAATGCTCGCTTTGGCAGCACATACAATAAGATGTAGTCGTTTTTTCTAAGTGGTATCATTAGCATCATTTTTAGAAAATAGTGATTCTTAGCAATCAATATGAATCAGTAATTAGTCATTGCTAAATTACTTTCTGCATAGGTGACATTTAAGCCTGGAGTCTAAATAACAAGAAGGAGCCAGCCAGGCAAAAAGGGCTTCAGCGGAGAGAGTGGTTACAGCTAAAAGCCTGCCCATAGAATGAGCTTGTCACATATAAGGAACAAAAATAAGCCAGTGTTTCCAGAGGGTGGTGAGTGAGAGGCAAAGTAGACAGAGCCGAGGCTGGAGAGAAATGGAAGACTCATCTCATGTGGGCATCAATTAGCGGGTTAAGGAAATCGGATACTAATCTAAATATGAAAGGAGTAGCTGGGAGTAATATCATCTGTCTTACATTTATACACATAACTGATAAATGACTAGTGCTGCAAAAGTGGGTACAGGAAGACCAGTTGAGGCTCTTTTGCAATAAGCTAGCCTACTAATCACGCTATTCTTCCCTGGATGTTATCAATGGAGATGGAGAGAGGTAAACGCATTCAGAATGTTTCAAAGCTACAGGTAACAGGAGTCAGCATGACTTGCTGATAGATTGAATGTAGGAGTGAGGAAATGAGATGAATTAAGGCTAATCCATCTGAACTGGCCAATTTGGTGGGGAGTGGTGCCAGTTACTGAGTTGAAAGCCATAGGAAAAGCAGGATCAGGATCTCTGGGGATAGATTAAGAATTCTTCATTGGCCATGGTAAGTCACAGATGCAGATTGGATAGTAAAATAAATATATCAAGTGTTAGCAGTCGATATATGAGTCTAGAGTTCTGGGAAGTGGTCTTGGCTGGAGATACAGGTTTGGGAGATATCTATATATAAGAAAGTACTTAAAGCCTTGTGTTTGTTATGAGGCCACCTAGGAAGGGAGTGTAGTAAGAGAAGCCCTCATGCACTCCAGGATTCAGAGGATAATTGTTCATAAAATTAAAACAGAAAAGTCATCAATGAATTTGCCAACACATAAGGTCTTTGGCAATGTCTGTGGAGTATTGGAGACAGAAGTTCTGTTGAATGGGATGGAAGAGAGAAAGTGAAAATGAGAAAGCAAAGACAGGGTATAAACTCCTTCAACAAGTTTTAAATGGTATAAGAGAATGGAATGGTAGTTAAAAAGGAATGTAGGGGGTCAAAGAAAAATTCTGTGTTATTATTTTTGGGTTTTTTTGAGATGGCAACACTGATGACAATGATGTAGTCGAGGGGATAGAATGTGCAGATGCAGAAGTAACAAGTTCAGCCTGGGCTTTTTTTACAGCATGAAAATAGGTATTCTTTATCTATCACAGGCTGATGCATTCATATTGAATTTCAGATTTCAGAATTTTTATTTCTGAAATTTACCCATCAACTGTTTTTTACTTTCTCTATCACCTTGGTGACAGTTATAAACATAAGACCTTAGTATCTAACTTGAGTTTCCACACCCAAATTCTCCCTTCATTAGAAGGCATGTATCAGTTACCCTCCTGCCAGGAAACAGAAGGCACACTGAAACAGGATTTTTTTTGTAGAAGTTTGAATGCTATTAGAAACTTCGGTGGTAGTTAGAGAAGAAAAGGGGCAAAGGGAGTGTTCTTTGATAGTTTGTTGTTGTTGTCGTTGTTTTATTGGAGTATAACTGCTGTACAATGTTGTGTTAGTTTCTGCTGTACAACAGAGTGAATCAGCTATATGTGTACATATATTCCCTCCCTCTTGAGCCTCCCTCCCACACTCCCCATCCCACCCCTCTAGATCATCACAGAGAACCAAGCTGAGCTCCCTGTGCTATACAGCAGCTTTCCACTAGCTATCTGTTTTACACATGGTAGTGTATTTATGTCAATCCTAATCTCCCAGTTCGTCCCACCCTCCCCTTCCCTCCATGTCCACATGTCCATTCTCTACATCTGCATATCTATTTCTGCCCTGCAAATAAGTTCATCAGTACCATTTTTCTAGATTCCACATATATGGGTTAATATATGATATTTGTTTTTCTCTTTCTGACTTACTTCACTCTGTATGACAGACTCTGTGTCCATCCACATCTCTACAAATGACCCAATTTTGTTCCTTTTTGTGGCTGAGTAATATTCCATTGTATGTATGTACCACATCTTCTTTATCCATTCCTCCATCAATGGACATTTAGGTTGCTTCCATGTCCTAACTATTGTAAATAGTGCTGCAGTGAACATTGGGGTACATGTGTCTTTTTTGAATTATGGTTTCCTCAGGGTATATACCCAGTAGTGGGATTGCTGGGTTGTATGGTAGTTCTATTTTTAGTTTTTTAAGGAACCTCCATACTGTTCTCCCTAGTGGCTGTATCAATTTCCATTCCCACCAACAGTGCAAGAGGGTTCCCTTTTCTCCACACCCTCTCCAGCATTTATTGTTTCTAGATTTTTTGATGATGGCCATTCTGACTGGTGTGAGATGATATCTCATTGTAGTTTTGATTTGCATTTCTCTGAAGATTAATGATGTTGAGCATTCTTTCATATGTTTGTTGGCCATCTGTATGTCTTCATCGGAGAAATGTCTATTTAGGTCTTCCACCCATTTTTTGACTGGGTTGTTTGTTTGTTTGTTTTCAGTACACAGGCCTCACTGCTGCTGCCTCTCCCGTCGCGGAGCACAGGCTCCGGACGCACAGGTTCAGCGGCCATGGCTCACGGGGCCAGCCGCCCCGCGGCACGTGGGATCCTCCTGGACCGGGGCACGAACCCACGTCCCCTGCATTGGCAGGCAGACTCCCAACCACTGTGCTACCAGGGAAGCCCGGGTTGTTTGTTTTCTTGATATCGACCTGCGTGAGCTGTTTATGACAGGAGATATGAGAACATGAGAGCATGTTTATGTACTAACAGTAATGATCTAATGGAGGAAGGGAAATTGCTTAGGAGGGAGAAATAGTGATTTTAGAAGTAGAGCTCTGATAAGTTGAACAAGGACAGAGCACAGAGTTCAAGTAAAGGGGCTTGTGTTTTACAGGAAAAAGAATGCTGCTTCTATGACGTGGCCGACCAAGCACCAAGTCACACTTCTTCTTTCTGATCGTACAATCCTATTTTCCATTTGTCTTGCATACAGATAGGGCTGTGTGATTGGTTTCCACAAAAGGATCCTAGAAATAAAATGTCGCATCTGAGCTAAAGCAGTTAAGCCTTCTCTACCATCCCTCTTTTTCCCCTGTGGTGACCACAAAGGCCATGTGTTGAAGATGGCCTCCAACAGGAATGTGATCTGAATCTCTAAAGCATTGCTTGAAGGATAGATGCCCAGGAAAGCCACACAACTGGAAGAGCTCCACTGGACTTAATTTACATGATATGTAATCTTTCATATGGGAAAAAATTGCAAGGCTGGAGTTCTTTCTCTTAGTTGTCTACCTACTGTAGTAAATATTCAAAGGACAGAGGGCATACCTAGGGGCACATATGGCTTCGTAGGCTTCATAGAAGGAAGATGGGGATAGCTTCTAAATTTGTGTTATTGAAAAATGAAGCAAGTTTATAAGTTAGAAAGTGGGAAAGGAGAGTTGGTATTGGATGTTTGAGGAGGAGAGTAGGCATAAATATGTCGTTTTGGCGAATGAGAAAGTGAACTTGAGGAGTTTAGTAGAATTGCCGGGTGGTGGCAAAATCCTATTTGAAATTTGGGTTCACAAATTTAAAGTCTCTAGTATTGCTTGTAAGACATCCTAATTTGTGAAGCATTAACATAAATAAACAAGCAAACACGTTTGTCTTACAATTAAGGTAAAGAATACAGACTTCATTTAGTTACACGCTGATGAAAAAGAAGATATTATAAGATTAAAGGATAGGATAATTCAGGTGGACCTAAGGAAAGGTCAAGAAAGGCAGAGCAGTGGACAATGGCCTTTGTTGCTATAAATAGCACTGGGAATCTAAAGAGGAGAGAAAGTGGTGCAGCAAGTTTGAAATATCTACTGAAGAATTTACCTCTTGAAACAGGCATTTTCTATGCTTGGTTGCTTCCCCCATTTTAAGCCTGCCAACACCACTCTGCTCTTTATTGCTATTAACTTTCCATATACTGAAGCTTCCCAAGATAGCCTAATAGCTCCTTGCTTGACAGAGATGATGTAGAACACTTCTTTGAGTTTTGCAGTACCAACAATTCTATTATGAAGAAATGCTCAAAAACGCTTGCTTGGTAGAACATTTCCTGGGGAATAATAACATCTCCAGTTTGCTGAATTACGACCATGTGCCACTGGTGCCCTGAGGAGGTTACAAATATTACTCTATATAATCCTCCCTGTGAACCTGTGGAGTTAGTATTGATTTTAATGTTCTCATTTTAAGTAGGAGTAAATGAAGGCTTAGTGAGCTTAAGAGATTTGCCCAATGATAATGTATCAGAAAGTGGTAGAGAGAGATTCCACCCTATACAACTGATGCTAGAACTGGTTGGATTTCAGAAGCTTTGATACCCACTACCTCTCGGCTGAGGGCTTTCTGGTAAGATACTCAGCACTTATTTTTTTCATTATGTCACTACTCTGAGGCCAGAAAAGGGGCTGAGGGAAGTGGGAGCATACAAGAAGAACTGTGCTTCCATCGGCATTTCCACAAAAATAAATGAAACTTTAACCTTGAAAAATAAAATCATAAAAAAGCACAGAAGGATGGACCTAGAGTCTGTCATACAGAATGAAGTAAGTCAGAAAGAGAAAAACAAATATTGTATATTAACACATATATGTGGAATCTAGAAAAATGGTATAGATGAACCAGTTTGCAAGGCAGAAATAGAGACACAGGTGTAGAGAACAAACATATGGACATGACGGGGGAAAAGCGGGTGGCGGGGGAGTGGTGGTGGGATGAACTGGTAGATTGGGATTGACATGTATACACTAATATGTATAAAATAGAGAACTAATAAGAACCTGCTGTATAAAAAATAAATTAAATTTTTTAAAAAAGGACAAAAAAAATTACACTTGTCTCCTACTCAAGTCAGTCATCCTCTCACTGCTTTAAAGCAATTAACTTTGTTATGTCAATTTTAGTGTAAAATAATTTGCTCTAGAATGATTTTGTTTCTTGAAAATTAATTAGAAATTCAAGGTGCCATGAGCGCACCTGTATGTCTTCTGTCAGGCATACTTCAGTAAAGCAAAAATTTCACGGATTTTTGTGAAATTTGAGCAAAAAATGTGAGCAAAACATTCACCAAAGTTAAAATTGACTTTATGACCTAAATCACCACCTGTGTAAACAATTCACAAAGAAAAACAATTGCACTATCAATTAGTTTCCTCTGCTTCTGGCACTATCTCCTATCAAATGTTTTAATCTTGAAAGAGCTAAGCTTTCAATATTACCTTTATGAAAGAGCTAAGATTTCAATATTACCTTTCCTGTTCTGTCTTCCATATCTATAATTCTTTTCATCCATCCATATCCTCTGTTGTACATTAAATATATATATATATATATATATATATATTCCTTTTCAGATTCTTTCCCCTTATAGGTTATTACAAAATATTGAGTATAGTTCCCTGTGCTGTACAGTAGGTCCTTGTTGGTTATTTTATATACAGTAGTCACAACCTCCTGATTTATTCCTCCCCCTGGTCATTTTACATTTAAACACTTAACCCATTACAAGTTACTTTTGTGACTAGTATAAGGTAAGGGTTCAGTTTCATTCTTGTGTGTATGGCTGTAAAATTTTCTCAACACCATTTATTGAAGAGACTGTCGTTTCCCAGTTAAGTATTCTTGGCTCCCTTAATCAAATATTAGTTGACCAGGGCTTCCCTGGTGGCACAGTAGTTGAGAGTCCGCCTGCCGATGCAGGGGACACGGGTTCGTGCCCCGGTCTGGGAAGATCCCACATGCCGTGGAGCGGCTGGGCCCACGAGCCATGGCCACTGAGCCTGCACATCCGGAGCCTGTGCTCGACAACGGGAGAGGCCACAACAGTGAGAGGCCCATGTACTGCAAAAAAAAAAAAAAAAAAAAAAAAAATTAGTTGACCATATATGTGTGGATTTATGTCTGGGCTCTTGAATCTGTTTCATTCGTCTATGTGTCTGTTTTTATGCCAGCAACATACTGTTTTGATTACTATAGTCTTGCAATATAGTGTGAAATCAGGAAGTATGATGCCTCCTACTTTGCTCCTCTTTCTCAAGACTGCTCTGGTAATTTGGAGTCTTTTTTGGTTCCAAGTAAAAATAGCTCAAGGTAAAAAAAATCTCTGGGCTATCAGTAGTGGAACTCCATAATCTCAGCTTCTCAAAATGCCTCTCTACTTGCAGCCTTATCTCTCACTGTCCTCTTTCCAAGCACCCCATGTTTCTTTAAAAATGAACTATTGGGGCTTCCCTGGTGGCGCAGTGGTTGAGAGTCCTCCTGCCGATGTAGGGGACACAGGTTCATGCCCCGGTCCGGGAAGATCTCACATGCCACAGAGCGGCTAGGCCCGTGAGCCATGGCTGCTGAGCCTGTGCTCTGCTACGGGAGAGGCTGCAACACTGAGAGGCCCGTGTACCACAAAAAACAAAAACAAACAAAAAAAAAACAACAACAAAAAACCCCCCACTATTTTCTGACTCAATGTGTCTCTTTATCATTGTCCTTCTGCCTGTATGGCCATGTCTATCATTAGCATTTTAGATATCCTTAAAAGCCCATCTAATAATCCACTAGTTGCTTTTTTCTTTACCCAGTTGCTCTCAAATCACCAGAGAAAGAAGGCAATTCACATGTAAATGAAAAAGCAGATGTTTGGTAAACAGATGTTTGCTGGGCCAGGCAGAGACAATGGGGCACAGAATGTACTCTGAGTTTCTCACCACACATAGCCCACGTTCTTTGCACATGTCTCTGGTGATATCTCTATGGAACAGGCCCTCTTTCTAAAATTTTTTCAGGCAGTTCGGGGGAAAGTCAAAATTTCTTCCTGAATCTTTTGGGTCTTGATTATTTTCAGCTCGAAATAATCTGCATGCCAAAGAGGCATTTTGGGGTGGCAAATTTTGCTCCCCTACAAGTGGCATTAATTACATTCATAATGCTCTGTGTCCATCACCGTGGTCTATGTCCAAAACTTTTTCATTATCTCCAACATACATAAACTCAGTATTCATTAAACAATAATTCCTCTTTCTTTCCCCACAGCCCTTGGTAACCTTACTCTGCTCTCTGTCTCTATGAATTTTCCTATTCTGCAGACCTCATATAAGTGGAATTATTTAATATTTGTCTATGTCTGGCTTATTTTACTTAGTATAATGTGTTCAGAGTTCATCTGTATTATAGCATATATCAAAATTTTGTTCCTTTTTATGACTTAATAGTATTATATTGTATGTATATGCCACAATTTTTTAATCCATTCATTTGTTGATGGACACTTGGGTTGTTCCCACCTTTGGCTGTTGTGAATATTATTGCAATGAATGTGGCTGTACAGATAACTCTTCCAGTCCCAGATCTCAATTATTTTGGATATATACCTATGTTGATGAAAAATTAGTCAATCTAAGAAAGAAGGGGAAATTTTTATTTGAGCCAAATTTGAGGATTATAACCCAGGAAATGCACCTCAGAAAGCTATGAGAACTGTTCCACCCATTAGAAGTCAAGGCACAGTTACATAAGTTTTTTGAGACAGGGGGCTGTACATTAAATTATGTGTTTTTGACAGTTTACATAATCCAGATCTAAGCACCATGTAACCACTTATGAGATCAAGAAGGAATGTTACTTTTAAGGAGTTGTCTTATTGATGCTGGGAGGAGAATGTTGCTTTTTATGGTTGAGCAGGTATTTCTGCCAATGGAAGGTTTGGTCCATGCATAATGCAGATACACAATGCAGTTGGGGAAGAGAGGAGGCCAAAGGGCAGAAAAGATTTTTTTGTTTAAATTTTTCTTGTCTTGCCATTCATAAAATTCATGAATTTTATTCCACACTTAGGAGTGTATTGCTGAGTCAATACGGTAGTTTGATGTTTAACTTTTTAAGAAATTGCCAAACTGTTTTCCACAGTGGCTACACCATTTTACAAAGAAAAAGAAAAAAACTTTTTATAACTGATACATGCCTTTTAAACTCAAAGTGTTTTCTTTGTTGTACTGATTTGTAACATTCTTAGAATCATGAAAATATGTCATTTGATTTAACGTCCTGTTCTCAGAGAGGATGGGTAACAAATATATCTTTTAAAGTGTTAACATTTTTATAGTTTGTGATTTTATTGGTCATAACATGGAGGTATCTACAGGAATCCCAAAGTAGCTAAAGTCACTAGATAAAATACAGATTTAGTAAACTATATGATGTATAAATAATAAATACATAAAATGGCATAAACATATCTAATGATTCTAAACAAATAAACGTTAACAAAACAAGCTGAATATTGGATATGTCTTGAAGAAGATATTGTTGAAACCCATAAAATTCCATTTAACTTTTATTATATATAGGTTAACCAATTTCAATAAATTGAGAAATGTACAGTGTTAAACATTCTGTAGTTTTTTCCAGTTAGGTCAATTTATATCTTTTTCTATGCAAAAGGAGTTATTGTGTTCATTCTGATATAACTTAGAGCACAGGAAAACAGAGTTCACATTCAGCAGTGTCTCACTGTTGGTGTAATTAATTTATTTGCATTGTCATACTTAGTTAAATAAGAAACCAGAATATTTTAATTAAATGATAGTATCATGGAATTTTTTATGCTGCACCTTCTGACTTAAAAATATTCTAACATAGAATATAATTTTAAAATTAAAACATTGGTATCTTGATTATCCAAGAATAAATATTAAAATACTAGAAATGTGCTGTCTAGGTCAACAGTCCTATGCCACTGTCATTGAGGTATATTAACAAAATTATCTTTTATATTATCTTCAGAGGTCAGTAAGAGAAAATTTACTCAAATGTGCTTAAGGAGTTTGAATGTTTCTAACTGAGAATGTCACAGGGCTAATTTACTATAAAGCCTCCTCCTTCAATAAATAGAAAGCACTTGTACTTCATAAAAAAATTTTTCCAGCTGCTTAACCATCTCTTAAGACTGTTGATGGTTGTTCATCTCAATCACTTACAGCTATAGCAACTGGTGACTTTCTCCCCCAGACTAGGACTTGCCCTGGTGCTGAGCCAGTCTTGACCAGGACAGGAGGCTGCTTAAGTATCCTTGGGCCCACCAACTGGAAGAGTCTGAATTAATCTGCCAATCAGCCTGGTATTTGAATCACTAAGGATGAACCCTGGGTTTCCATGTACAATGAAGGGGCTCCACATTTCCCTACCCCTGACAAACTAGCTTCGGCAACTAACCAGATTTCTCCAAAAGCACTTCTGTGTTTCATAATGACTTGACACTTTGCCCAACTTCCTAGCTGAAACCCTGTTTTGTTTGTGGTTGAAAAGAAATGGAAAGGTAGATAAACTGTTATACATAGTATATGTAGTCATTTCAACCACGTGGGTCTAGTTCTTCTCAACTGACCCTCTAGTTAACTTTATAAACTTCAAAATGAAAATAATACTTTTACATAAAACCAAGGAGAAGGGCCTTAGCTGACATTTATTGTATCCTGACTGTCACCAAGTCCA